>NW_022436969.1:235348-531932 GCF_009761245.1 Sapajus apella | reverse complement strand
TTCTCTCCTCTACTATTTTTCTAAGTAATGACATGGAAAAATTCATCAGTTTTAATAATGTAATACTATCTGTAATTTTTTTTGAGACAGGGTCTCACTCTGTCACTCAGGCTGTAGTACAGTGGCACAGCCACCACTCACCTCCCTGGTTGAGCAGCCTCAGCCTCCCTGGTTCAAGCCATCCTCCCACCTCAGCCTCCAGAGTAGCTGGGACTACAGGCAAAAGCCCCCATGCCTGCCTAATTTTTGTATTTTTTGTAGAGATGGGGTTTCACCATTTTGCTCAGGCTTGTCTCAAACTTCTGGGCTCTAAGGATCCACCCGCTTCCACCTCCCAAAGTGCTCAGATAACAGGTGGGAGCCACCATGCCAGGCCTACTATTTGTAATTTTTAATACTATAAAACAAACTAAAATTGACTGCAATCTAGTATACAGAAGTTCCCATTTACTTTGCTGTCTGACCATTACTCGGGTTGTATTCTGAAACTTTCATTATTTTAGAACCAATCAGTTATATTAGGAATTCAAATTTAACCATAAAAAAAATCAGATTGTTTTGCTTTTCATTTGCATCCAATGCTAACTCCAGTATTACTATCCTTCCACCACCAGTGGTCCCATTTTTGATGATCTGTTGTGATTGTGACGGTGCTGCTGCTCGTAGTGTTGGCGGCTTTGAACCTGTTCCCGAATGTTCAGATGGAGCAATGCATGTATGGTCAGAAGAAGGACCACAGCTCGATGTAAGTGCCGTATTCTAAGAAACAGCCTTTGGTCGTCACTGAAATTCAGTCTCTACACATGATCCAAGATGGCCACCATCACTCATAGTCTATGCTGTTTTTTGAGCTGAGAAAGCTAATGGGGAAAATGAAATCAAAAGTACAACAAAATTAGATGGAAGTAACCAGAAAAGGCTTTCTAAATGAAGTTCAAATTTAAGTATATTTCAGAATTTCTTAAATAGTATTCTGTTAAGAAATCTGAGGTAATTTGAGAATAAACCAAATGTATAACTATATAAAAATTATAATCGTTTGTCATTACAAATGGAAATGTTGTTTCCTGTCTTTTAGCCTACAAACACTGTCTGTGTACCACCAATATCTGGTGCTACAAATCTGATTGAATTCGTTGACAACACAGGTAAGAAAAAAAATTTTGTTTAACAACTCAAATGACTAAGTAGGAAATCTGTTTTCTCTCTTTGCATATTGTTTTTGATTATCTTACTTTTCTTTAAAAGTGTTTATATAATTCATTTTTAAATGACTAATTTGTAAATTAAATGGCAAGGAAAAACCTACTGAAATTATTATTCTTAGATGCTGCATTTTAAAAATTTCCCTCAACCATCAGAGTACTTAGAAGGTGACCTCATTAGGATCTCTCTATACACAGAAGTACTTACCATGAGTAAGTTTTTGTCAAGACTTTTAATTTCATAGAACAAATTTCATTATAAACACACACATATTTCATACACGTATATACATTAATTAGAAGTAAACCCAACTGAAATAAACCTGTGCTCATTTACTGAGGCTAAAATCTTTATACACAATTAATTTAAGGATTCAAAATTGCTTTGATTTTAGCTGCTTATTATAACAAAACAAAAACTACATTCATTTTCATTATCATCATAAATATTTCCCAAAAAAATATTTATCCAATTTCTTTAATTGAAAGTAAGTAGATGAAACACTAACAAAATCTTTCAAAGCTCTCAACTGACATTGTGTGCACATGGTGGAGTTTCTTCTCGCACATGGGTAAGACTACATGAATACAACTTGCATTAAAATGGGCGTCTAGACCAATTCACCCGCAAAAACCAGGGAACAATTAGAATTTCACAGTAGTGGATAACTACCACTACAATAAAAGAACAATTAAAATAACATTTAATATCTGTAAAAATAGTTGTATCACATTATTTTTCTCAAGGTAAATAATTACTATTGGTTAGCTTATTTTTCTCATAGACTTTTTAAACAGTAACCATTATTTTCTACTTTAAACTCTAATATACAAGAGGCATAGGAATGTGTATAACTTGTAGAACTGGACCTTATTCAAAGAACTGGACACATTAGTCTTTAAATCTATTTCTCCACCTGATTGTCTATTTTCATTAATAACTCCAATGCCTTCTCACCTGAAAAGCAGAATCTCATTGTTGACTCACATTCACTGACACCGAATCAGTTCTCAAGACTTGTCAGATCATCAAATCCATCAGTATTTATTTATGCATTTGTTCCCATTAAGTCTACAAACTTTTGCACACGTTTTGAGCAAAGCACCATAAGAGGCACCAAGGACAACTGAAACATGAAAAACACATTGTTCCCAAACTCAAGATCCTTCACGTACTAAAGCCAATGGGTACCTATCCCACTGACAACATTCTTCATTCCATAGCAGTTCTACAGTCCAGCCCATCATGTTTTCTCACTTACTTCAAATATTTTTTTTTAATTTAAAAAGGAGGAAACACTTGATCAATTTGCGTATCATCCTGTGCAGGGGCAATGCTACTCTTCTCTGTATAGTACTAATTTTAGTATATGTGCTACCGAAGCAAGTACCTACCTCAAATATAGTAACAGTGTTCAACTTACCCCTCACATCCAAGTGCAAACCCAAGATTCATGAAACCCTTTCCCCTCACATAACCATAACCTTCTCTCTGAAAGCCAGTAGTTCTCATGTCTTTTTCTGGATGTCCTGTGCTTCTAGAAATACATTAGGGTATTCTTACACTATTTTTTTAACTTTCAGAATTTGAGTACTTTCCCTCCAATTTCCCTCATGTTGAGATCAAACTCTTTAGGGCAAAGATTTTTCTAATTTCTCTGCAGCCTTCACTTCCAGCAGAGAATATAGTATTCTCTTAACAGATAATTACCAAATTGACAAATTGATAAATATTATTTTGAGCTCAATATTGCATTAATATCTCCTTTCTTTATGTATTATCTTTTATTTCTTTATTCACAAATGCATATCTAAATGAAGAAATCATATATTTGTAGCAAGTTGTTAATTTTTAGTTTATGATAGACAAAAGAAAATAAATGTAATTCATTCAACACTTTTAGGAGTTTATACAAATGAGTATGATGGCAGAAAAATGCATGATATGGGAGGAGGAGAGAGAGTTGAACTAAGAGAGGAAGTTAACATGTCAGGAATGCCTGAGACATGTCAAGAATACCCTGGAACATTAAGAAGGAATTCTATGAGGGAATGTAGAGAAGGAGGTCTGAATATGAATTTCATGGAAAGCTACTTCTGTCAGGTAAGGTCCCTAGCCACATGCTTTTCTTGCCATCCATGTGCCCGCTGCTCTTCTCCAAGCTTCCCCTAATTCCCAAAGGGGCTTTGGCAGGAGTCTCCTAACTGGGTTCTCAGCCTTTAATCTTTGTGTCCAATAATCCATGCCGTTAATGAATTGTGTATCAAAAGCTCTGACCTCCACACTTTACTCCCCCACTTAAGAACAGCCAATGGCTCCCAGCTTTCTTTTGCTCATGGCTTGCAATCCAAAGTCCTTAACATGTTAATTAAGATTGTTCACAAAATGAACCCTCCCTCTCATCTCCAATTACTCCTTGACATCAATTCCACTTGCTGAGCACCTTTGCCACAGACATTTCACCTCCATGCCTTTGCTCATCCTGTGCCCCTCCTGGAATGCTTGCATCCCACTAGGTCTTTCACAAACCCCTACCCATCAAGACCCAGTCCAAATATCACTATCCCTCTGAAGTTTTTACACTTAATCCTCTCATCCAAAATAGGTTTAATGTTTTCTCTTCTGTATTTCTGCAGTACTTGGTTTATACATTTATAGAACCTGTAATTGTTAAGATCTGTCAGTTTATATGTCTACCACCATTTTTAGTGTCTCATCCATATGTTCTCTACATTATATTGCCAGTACCTAGCTCAATTCTAGACACATAGTCAACAGTTAATAAGAGTGGGGTCAAGAGCTATAGTCTACTCCTGAAACATTGCAAGAATGCACTGCAGGTGGTGGAAAAGGCATGAAGCCTGGAGAAGCAACTGCAGGAGACTTAACTTTGCCATACCCAGGAAGAAACGTAATTGTCCATGGTTACACACTATGTGATACCCAACCTTCAGGAAGTTCCTGTCCCTGGTAATGACTGGAAAAACATTTCTGTCCTACATTCTGGCCTAAAAGGCTTTCATTAACTAACTTACTGATATTGACATCACTAGGTTAAATAAGCTGATATTTTAAAATAAAATATTAGTAAAAGCCTTCAAATAGCAATAGATAGTAATGAGGCTTGTTGAAAGCCACAGGAATGCTTATCCATACATATAACATAATATTTTTATTTATCTGTTGTTATTAAAACGTAACATAAAAACATCTTCCTTCAAATCTCTGATCACATATCACTTTATCAAAGATCCCTTCCTTAATCACCCTATCTAAAACAACACCTATCACTTTCCTTTTCTTTACCCTGCGTCTGCCACCTCCTGATCATATGCTTCTGTGTTATCTGTCTCACTCAACCAAAATATAAGCTCTGTGTATCTGGTATTGTTCATTATGCATAGCTAAGTTCCAAACGCAGAGTGTCTGGCAAATAGCAAAAGTTCAATCATTTTTTTTTTTACATGAATGGCACAATGAGTTGGTTTCCTATAAAGTATTTCTGTTAACCTGAAAGTTTATAATCCACTATTATGAACAGCAAAGATGAAACAAAAGTATACATGCCTTTGGGCTTTTACTTTGAATTTAGAGATATTATATATTTTTTAAACTGTCTTTGGTCACCTTCAATTTTGTAGAACAGACCCAGAATCAACTTTTCCTGTTGCTGTGCTGAAAAGCCATGTTGCAATAAACCTTCACAGAATCAGCATATTCATTCCATCTGAAGGAAAGAAGCAGAATCCTGAGTGAACCCAAATCAACTATGAACTACCCTTTCTAGACAAAAAATGAAACAACACATTTTTGTGTCCTTCAAGTTCAGCATTTTTATATGCCTCCCTTTAACTTCGTTATAAAATAATTCATGTGATTTTTTGTGCACAGTTTTATGTCCAAAGTATACAATTATAAATAGTTCCATCTAAGTAAATTTTTAATATCACAATATATTATTAGAATTATACTTAAAATAATTTCCAACCAAATTATTTCAAGTAATTATAAAATGATTTTTAAAGCATCTGTAGCAGATGTTAGAATCTTGTTTTATTTCATTTCTCTCTGGAAATGCTCTGGAAGAAAAACTAATGATAAAGGCTGTTCTATTGTTGTTAAATATGCATTCATAATTTCATTTTCTCTTTCTCCTATAAATTCAGAAAGCATATGCTTATGCAGATGAAGATGAAGGACGCCCATCCAATGACTGTTTGCTCATATATGACATCGAAGGTGTAGGTTCCCCTGCTGGTTCTGTGGGTTGTTGTAGCTTCATTGGAGAAGACCTGGATGACAGCTTCTTGGATACGCTGGGGCCTAAATTTAAGAAGTTGGCAGACATCAGCCTGGGAAAAGAAATTGAATCATATCCAGACCCTGATCCTTCTTGGCCACCCCAAAACACTGAACCAGTTTGCCCCCCTCAGGAAACAGAGCCCATTGTTAGTGGACACCCACCCATCTCCCCACATTTCGGCGCTACCACAGTAATTTCTGAGAGCACCTATCCCTCGGGACCTGGTGTACAGCATCCTAAGCCTATTCCCGATCCTCTGGGCTATGGTAATGTCACTGTGACCGAGTCTTACACCACCTCTGACACTCTGAAGCCCTCTGTGCACATTCACGATAACCGACAAGCATCAAACGTGGTGGTGACAGAGAGAGTGGTCGGCCCGATCTCTGGCGTTGATTTGCATGGAATGTTAGAGATGCCTGACCTGCGAGATGGGTCAAATGTTATAGTGACAGAAAGGGTAATAGCACCAAGTTCTAGTTTACCCACCTCTCTGACTCTCCATCATCCTAGAGAGTCTTCAAATGTGGTAGTGACAGAAAGAGTAATCCAACCAACTTCTGGCATGTTAGGTAGTCTGAGTATGCACCCTGAGTTAGCCAATGCCCACAATGTGATTGTCACAGAGAGGGTTGTTTCTGGCACTGGTGTAACTGGAATCAGTGGCACCAGTGGAATAAGCGGTGGCATAGGCAGCAGTGGCCTGGTTGGCACCAGCATGGGTTCTGGGGGCGGGGCCCTGAGTGGAGCTGGCATAAGTGGTAGTGGCATGGGCCTGAGCAGCTTGGGAGGGACAGCCACCATTGGCCACATGAGGAGCTCCTCTGACCATCACTTTAACCAAACCATTGGGTCTGCCTCCCCTAGCACAGCTCGAAGTCGAATCACAAAATACAGTACTGTGCAATATAGCAAGTAGTCAGGATCCCAGCTCACTTTTTCATAGTCATTGTGATTCAGATCCAATTCCCACCACCCAAAAACTAGCAGTGTGATTTATGACGCACCACTTGGTGCCCAGATCATTGAGGACCAAGGTGAGAAACCACAATGAGAAAAATAAATGGAAACATTGCTACTAGGGAGAGCTCTCCTTAGCATTCATAAATTTTTTGTTATATTAGGACTAAGGAACTAAAACTTGAGGCAGAGTCTTCTTTGGACCTGTGTGGCCTGTAGCGTATCTCCAGCCTGTAACTAGCCTTATGACATCAATTGGCATAATTCTCCTTGCTCTGTTTTGCTTTGCCACGTAGCTTGGGCAAAATTCAAAACGAACTAAACATGCAATATGTGTTCATGTCTGTGAGAAAATCTAAAATGTGTGCCAGACACCCTGTCAGTTTCACAGATAACATAAATAAAAATTCAACCACAGATTAATACAAGGGTTAACCGATTTTTATTTAAGATTGACAACATAGTCAAGTCCACAAGCCATCAAGCACTCCTACCTTAATTACTGCACCAGATAAAATAAATTTTAAATTAGGAAGTATTTCCTAGGAGGAAAATTCCATTAGAGAGTGACAATGAGGTTTGTGCAGGGTAAACTAACAATGCCTGACTCTGAATCTTAATTTGGGGCCTCAGTTAAATCTCCTGTGGAGTCAAGGACTCTTCCGATTCTAGTTTGTGTTTAGTGATAGATGTAATCTTGGTGAACATTGCTTACTGGTGAAGTTGAATATCATACTCAGCTTTCCTTTTACCACTGTGGTTTTGACATAAGAAAGCAAAACTTGTTAAGTTAACTTTTCCAATTGAAGCAAATGAGGCCCTACATGGTTGACATCACTAGTGGTAAATGACCTTACAAGTAAGCAGATGGGAACTGAATTGTGTTTTCAGGTTTTGTTTTTAGTATGTGGTATTCATTCTTATCCAGCTCTTTATTGCATAGCTCCAATGTTAAAATGATTTACATAGGCTGAGCTGTGGACAAAACTGAAGAAAAAAAGAAGCTCGCAATATGCTTAAGCTTTGGGGAATTTATTTTTAAGGGGATCTAAAAAAATGTTTTTAAAACATGTAAAATGTTTAATGGGGAAAGTTAGAAAAGAATTCTTTTGTAAAGTAATACCATGCTAATTATTGGCTTTTAGTATGTAAAGCAGTGGTTGCTTTAGCAAACCTCTGCTACCATTTTGCGGGGGTCAACCAGGAGCCTTTAACAGAGTTGACAATATTGTGTTGACCAGAATGAAATGTAGATAACCTATTCCACTAGTTTATCTCACCCTCTAATTTTTCTCACTGGCATAAATTTTAAATTCCTGATTTGATTTGTCAATAAGATCTTGGCTTACATATGCTCTGATTTATAGATAGCGTTCAAATTATATAGTATAACATATTTTTCTAGCCCTATTGATGAAATACCATGTCTGTATGTTTGCTGTATAGTGTTATCTGATTAAAAATCTCTAAAAAGAATCAAAGCATTCTAAGAAAAAGGTAAATTTACTATTGCATGGTAGAGAAAATTTTTCTTTCTTAAATACAATGTTACTATAAGCTCACTAAACTGAAACTCTATATGACAGAATAAAATTAGAAAAAAAATTTTGCCCTGGAGTTGTGAATTATATACAACTTTTCAAGAATTTATCCCAATTACTCAAATTTCCCAGGAAATTACAAGGCCTAAGAATAGTTATTTGACTTACTACTCTGGTTTAAAGGGGACAGGAGTGAATTATTTAACATAGAGCTATTTTGCTCTGAATAATAGCAGATAAGGCTAATATTTTAAAAGCTACAGTATACATCTTCTTTTAACTCTGTAGAATATGTAAAATTTTGATAGTCTGTAGTATGCCAAAATGCAGAGATATAAATAAAGTCATTCAAAGGGAGTCTTTTCTTTTTCCACCACTTAGTGGGCTACATTAAGGATGGGTAATCTTTCCAGAAATAAAGTCAAAAGATATTTATTAAAATATACTTGAGTATGCCTGGGTCCAGTTGTAAAGAATAGAAAAAATTATTAATGAATTAATTAAGTAATTTATTAAAGGGAATGATATCTGACCACAGGAAACTTGCTTGTTGTTTTGATATGAAATAGCCTCACCACAGGCTGTTTCTTAAAACACCTGATAGCTTCCAGAGATATTTTTTAGGTTGCCTTGCAAACAACAAAATAACTGTCTTTAATAACTATTGCTGTTAAGATGTGCAGGTAGTTAAGATTCCCCCAATTTAGTTACATTTGAACTCCTAAACACTGTTAAACAATGAGAAAAACAAGAAAAAAAAATGGCAGTGTTAGTCATCTATCTTTCTAGGAAGATACTTTCTAACCAAATTTTTCTTCCAGAATTGCACATTGATGGGAAAACAAGAAAAATGGAAGTATTAGGCATCTATCTTTCTGGGAAGATACTTTCCAACAATTTTTTTCTTCCAGGATTGGACATTGATGTTTTGTTTAGTCCTAAATTTGAAAATTACCTTTTTAAGCCATCAGCCATTTTAGTAGTCATTTAAAGGCATGTCATTTTTCAACGAACAAGCTTTGGGCAGAACTTCATTCTTCTTTTTAGATGTTTACTCTAGATCATATACATCATGTCATAGACCAAGAAGAGATATGCAAATCATTTTATAAGTGATTGCTATAGTTAGGATTCAAGCTGAGTTTCAGACCAACTTGCTCTTAACAAAAGGAAGAAGAAAGAGATAGTAATTTAATGCTATGTATGTATGGTTTGAAAACAAATCATAAGGTTTATAAAATATCTATCTGACTTTCTAAAGAAGTAGTCTTTAGGGGCAAAATTTAGTGCATTATAAATACTTTACCATTTAATATCAACCAAAATACCATCTCAAGCTAATTTGGACACTGAATTCCAGATATACCTGCTACGTATTATTTACTTCTAAGTGTGTTGCCTGATGTAATTGTATTTGCACTGAAAAATTAAAAGAAAACATATATTATGAGTTATTTATATATCTTCATCTAGACATCTGTTCTATATTTGTGTATAAAGTTTTTAGCATCATAATTTTTATTCAAGAAAATGTTCTGACAAAATTTTAATTATATGTCCTCGAATTTTACATTTTTACTCTAGTAAATAGATGCTTTTAGTTATCTGTGCAATTTATTTCTGAATTCATACCAATATTTGATTGTCATGGTACAAAATATATGACACCCTTTGACTTTTGCTGGAGTTTAAAGGTGTAATCTTTAGCATAAATGCTCATGACTGTTTTGGAAAGACATTTAAAACCCAAAACAAACTTTTAAAAGTATTTGCCACATTTTCTCATGCCTGTTTCATAAATTCCAACTTTTTTGATGATTTTTAGCATTTTTAAGATCCATTTCACATTGCACTAGAACACTGCAGTCCACAGTAGACTGCAACTCTCCATGAAATCAAATCTGTCTTCCACTTCCAGATTATTACACTAAGTTACGACAAAACTTGAACAGATCAACCTATTATCGATCCATCAGATAATTTTAAAACAATGTATAATCTTGTTTAATTGTCTACATTCTCTCCCCAATTTAGTTGTATTTCACTTACTAAACACTTGATCATCAAACTGAACCTAGTCTAACTTATTTTTCTTTTGCTGTCTATTTTACAAGCTTTTAAAATATTTATCTCTGGTGGTGTTTGAAACAAGGTACTCTTCTTCGAGCTTCAATATAAAAGTTTTTGGATCCTTTGGGTGCTAGTTTCTTGCTTGGTCATCTGTTGGTTTTTTTTAAGTTGATTTGTAATTTCCAAAGAGTTATTCATACAGCAATAAAATGATTAATATGCTTCCCTTATCTTTTCTGAATTGTGAGCAAGGGGGAGGTTTTAGACTGTAAGAAATTATTCCAAGTTATCAAACCTAGTTATTATTATCATCCTGTATTGGAGGAGATATCATTCTTTTATTTTCACAGTGTTAAAATATGTTTTCATTCTCCATTTCTTAGATATCTTTTTTAGTGTGTACTGAGGAAGCTATTCTCTGGACCACTACTTACAGATGCTAGAGCCCAGGCTCGACCAGGTGGTTAGCCCCACACAAATGAACAGATGACAAAAAGTTTGCATTTTTAGTTTTTATTTGATACTTGTAGACTCTTTATACTTTTACCTTTCTTTCTTTCATACTCTGCATTTTTATTTTTGCCTATACCCTCATTTTATTTCTTCTAAAATGGCTTTTCTTCTTTTTTGCCTTTAAAATCATACCCTTTCATCTTTACTGGGATGCGTCTCCTTTTGTTCTCCAATGCCATTTCCAGACTATTATCAACTTCATCTTGCACAAAATCTTACCTCTTTCAGACTTATATGATCCCTTCCCTCTCTTCTCTTCTTCATAATGTCTCTACTTTTAATGAAGACTCCAATACCCTGGCCTAAGCTCTTTTGTAACTTTCCCAACTTCTGAGAGTGTTCATAGTAACTTAAACATCCACATGGATGAACCACCGAAGTCCCAGATTCTCATTTCTAGAGCTCCATTTCTCCCATCCACTCAGCTGCCATTTTCTTGTCATAACCTGGCATGCTGCTACCTTGAATGCACCTGTTTCTGTCCCTGCAGCCTCTGACCATTTCCCTCTCATCCCTAATTGGTTCACATTATTGTCATTCTCCCACATCATCAAAGCTTCAATGTGTTGACTCCCACCACTTTTTCACTGTCAGCTTCATCTGTCCGTCTAATCTAGCTTCAGGAGTCCAACTAGAGTCATCTCTTTGTCAATGCCTTCAACCTCCTTGCCCTGCCCTCTCTCTCTCTCTCACCCCAGAACTTTTGCCTTCCATCCCTATCTGCACACAAACAGCTAAACAAATTATCCAAGTGAGCTGACTTTTAAACATTAAACACTCAATCTCAAAGCTCAGCATAACATTAGATACTTCTCTGAAATCCTATCTGCTTCTCTTATGGATGTCCCATCTTATCATACTAGATTGCTACTCTGCATCTTCTCTGTCCTCAAACCTCCCACAAGCCCTCTTCCTTTCTCATTCTTTCTGGGTGGTCTAATCCTATTGTTCATTGAGTAAAACAAAAGTCATCCATTTTGAATGCATTCATCTTCCTCTGCCAAACCTCCATATCTACCTGCACTCACACCCATCTTCTCCTCCCTCCGAAGGGCTTATTCCACAGAGTTTGTGGCCTACTCATATGAAAACATAGTCCTCCAGTTCTGCTCAAATCAAGGACTTTGCTTCTTCTCTAATCGTCTCTTTCCTATTCTTTTTCCTCTCTCTCTTTCTGTTTCCTCTCCTTCTCTTTCTCTTTTCTGTGTCTTTCTCCTGTCTTTCCTGTCTCTCCACTCTCTCTTTTTATCTCCTCTATCTCTCACTCTCTTTCTATGTCCTCTGTCTACTCTCTCTCTTCCTTCTCTTTCTTCTCTCTTCCTTCCCTTCCCTCCATCTCCCCAGAACATTTTCATCTGCACCCCTCCTTGTAGCTAATGCCTCATTCGTTTGCTTGTTTCATTAGTCTTCTTGAGGTTCATGTACGGATGCTGTCTTGTCTTTTCCATGTCCCATCAGACTTCAAAGTCCTCCCATCTGTTTGTCATAATGGTCCTTACCAAGTGTGTCCAAGATCTATGCATTGCAAGCACAAGGCCTACTTTTCTGCTCTCCCTCTTTCTTAACCTCTGGGAAAAATCTTTAAAAGGGAACCCTTCTCTCTTCCTTGAAACACTCTTATGTCTTGGCTTGTGTAACACCATTCTTTCCTGGTTTCATCAGCCAGTCTCACTCATTCTCTTTCCCTTTTACTCATTTATCCAATCCAAAGTTTGGTCCCAAGCCCTCTTCTCTTAACACTTTACACTGACTCTATGAAACCTCATCAAGATCTCTTTTTAAATGTTCAAAATTAAACTTACAATTTTACCTCCAGAGCTTCCCCATTCCGACAATTATTACCCTATCTACCCATTACTCAAGCCAGAAACTGAGTACTTTTTGATCTCATTCCTCCTCTCACTACCCACATTTTATTCATTAGGAAGTTCTGTTTATTTTATAACCAAAATATATATTGACCCATTTAGTAGTTTGTGTTAGTCCATTATCACACTGCTATAAAGATACTATCTAAGACTGGTTAATTTAGAAAAGAAAGAGGTTTAACTGACTCACAGTTCCGCTTGGCCAGGAAAGCCTCAGGAAACTTACAATCATAGTGGAAGGCAAAGGGGAAGTAGGGAACTTCTTCACATGGCAGCAGGAGAGAGAAGGGCAAGCAGGGGAAATGCCAGATGCTAGTAAAACCATCAGATGTTGTGAGAACTCATTCACTATCATGAGAGCAGCATGGGGGAAACTGCCCCCATAATCCAATCACTTCTTTCCCTTGATACATGGGGATTATAATACAAGAGGAGATTTGGGTGGGGACACAGAGCCAAACCATTTAATAGTTTTAATCCTTATCTGTCACTACCCTAATGGCAACTGCTTCCACTTCAGCCTTCTTCAAACAATCTTCTATAGATGAACTTATGTGACCTTTTAAAGTATTAATCAAGTTGAGTCAACCCCCCATTTTAAAAATGTCAATGGATTTCCAGTAAATGTTCCAGAAAAGCCTGATGTATCATTGATCCACAGTGGATGACAGTAATTTGCATGGAAAAGTTGAAAAGAAATGAATTAAGAAAATGTTTTGACTTTTGTAAATGGTATTCACTCCACATGAATGATTTGCCTCCTCACTTTTATATGGCAGCATCCTTTCATCCTTCAGGTAGCAATTAGAACATTATTTCTTCATATATTCTTTCCTTGATCAATGTTTTCACATAGTCATTCATTTATTCTGCGGATATTTATTGAATTCCAAATAGTTATACCAGGCAGTGGTGACCTGACAGTGAAAGATAAAGTCCTCCTCGTGGAGTTTATGATAAGGACAGAATGGAGATGAAGGAAGTCTGATAATAAAGAACTAAACCAGTAAATATAAGGTGCCTTAGATGACTGTAAATGAACAAGGAAAAAGCAAGGTGGAATAATTTAGGAGAGGGATTGCAGGGCAGGAAGATGCACTTTGATGTAGGGTAAAGGAGGCAGGGTTCTATTAGAAGATAATATTTGAACGGAGATTTAAAGAACATTTAGGAGCAAGCCATGTATCTACCTGGGTACAAGACATTTCAGACAGATGGCTATTCGTGGAAGAGCAAGGTCTCTGTGTGTGGAGAGATTAAAAGAAGGAAAGCAGCAGGAGGTAGAATCTCAGAGGAAAGGGGATTGAGCTTGGCCTTGCAGGCCATTATAACAGACTTATTCTGAATGTAATGGAAAGCTACTAGAGAGTTGGGGCTGAAGAGTGCTTTGTTCAGGTTTTGAGTTGTTTGTTTGTTTGTTTTGAGACACCTGGTCTGTCATCCAGGCTGGAGTGCAGTAGCATGATCACGACTCACTGCAGCCTCAACATCCCGAGCTCAAGAAATCCTTCCACCTCAGCCTCCAGAGTAACTGGGACTACAGGCACAAGCCACCTTGCCTTCCTCATTTGTGTATTTTTGGTAGAGACAGAGTTTTGTAATGTTGTCAAGTTTAGTCTTGAACTCCTGGGATCGAGCAATCCTCCCACCTTGGCCTCCCAAAGTGCTGAAATTATAGGCATGAGTCACCGTGCCCAGGCCAGATTTGTATTTTTAAAAGAACATTCTACCTACAGTGTTGGCACTTTGGGAAGGAAGTCACAGAATGAAGAAGACATGTTAAAAAGCTACTGAAATAATCCAAGTGAATGAGTGAACCAACCATAGCAGGTAGCAAAACAAGTGACAAAAACAGAACAAAAGCCCTGGACAGATCAATAAAGTAATACATAGGAAAAAAAAAAGGAAAAAAAGGCAGTGAGCAACAGATTAAATTTAAATCTCACTAAGTATTGCCTTGAAAATACTCAAACATAATAAGTACAAATAAAAGGCCAGGTGCAGTGGCTCACTCCTATAATCCCAGCACTTTGAGTGCCCAAGGCAGGCAGATCGCGAGGTCAGGAGTTTGAGACCAGCCTGGCAAACATAGTGAAACCTCGCCTCTATTAAAACTACAAAAATTAGCCAGGCATGGTGGTGGGCGCCTACAGTCCCAGCTACTCAGGAGGCTGAGGCAGGAGAATCAGCTGAACCCGAGAGGTAAAGGTTGTTGTAACCTGAGATCACTCCACTGCACTCCAGCCTGGGCAACAGAGCAAGACTCTGCCTCAAAAATAAATAGATAACTAAATAAATAAGTACAAATAGAGAATGTTAGGTTGGTCAAAAAGTTTAGAAATGATGCCATTTTCTAGTCATCTACTTGGTTACTGAGTTCAAATAAGACAAATTCCAGCTGACCCTGAGAGACTTACTTTTTCTAGTTTTATAAAGAAAGCTTAGCAACTTGGCATATCCCGGTCTGTGCCTGTTTCTCAGTCATGTATCTTCTCTCTTCAGTTCTTATATAAAACCTAGGAAGAAGAATTTCTACCTTCAGAACTTTCTCAAAACTACTCAGAATGTCAGGCTCTGATTCTTACCAAAGTTTGCATCTGATTTGACCCAGAATATAATTTGTCACATTTTTTTCAAAGAAAAATGTTTTGATCCATTCAATTTATTAATTGTCTGTCTCAAAGTATATGCCAGTTTCAGCTTAATAAATTATGGACATGCGATTCTCAGTTTGTTTCGATAACTGCCTCATATTGGGCTCACCCAAACGCAAACTCTGAGACAGGTTTAGAGAGCAATTTTGGAAGGAGGTAAAGGAATCACTGGTAGGAAACAGGGAGATGAAACATGCAAGGGAAAGCTACCAATAAATTGTACCTATCACTCAGTTACAACCATGGGCAATCAAAGCTTAGTCCTCCTAGGGAAAACACGGGGAGCCAATGTAGTACAGGCTCTGTGGTTAAGCCATCGGAGAAATAAGGGAGATAGTGTATTAATATACACCAGCTACCATCAGTTAATAACTAAAGTCCACTTCTGGAGATAGCTAATTCCCTGTGCCTGCTGCACAGGTGGGCAGAGTGGCTTTGGCATCAGTGAAATGAAAAAATGCAGGAGCTGGCCCTTTGGGTGAGTGGACACTGAAATTACAGGAGAAAAATATGGAGAAAGTCTTGGCAAGGTTTGTTACAGCTATTGAGATATTGCATCACTCTGGTAATAGATGCCATAAGAAACCAGAATTTGTTGACATGACAAGCCTTTCTTGAACATTTCCCAGTAAATAAGAGTGGGTCAAATGCTGCTATATTGATAGATTAGGTAACAAAACCTGATGGTGTGAAATAGAAAAGTTTTTAGGTCCCTCATGTCCTTAGCTTGTGCCTTCATGGTTTTACATCATTTATGTTAATTAGATGCTTGACCCCCATAGAGTGCTTAGACATATAATCATTTTTCTACAATACATGACTTGGCTTTACCATTACAAACTTAGGAATGGCCTGAATAATTGGTTTTGGTATCTACTGCCAGAAGGAAATGCTATGAATTCATCAAAGTTATAATTTTTTGTAAACATAACCCCAATATTTTAATACATTGTTCCTAATAACATCATACCAATATACCCATTCTCTGAGACATGGTCTTGCACTTAACGTATATTAAAAAGCACAACAGGCCAGGTGCGGTAGCTCACGCCTATAATCCCAGCACTTCAGGAGGCCGAGGAAGGCAGATCACTTGAGGTTAGGAAGCCTGGCCAATGTGGTGAAACCCTGTCTCTACTAAAACTACAAAAATTAGCTGGGTGTGGTCGCAGGTGCCTGTGGTCCCAGCTACTCAGGAGTCGGAGGCAGGAGAATCCCTTGAACCCAGCAGGCAGAGGTCGCAGGGAGCCAAGATTGCTCCATTGCACTCTGGCCTGGGCAACAAGAGTGAAACCCTGTCTCAAAAAAAAAAAAAAAAAAAAAAAACCACAGCAAAAAAATTACATTGCCATTAGTTGGGTATGCAAATAATTAAATAAAAAATGTTGAATTAATGTGTGATGCACAGAGGTCAGCACAGAAACTTGCTGAACACATGAATAAATGCAGTCCCTTTGTACTCACATGGTTCTAAAGCTCATCCTTGCATTGACAGTCTATAAGTGAACTGAGATCCTCAATTATATCATATTGCTTATCAAATTCTCACCATTCCAAACAGAACTACTTTTTCCAAACTGCTCATTGGTGTGATGGCACCTTTTTAAACTGAATAACAATATGACTACATTTTGTGAGATTGTAAAATGTGTCTTGGCCAATTGTCTTACATGCATTTTAGGAAAAGATGAGTTATGTAAAAATTTAGACGTAACTAGTTCTTAGATAGAGCTGTAAAAATTTAGACGTAACTAGTTCTTAGATAGAGCTGTAGGGTAAAGAAAAAATAGTTTATTTTTTACATAAACATTTTTCAAATATTTGAAAAATAGAGTCCAAAAAAAAGATTCTAAAATTGGGACAAGAACGGGTATTTCTTCACATTAAAAAAAAAAAAATCATAACAGCAGTAGAAATGACTCCCAGAACTCTGTGAGATTGATAAATAAAAACAACTTATAAAATATCACCTGATAGAGGATCTCAAACATATAGAAAGATTCTGAACCTGCTGAACTCAAGAACAAGTGTTCTTCTCTGGGAAGAAAAATATAATTTTTCCCTCTCATGGAGCAAGAATGTTTTATCAAATATTCCTGCAACTTAGGTTAAGAGTATATCAAAATATATATTCATCTTTGCTCTCTGTTCATGACCAGTCAATAATTTTTAGGCTGCTACCTTTATTGCTGGGACAAGCAGAGGGCATCCTTTGCAGAGATGATATGGACTTCACAGTTATTGTCCATGAAAAGAGTTATTACTTACTGTAAATAAATTAACATTTTGCTTTATACATCATATTCTATAAACTTAACTATTGAGAATTCATCACTAAGAAAACTAATCTGATTTCAATATTCAGAGAGAAATAAACATGAGACTGGAAAACTGGAATATAAGCCTTGCAGTGGGGAAACTCAAGACAAGTGACATAATTAATAAGTTTCATTATTAATGGAGCTCAGTCCTCCCTAGAAAAGTACTGGAAGCCTTCTGGCTGGTCTTCTTTTACCAACTCTTATCAAGACTAAAAGACTTCCTTTGACAACATTATGATTTGTGAAGTAAGAATAATGAATTCCATTTTTAAGATGAATAACATATTTAGTAGTCATTAAAACCAAAATAAAAATTAGAAATTAATGTAATATAACACATCAAATACAGATGTAAAATTATCACAAATTATGTGTTATGGACAGGAGTAGCAAACATAAAAAAAGAAAAATTATATTTAGTGACTATCACTAAAAATTAGATATTAACATATAGAAAAAAATCAAGTCAGTATATGTCATACTATTAGTTTTAATAAACAAGTTAAAGATATAAACACTAGAAATTCTGAAAGGCAGAACACACTCAAAGTGGATAAATTATGTGCTATTTTCTTTACATAAAAGTATCAAATTTAATTTCCCAAAATTTACTAGAGAGGGACATAGATAAGGAAATTATAATTTAGAGAGCTAAATTAACTCGCTTATAGAAACAAACCAAGTTAATAGAAGTTTTGGAATTTGAAACAGATCTAAATTTGTATATGTTTCAATATGCCTCAGTGACATAGTACATTTACCTTAACTGTAAATAGGGATACAATTATAAAACTCTTGACAAACTAGAAGCCGTAATTAGGAATAAATAAGCTAACAAATATACATTTTAACTTCTACAAAATAAAAACTAACAAAGATGATAAATATGAAAGCATCGAGAATATGCAGTAAATGATATCAGAGCCAAAATATTCTTACTCCACTTAGCTCTATGAAACCAATAAATAATAAGTAAAACAAGAATAGAAAACAACCCATCTTCAAAAAGAACCTAAAAATGGTTATTAACCCCTCTACCGCAAACAAACACATAACACAAAGAATTATCTACTAAATACAGTAAAATTTGTGTCCAAATTAGTAACATTTAGAACTAGTTTTCCTTCAGATCTCTCTCAGAGTTGCTATTGCTTGAATGTTCATGTCCTCTCAAAATTAGTATGTTGGATTCCTAATCCCCAAGGCGATGTATTAGGAGGTAGGACCTTTGAGAGACGATTAGCTCATGAAGTTGGAGCCCTCATGAATATTATTAATGCCCATATGAAGTAGGCTTGCTACGTCACATTATCTGACTTCAGACTATAATATAAGACTACAGCAACCAAAACAGCATGATACTGGTACAGAAATAGATATGTATATTGTAGACCAGTGCAACAGAATAGAGAACTTGGAAAGAAAGCCACACACCTACAGCCATCTGCTATTTGACAAAGTTGACAAAAATAGCAGTGGTGAGAGGACTTTCTATTCAATAAATGATGCTGGGATAGCTGGCTAGCCATATGCAGATAAATGAAACTTGACCCCTACCTTTCATCATATACAAAAATCAACTCAAGATGATTGAAATGTAAGACCTCAAACTATAGCAATACTAAAAGAAAATCTAGGAAATATCAATCTGGACATTGGCCTTGGCAAAAATATGTGGTTAAGTCTTCAAAAGCAATTACAACAAAAACAAAAATTGACAAGTCGGACCTAATTAAACTAAAGAGCTTCTACACAGCAAAAGAAACTATCAACAGAGTAAACAAACAACCTACAGATTGGGAGAAATATTGGCAAACTATGCATCCAACAATGTCTAATATTCAGAATCTAGAAGGAACTTAAATAATTGAACAAGCAAAAAACAAATAACTGCATTAAAAAAATTGGCAATGTATATGAATGGACACTTGAAGACATACAAGTGGCCAACAAACACATGAATAAATGCTCCACATCACTAATTATCAGAGAAATGCAAATCTAAATCACAATGAGATACCATCCCAAACCAGTCAGAATGGCTATTATTAAATGTTTAGGAAAAAAACAGCAACAAATAAACAGATGCTGGCGAGGCTGCAGAGAAAACAGAAGGCTTATACAGAGTTGGTGGGAATGTAAATTAGTTCAGCCACCATGGAAAGCAATTTGGAGATTTCTCAAACAATTTAAAACAGAACTGCCATTCAACCCAGCAATCTCATTACTGGATATATATCCAAAAGAAAATAACTCATTCTACCAAAAAGACACATGCACTTGTATGTTCATCACAGCACAATTCACAGTAGCAAAACATAGAATCAACCTAGGTGCCCATTAATGGTGGACTGGATAAACAAAATGTGGCATGTATACCCATGAAATACTACACAGCCCTAAAAAAGAATGGAATTGTTATTTGTAGCAACATGGATGCAGCTGGAAATGATTATGCTAAATGAATTAATTCAGGAACAGAAAACCAAATACTACATGTTCTCACTTTTAAGTGGGAGCTAAACATTGAACCCATAAGATGGCAACAATAAACACTGGAGACTACTAGAGTGGGGAGGGGGGCAAAGGGGCAAGGGTTGGAAAACTATTAATTTCTATCCTCAGACCCGGATGATGGAATCAATCATATTCCATACCCCAAACCTTAGCATCACATAATATACCCATGTAGCAAGATGTACCCCCTAAATCTAAAATTAAAGTTGAAATTATTTTTAAAAAAGAAAATACAAATTAAAATTACAATAAGATACCACTATGTACTTACTCGAATGGCTAAAATTTAAAAATCTGCCATACCAATTGCTAGTGGAAAGTAAAATGATACCTCAAGTTTGGAAAACAGTTTGGCAGTTTCTTAAAATGTTAAACATGGATCTACACCATGACTCAGCCATTCTACTCCCAGGTAATTTACCCAAGAGAAATGAATAAAAGAAATTAATGTATATAAACCTGTACAGAGATGTGTAAACAATTTTTTTTCTTTTGAGATGGAGTCTAGCTCTGTCACCTGGGCTAGAGTACAGCAGCACAATCTCGGTTCTCTGCAACCTCCGCCTCCCAGGTTCAAGAGATTCTGCTGCCTCAGCCTCCCAAGTAGCTGGGACTACAGGAGCACAGCACCACGCCCGGCTGTTTTGTATTTTGGTAGAGATGGGGTTTCACCATGTTGGCCAGGATGGTCTCAATCTCCTGACCTCACGATCCACCCACCTCGGCCTCCCAAAGTGCTGGTATTACAGGTGTGAGCCACCATGCCCGGCCATAAATTTTTATAGCAACTCTATTTTAGATAGCCCCAAACTGATAACAATGCAAATATTCATTAACAGATGAACAAATTTTTAAAATTGTACAATACTTATACAATTAAATATTACTCAGCAATAAAAAGAATGAACTACTGATGCACAAAACTCTGAGTATGAATCTCAAAGTAATTGTGCTGAGTGACAAATGTCAAACAAAAAGTGAACACACTGTGTAAGTCCACATAGAAAAAAATAAACTATACTATGATAAATCTATAACATTATACATAATTCTGTAAAGTGTAAATTAATCTCTAGTGATAGAAAACATATTAGTGTTGCCTGGGAATAGGGTATCTGACTAGGGTGGGAAGGAAGGATTATACAGTTGCGTGGAGAAACTTTTAGGGATTATGGATATGTCCATTATCTTGGTTGTGATAAACATGGATGGAAAATTCCTAAACAAAATACTCACAAACTGAATCCAGGAATATATCAAAAATACTAGTGACCAAATTTGAATTATCACCAACAATGCAAGATTAGGTGAACATTAGAAAATCAATTTATGTAATATGCAGTAATAGATTGAGAAAAACCATATAATCTTCTCAATCTACATGATGTTAGCTAAAGTCCAGCATGTTCTTATGATAAACACTCTTAGCAAATTATGAGCAGGAGATTTTCTTAAAGTTATACAAAATTTCTATGAATCAATAAAACAAATATCATACCTGATAGTGCAATATTAAAATTTTTCTCTTTGAAATAAAAGAAGGACAATGGTGTTCACTATCATAGCTTCATTTAACATGGTATTAATGGTTCAAAAAGTAGGAAGGAGGCTGGGTGCAGTGGCTCACTCCTGTAACCCCAGCACTGTGGGAGGCCTAGGCAGGCGAATCACAAGGTCAGGACATCGAGACCATCCTTGGCTAACACAGTGAAACCCTGTCTCTACTAAAAATACAAAAAATCAGCTGGGCATGGTGATGTGCGCCTATAGTCCCAGCTGCTCAGGAGACTGAGGCAGGAGAATCGCTTGAACCTGAGAGCCACGTGGAGGTTGCAGTGAATTGAGATAGTGCCACTGCACTCCAGCCTAGGTGACAGAGCAAGACTCCATCTGAAAAACATAAAATAAAATAAAAGTAGGAAGGAAAGGTTATAGGGACTGGAAGAAAAAGAAAACTATCATTATTGTCAGATTAAATGATTGTGTAGTCAAAACTCCAAAAGTATCTTCGGCTATATCATTCAAATTTAAAATACGGATTTAACAAAATTACTGGACACAAAAATCAAGAGGCTGAAATCAATTGTATTTCTATCTGCAAGTAAATGTAATTCAAGAAATATAACATTTGTACTAGCATCAAAGAAATCTCAAGCACCAAACAATAAGTATTTTAAATAGTCTTGTAAGGCTTTGATAGTGAAAAATAATTAAACTGTATTAAACAAACTTTAAAAAAAGAGATACATTTTCTGTTTATATACTCTAATATTTGAGCCAAAATTAAAATTTCGTAATTCTTTCCAATTTGCTGAAACATATTTTGCAATCATAATCAAAATCCAAGTTCACTTGTGAAACAGATAGCAGATTTTAAAATGTACAGGAAATACAATTGGCCAAGAACAGCCAAAACACTTAAATGGAGAAAAGCAGAACTTTCTCTATCACATATTAAGATTTACTACAAAACTATACAATTAAAATGAATTAGCAGTGGCATAAGAATAACAAGCAGAAAAGAAAAAAGGGAGAATATGCAACTAAAAAAGATACAAACTTTTATGAACACTTATTTTTATTTAATTTTTTAATATTTTAATATATTTATTTGTATATTATTTATTTTATGCACCCGTTTTGACTCATTATAGCTGGTATTGTAATCAGTGCAAAAAACACACTGTTTTCAATGAATGTGCTAGGACATTAAGGTATCCATAAAAAAACAAAGATGAAATTGACCCTATACCATTTACAAAAATCATCTCCAGGTAATTTAGAGATGTAAACGTGTAAGGCAATATATTATAGGCACATAAAAAGCTTTTTTATGCAAGACATAAGAGCATTAACTATAAAAGAAAGAATTGACAAAGGAGTATTGAAAATAAGAATTTCTCAGATAAGAGCTCATTAAAAAATTTAAAAGATGAGCTACAGAATGAGTTCAAAAATGTTTGTAAAGTGTGTAACCAACAAATAACACATCAATATACATAATGTAGAGCACTAAAAATTATTTTTAGCAAAGAGAATAATTCAATTTAAAATGGGAAAAATACTTTAATACCCAAATATTAAGTATTTATGTTAGTATTTAATATTAATAACACTAATTAAATATTAATATTAAAAATTAATACCAATAACAAATGACAAATTCAAATGGCTAGTAGACGTATGCAAAGATGCTCAACACGGCAATAATCAGAGAAATGCAAATGAGATATAATACTCATCCTAAAAATTGGCTAAAATTTAAAATCTAATAGTGCTTTTGATATTGGTGTTGGTGAGCAAGGAAAACTCTCTTCAAACTGCTGATGGGAGCTCAGTTGGTATTCTCTAGCAGGTTAAAAAAAGTTTAACTTATGACCCAGAAATTCCACACCTTGATACAACCTAGGGAATTCATGTGCATTTGCTAACATAAAGGAGACATGAGGAAGGAAGTGGAGATGATGTGATTGCTGGATGGAGGACATAAGCCAAAGAATGAAAACAGCCTCTACAAGCAGGAAATATCAGGGAAATACATCCATTCCAAAGAACCTCTAGCGGGAACAAACTTTGCCCAAGATTCATTTTGGAATTCAGACCTCCAGAACGGTAACATAATAAATTTGTGTGGTTTTAAGGCACTAAGTTTGATAATTTATTACAACAACAAACTAACACAGAAAGCAGAATTGTTTATAAAAACCTATCCTATGCAAACATAATCATTATCAGTTGCAAAAACATCAAAATAAATTCAAAAGAAAAAATCAAATTAGTGAAGCATAATTGTGACACAGATGACAGAGGCTCGTTTCTCTCATATACTGAGTGTTTATAAACCAGCATTAAAGACATCAGCAGCCCAATGGAAAACCAGGAAAAAGAAAATAAATGTTTCAAATAAAAAGAAATACAAATACTCAGTATCTCTCCCCAGTCCCTAGCCCACCCCATGAAGTGATGCTAATTTTATTCACATTAGAAAAATGTTCTTGACTGGGCGCAGTGGTTCATGCCTATAATCCCAGCACTTTGGGAGGCAGAGTCAAGCAGATCACTTGAAGTCAGGAGTTCGAGACCAGCCTGACCAATATGGTTGAAACCCCATCTCTATTAAAAATACAAAAAATTAGCTGGGCATGGTTGGTGGCACATGCCTGTAATCCCAGCTACTCAAGAGGCTGAGACAGGAGAATCACTTGAACCCAGGAGGCGGAGTTTGCATTATGCCGAGATTGCCCCACTGCACTCCAGCCTGGGGTACAGAGGGAAACTCTGTCTCAAAAAAAGAAAAATGTTCTTATTTACATGGCACCATTTATTCCTAGGTCACCCAGAGGGCCAGGTGATTACCCTGACTCAACAATTCTTCAGCTTCAGCCTGCTTCCCCAGAATTACCTAAAGACTCCATTAAGAATGAATAATTCTAGATCTCATCCCCAGGGATTCTGACTCACTAAATTTGGGGCCAGGAAATCTGTATTTTCTACATAATGGCCTATGAAATATATTTCAAAAAGTACTGCCTACCTTTTGACCTTCCTATTCCTGGAGCTGACCAGATTCCATAGTCAAGGCTACAGACATATAACTAACAGCATCAAAGGTTAACCATGTACACGTTACAACTTTGCCATAAGAGGGGCACTGCTAGCATCTCCGAAGAGGCCAGAGTGGCATATAAGCAATTATCACACTGTTGAATGGCTGCCACTGTAGTCATCAGGAGGCAGGAGGCAAAGTAAGACGATATTTCCAAGATAAGTATATAGCAAGTATGCAATAAGTATGTAAGTAATATGCTTTTTAAAATATAGAGCTAGAAGCCACACTGTACTGTCTTCACTTATTTGGAATACAACAATAAACTAATACAGAAAGCAGAATTGTTTATAAAAACCTATCTGTGAAGTCACAGAGATAATCAACAAGGCATCTCTGTCAGGATGTAGGTATGATTTTAGGGTGTAAACTAACATCATCTTTATGGAATTAACATAACTCTTCAGGAAACTGACATTTAATCTCTATAATTTCTAACACCCACTAAATAACCTGGTTGGCCAGCCCCTTGTTGCCATACATAAGTTGCCTTTAATGAGGGGACTGGATATTTATCTTCAGTGGGGCAGATGAACAGACATGTATTCACAGCAATGACTCTAGGTCAAAACTTTGACAAACCTTGTTTACCTTTTGTCTGCCCCTCCCCAGGTCCAGGTTAATGAAAACCCTTGGCTTGCATCCGCCCTGGAAACAACTTGTGCTGCATTTGACAAACTTATTTTAGGACCATAAATATTTTTTAAATTTCCTTTCCCCTAACTCCTGCTTTCAATAAATAGAATTGTCCTTGGCTATTTAAATGATATCCAATAGTAACGCTAGACTAAAATAATTTAATAGAAAAGTTTGCCCTAATGTCATTTTGTAATATCTCTGTATAAATTGCATTAATTTTTTTCAAAGAGAACTTGCATTGGCACATATTGAATTTCCTTTTTCTGTGACATTGATTTGAAAAGTACAGGTGTTAAAGCTCTCACTGTGTTCTACACAGATGTGATGTGAAGGATAAAAATGCCTTCCCACTTTGTGCAATATTACAGAAGCATAAGAATAATAATTAAATATCAAAAGCATCCCTAAAAATCAATGTACAGTTTCATCTAAGCAAATGAAATGTCATTGGTTTAGCATCAAAAATAAATACTATAAATAATTTGCTAAAATATATTCGGCTCATAGAACCAACAGTTCAGTAAACTCTAAAGTACAGGAAGGTTTTTTTTTAAAGCTAATAGTGTTTAACCATGAATTATTTTGCCTTCACATATGTAGCTACTACTGAAAAGTGACTTGGTACTTATATAAACTGACTATGAAGGAGGAGATGAAATTCTTGCCTATATTTGGCCCTAATAAACTGCACAGCCTCTCTGGATTATCACTATAACATGGGTAAGAGAAGGAAGAGAGGAGAGATCAGATTATATGAGCTCTGTGGTATCTTTAAGCATTAGTATTTTATGCTCTGTTTCTATAATGGCTGATACTCTTCAAGAGAAACAGAAGTAGCTACTCTTTAGCTACACAAGTGCAGAACCATAACCAAGTTTTGTCTTTGGGAATTCCACTGTAAAATCATCCCCTGTCAGGCACAATAGCTCACATCTGTAATCCTAGCACTTTGGGAGGTCAAGGCAGGAGGATCACTTAATCCCAAGAGTTTGAGACCAGCCTGGACAATATAGCCAGAACTCATAGCTACAAAAACTTTTAAAAATTAGGCAAATGTGGTATACTTGGCTAATTTTTTAAAGTTTTTGTAGCGATGTAAACTCTCAAGTAAACTCAGATACTTGAGAGGCTGAGGTGGGAGGATCACGTGAACCCAGGAGGCAGAGGCTGCCAAGAGCTGTGATCAGACCACTATTGCACTCCAGCCTGAGAAACAGAGAAAGATTCTATCTTTAAAAAAAAAAAGATTCCCACAACAATCCAAGGAGTAAATAGAAATGAAATGATGGGGCTTCAGGTAGTTACCCCTTAGTTATTGAATAATTTTTTAAATATGCTCATGATTATAACCTGGATTCAAATTCTGGATACCACTGAATTTAGGAGTTTCAAATGGAGAAAGCTAGAGGTATCCACATATATGATCTAGTACCTATTTCTATTGCCTCCTGTTTCTTTTCTTTAAAATTCATCCTACAAATAGCAGTTAAGTAGATAGAAAATCTTTGTGTGTGTGTGTGTGTGTGTGTGTGTGTGTGTGTGTGTGTGTGTGATGGAGTTTCACTCTTGTTGCCCAGGCTGGAGTGCAGTGGCATGATCTCGGCTCACTGCAATCTCCAGCTCCCAGGTTCAAGTGATTCTCCTGCCGTAGCCTCCTGAGTAGCCAGGATTACAGCCACCCATCACAACACCGGGCTAATTTTTGTGTGTTTTTAGTAGAGACGGGGTTTCACCATGTTGGCCAGGCTTGGTCTCAGACTCCTGACCTCAGGTGATCCACCCGCCTTGGCCTCCCAAAGTGCTAGGATTACAGTCATGAGCCACTGCTCCCAGCTGATAGAAAATCTTATATTTCAGAATAAATCATCTATAGTGTAAACAAAATGTAGAAACCTTTGTGAAATATCTCCTTCAAACACAACAATAGATAAGAATGTTGTTTTTCTCTTGTGAAAAGCAATGTCACATAAGGATCTAGACTTGTTTCATTAATTCTCTTAGGCAAATCAAATTATCTAATTCAACATGACATGAAATAATGCAAAAATAAATTTCTTTCTCTGGCTTCCAATAATGCTAAAATTACCTTTCTCAAGAGACTAAGCACTACTTAGAATACATTCTGTTACCAGGGCCGACCTTGTTTCTGAATTACAGCGATGGGGTAATGAAGACAAGAGGCAGTCTCCCTTTGAAATTCTCCAACCAACATGTATTGTCTATCAATCAGAGACAGTTAACTGTATTTCCTTTTAAGTTTATTGATGTTGCTGCCAGCCTGCAATTTTTGTATCAGGAGACTTTATACTCTATTTCAAACCAATACTAACAAAGGAAAAGGGAGACATAAAAAAATGTGGAGGGAATAATTTTCAAAAATATCCAGATCCCATTCTGGGCTTTTTTCCTTTAAATTCTAATGTTTCCAACTTCAGTTTCTCCTTAATAAATATTTGTGATGGTTTAAAAGGTGTTCCTCACCCATATTATATACTTTTTAATTGATGATAATGCCATGAGATATGAGAATGTTGTATAGTAGTTACTTTAAAATGATTTTGTAGATATCACATCATAGAAGTTTGACTGAATAATCAAGAAAGAAAATGCCAAAGTATGGAAACAAACACTCTGGTACTAGTTAAATCAGAGTTTCTTCATCTTAACTTTGTTATTTCAGAACATCTTTAAAATTGAGAGTGCAGTTCAACCACAAGACATTTTAAAGAGAGAAGCAGGAATCAACTAAATTGAGATGAGCTTCATTATTCTTTCTTCCTACACCATACTTGAGACCTGATGACTTTCAACAACGGCTTCTGCTAGAAGTATCATTCCTTGATGTTGGTTCTGTAGTGGACACATGTGTGTATGTGCTGTCAGTATATGTAATTTTGCTTTTACAATGTTGGCAGTAAGAAGAAGGCTTCTAATTTTATTCAGCATGATGATAGGCCCTAGCATTTTAATTATTTTTTATGTTGTGAGTAATTTATTATTCATTGGCTATCTTCCCTGTAAATCTTGTCCTCACTCTGTAAGGCTTTCCTTTGGTGTCCAACAAAGGGTTTCATTGCAATAAGAATCAAGGTGTGTCTAAATTCCTACCCAGAGCCCAAACAATGCCAGTCTTCCAGACCAGCCTGAGAGTTTGGGGTGGGGAAACAGAGTCATTATAGAATATCTTCATCTCTCTGCCCAGAGAGCACCAGAGTTATCACCCATGCCCTCCTAAAAGGGCGTCTCAAAGCACATCTTGCTGTAGAGCGGAATTCAGGACCCAGAAGACGAGGGCTCAAACTGAATCTCACAGGATTTGTGTACAAGAGAAACCCAAAAGAATGGATTGGCTCTTCTTCAGAAACATTTGCCTTTTGATCATTCTAATGGTAAGTAGAATTTAAAGACGTGGGAAGGAAATGCAGCCTCAAGGTCTTGTCTCTGTCAGCTGTTGGACTTTCTACATGGGATTTATTCCATTTTTAATCCCCTTCCTGCAAAGAGAGTTCTAGGAGTCCAGCCTCTGTTAATTTCCAACAACTCTCTGTGCGTGAGGGACCAAATGCCATAGAGAAGTAGAGTGAGAATCTGACTGAATTAACTTTATATGTCCTCAGAGACATAATCTACTTCACTTTAAATGCTAGGACAATTCTAAAATTTTAACTTGGAAATAAAATTTATATTCTGTGATCATATAAATAAATCAGATAGATTGCTGTGAAAACTTCCAGAGCAAATGAGTTCTAAATTTGAAGGGAAGTGAATCAAGCCCATTTCCTTTCAATAGTCATTTCCCTTTGAGTTTCTTTCAAAGTGGACGAATGATACATTGAAATTACATTGCAACTAATAATAAAATATTTAAGTCATGAGAATTTTTTCCAGTCAGATATTGCTAAAGAAAATTGAAGCTCAGCCACCAAGGCAAACCTTTTCTGGAATTATTAATGCATTCCTACAGGCCAGCAAAGAAATATTTAAACTATCTATTTCTTTACAGTAAACATGGCATTTTGGATATTATATTGCCTTCCTCTAAACTTTGGGTGTCCAAGGTGTGACGTGACTTCCAGACAGTCAGCATGCATAGCAAGTATCCTACCCTAGCAAGAGAGAATTCCAAGTCCAAAGAAGAACAAAGTTCCAGCTGGCCAATCACCAAACTATTGCCAATTCATTTAGAAATGTTTATTTAAAGAATCAATTAAACTAGATTAGATTAGACTTAAGTCTACTGATGATTAAATGATAGAACAATTTAGTCCAAACAGCTGAGAAAAATAAGTGGAAAGATAAGAGGACAGGATTATTAGGAAACTGTACAAATTTTTCAAAGTAAATTAAGACAAATGCACGATAGCTGGCCACACTTCAATCTCCCAGGAGTATCCACATTGGTGCTACAACATAAGCTTATAAAATGATTCCCATCCTATTCTTAGGCAAGTGACAATTATACCAGACTCCTCTGGACATCAGTTTAAGAGACAGAAGGCAGCTAGAGCTAGGAGAGATGGGAGCACATCGTTGTCCAGTAGGCACAGTGAGAGGAGCTGCTCTTCTGGAATTCACGTTTCTAAACTTCAACAGCAGTGCAGGAACCAAACACTGCCAAAGGGCACACAACCCCAAGCTCAGGAGAGAACCTGAGAACGGTGGTAGAATACTGCATCCTCTGAGTTTAGGAGACAGATTATTAAACAAGACTATTTTTGAAAAATATTTTTAAACTTAAAAACAACAGAGAGAAGGTCAATATTCTGTTACAATGATCGTTATTTATTTACTAAGTAAAGTAAATGTCACTAAAAGACGAGGCAAGAATCGGACTTGGTCTTCAACAGAAATAGTAAGTCACTAGGATATGCCTCTTGCTATACTCCTATGAGTATATTCATGCTTTGACTCAAATAAACTTTTGGTTTTCTGTAAGGAAAACTGTATGTGTCAAGATTTTAGAGGCAACTTCTGAGCACTAAATCTTGACTCCCATTGCCTTCTGCAGAGGCATGTTTTATGATAATATTAATTATTTAATTAAAGAGTTGATCTTCTTCTCCTTGATCTTGAAAAGGTATTACATTTCAGACTCTCATGATCTTTTTTTGGTAGTATTCATTTATTTTCCCTGGTAATATCAGTGTTTTTGATACTTAATTCCTCCTACTCCTCATTAATATTGAAGCCTTTGTGTTTGACATTTCATGGTAATTGTGAAAAAGTTATTTCTGTATTTTTTCTTTATGCATATCTAACAGATCCCTTACCATATCAATAATGTCTGAAGTTGAGAGGCAGAGACTTCTAGCATCTTTCAAAATCGAAACAAATGCAAGGATTGTTTAAGAAGAATCTATATGATGTTATAGATATTATAGAAAAGCAGGCATGCCTACTTGTCTCTAATTTCCTGAACATAAACTCTGTCCCTTCTTCATTAACTAAATCAAAGACTCTCTGGGGCATCACTGTAGCTTACACTAATGAGGGTGTGGCAGCTTCTCAGAGACTCACAGGTACTTTGTGTCAGCTACATCTCAACCGCAAAGAGTGCTTTAAACAAAGTTCTGACTGGCTAACCAGTAAAAGGTACTCAAAACTCTGGGTTACAATAAGACACTGATTTTATCACGAGTTATTTGGCATTTTCGTCCTAACACGATGCTTACCGTATTCTTCTCCTATAAGACAGATAGGGTGGTGAGGTACAATCAACAGTGAATCAAGACTAAGAAGTCCCAGGTTTGAATCACGGCTCCTCTTCAAAGTGGCTGTGTAACTTTGGCAAAAGCACCTAGCTTCTCAGAGCTTCCTTTTACCCCATGTGAGAATACACAGTTAGACATGATGATATTAAGTTGCTTCCACTATAGGAACTCTGTAATTCTAAAATTATCCCCACTGAATACTTAGGTAGTAGAAGTTCATTTCTGGCTCATAAATAGTTTTCATAACTTTGGCTAGAGAATCTGAAGATTTAGGTAATGCTATAGGTTATAAAGATTTTATTAGGAAGGAGTTACTTAAGGCAGGACAGTTATTAGCTGGAAGAGCCAATATTATATCAAGTTGATAAGATCATAAAAGACAACTATCTATCAGATAATATGTGGCCATTCATGCTACATATAAGATGTAAACACTCCATTAAATAGTCTGATTCTTGAAAGTAATGAAGGTAGGTGGCTAAATGTAGCTATTATCTCATTGCAAGTTGAAAGCAGGCAACAAAATTTGAAAACATATTTAAAACTAACTTAGCCACTTATCTATTCAGTTCTCACATGCACTCAAATGTGTTATTCTGAAGTGTGGAACAGAAATTTGTTTTTATTTACTTGTCAGGCAAATTTCCAGAAATACAATGATGGAGAGAAAAACACCTTGTCTGATTTGGTTTTATATTTGCACTAAACAGATACCCTAGATTGCTTTAAATGATTGGTTTCAGTACTGCTTATTACAGAAAGAATGTACTCATCACCCCAAAGGTTACATCGAAGCAAATCTCAACTCTATTATTGTTTTGTGGATATAAGTGTCTAAGGAATTACTAAGTGTATTTTAAATAAGTGGAAAAATTTATATTTTTGCCTTTGAATCCCTGCAGAGTCCATGGTGAGAACATCATATAAAAAAAGTTTTATATCTCAAGAGATATCTAGTATTACCATGATCTATAACTTACTATGGCTTTCTCAGTAATATCTATCTATTGACTTATGGGATAAAAGTCCTGCCCTAAGAGTATTTCATGGTTCTTGGGACTCTATGACCCTTTTCCTTTTTTTAGAGATACTTTTTTGTGGGGGAGAGCTTCTGAATCCTGAGTACTTACTCTGATGGCTCTTTTCTAGTTCTTAAGTATCCACGGAGGAGTTCCTTACAGAGCAGTGAAACCATTGTTTAAGCTGCGGTCATGTTTCCTTCCCTTCCCCAAGTGGGGGCACAGTTGGAATTCCTCACTCATGGAAAGCAGCTCTGTTTACAGGGTGTGCGACGAGGGTGCCTGGAGGGAAGCCTTCAGGTGTAACTTGCATGAGAAATGTTTGCCCTTCTTTTCTACACAGAAAATTACATAGCTTACAAACTAAAACGCCATTTTTGATACACCTTCAATTATAAAAAGTGGTATAATTAGACTTGAACTTGGCACTCTACCATAGACCTGGTAGGATGGTAAGTGCTTTCCTCAATTATTATTATAAGTATTATTCAGGCAAGAACTGCTTATTAATAAGTTGGTCCTACATATGCGGATGACTTCAAAACTGACTACTTACTCAAAAAGGTAAATCACAGAGATGAAAAAATAGCCCTGTTCTGTAGGTACTACTCTAAATACATTCAGGATGTAAGAGAATAATATCTATCCCAATACTGCAAGAAGCACATACTATATAATGACTTCTCCGTATCTTATATAAAATCATTGTATTCTCTCTAGAAGTAAGTATTAAAAGAAAAGACAAGACCCAGAAAATTTTCTGCAATTTTCCAAAAGTTACATGACACTAGAATATGGCCTATCCTATTATTCCTCTCTGGAATATATACATTATTACAGGTCAAAACTTGTCTTGCACACAGAGAACAGTGTCTGTCACACACGTTATCAGTGAAAATGTTTCAACGAATGAATGAGTTTAGTTTCCAACTTATCTTTCTTACCAAGTCACTTCATCATATATTTCCCACCCTCACGTTGATGAGCAACTTTAATGTAGTTAGTTGGCTTTAAAGAGAGCACAAGTGTTTCAATTTGAGATGAGGAGTTGGTGGTTTTCTGAAGCCGTCAGCCATTGCCTTGCCATCCCAATACCTAACACTAACAAAACATTTCACAGTTAACAAAACCCTTTGACTAGATTACAAAAGTCCTGAAAGGTAAATGTTACAATTGTTTTTTTAATTTCATGGGATAAATTAGTAGGACAGCTTATAATTGGGACAGTCAGGATGTGAACCCAAAACTCTTTCAACTCTGCCAGCATTGACTCCCTTCCCCCTCTGGGTCAATGCCCAATTCTAGTCATTCTCACTTTATATTGAATAATTCATCCCAATATCTTTTTTCATTTTCCTGCTTGCCTCCTGTTTGAACATGTCACTCTTTCTAGGTCTATGTCTTACTCTTCATTTCTTTCTCGAAATTAGCACAAACATAAATTTTAGTTTCTTAAGCACTTTTATACTGAAAGTCCTGTTCAAGTTTTTTCCATTAATGCAACCTATCAAAAGGACATCCAAAAATAAAGGGAGACAGGTACCCCTCATCAACCAGGCCCACAGAGACTGTAATACATTTAGGATACCACGCATCTCTCCGGGTTATGCTGCTCCCTCAACAGCATGTGTTTCCAACTCCCTTTTCTAGTACTCTACCACTGTGATGACTGGCTCAGCCATTTCCATTCTCTGTGTGTGTCTTTTACTCAGGGCCTCAGGTCAAGCCACATCAGCGGATGATGCCTGGCCCACACATTGCTCTGAAAATGTGACTTTCGGGCTGGTCCTAAGGTAGTGAGATCTCTCAATTGATTGTTCACAGTCGCTTGCAGATCAAACTCCTTGTTCTATTCTTTCCCTGTCTCGTTACTGCACTTGACTAGTCTCTAAAAAGAAAAAATTTTTAAAGACTTTTGTAGGCAAGGAATTTCCACAATTACCTAGGAGTCCATCACTACTTTTCACAATTTAACTGAGGTTCCTACAGTTATGCTACATTGTGCAGTTCAGGAGGCTGATGTCATTCCATGCTTCATTCAAAACACTCATTAACAGGTGTTTCCTAGAAAGTGAGGGCTCCTGATGGGGCTCATGACTTCATAGGGCCTGGGAGTAATACCTGGCAAGTTCCTTCCTGGAGACTTGTACATAAAGTGACAGGACTTGGAGGGTTTGGCTTCTGTTACCCTCATCCTTAGAGCCAGCTGAGCAGGGAGCAGAAATACCGCAAGTGTACTATGGAAGCCTCCCTCAGCACAGCATAGGTCCTGCTAGATGAGAGCCCTGGGCTCTAGTCTTATTCCACTCCCCCGGCTTAAAAATAATTAAAAATAAAAAACTCAGGGACAGCAAAAGGATGAAAAGGGTCTTATACTCAAAAATTCTTGGAGTTACTTCAGTTGAGCTGGGCTCTCTAGAAAGGACAAGAGCGAGGTAAAATGAGCTCAAAACTTCTCATCCCTTCTTTAAACTACAGACAAATCTACTTGATGTGGTTACTTTCAAGTCCTTAAAAATGATTCATTAGTACTTTTAGATGTCACGGGGCACTATGAACATGCCCTCGAAAGCACAGAAGAAAACTCTTCTGTCATTCTTCCTTCCTCTTTACAAATATACTGAGTACTTGCTGTGCCTGTCACTTTCACCTTGGCCATTCTATTTAGATCAGAGTCTGAAACAGGGAGAAGCGAGGGAATTTGTCCAAAGCTACACTATTCAGTTCTTGGGCCTGCATGTCTCAAGAAATTTTTGATAAACCACATTGTTTTTTATAAAGCCAAAGTATGATTTAAAGCTACATATCCACTATGGAATATAAATCACTGGACTTTGAAATGTACACTTGATATCAGCTTCATTGTTACTCTAATAGTCTTCAAATCAGGACCCGTGTTTTGCTGAATGCATTCATTTTCCAGATCCTCAGCTTCTAGTCTCTCCTCAAGTCAATCTACATCAACATGCACCTGAACCTGAAATAACAAGCTGGTTCTCCTCTCCCAATCCCGCTTAAAAAGTCACACCTCTCAGCCATGGCAAACATTATTTTGTTGCACTGCAATAGATTGTGAAACTATCAGGGGCATTAAACTAAGAATAATTGAAAACATTGTTGTTAGTATTGGGAAAGTGGGTTCATTTCTTTTGAGATGGAGTCTCGCTCTGTCGCCAGGCTGGAGTACAGTGGCCATTCTCGGCCCACTGCAACCTCCACCTCCTGGGTTCAAGCGATTCCCCTGCCTCAGCCTCCCAAGTAGCTGTGACTACAGGCATGTGCCACCACTCTGGGCTAGTTTGTTTGTTTTGTATTTTAGTAGAGACGAGGCTTCGCCATGTTGGCCAGGATGGTCTCAATCTCTTGACCTCGTGATCCACCCGCCTCAGCCTCCCAAAGTGCTGGGATTACTGGGGTGAGCCACCGCACCCACTAAGAGAGCTAATTTCAGTGCACTTAACAAATCCTTTTGCAAATTATGATTTTCAATTATTTGTTTACAACAAAATTAAAAGAGAATCTGAAGGAGTTGCCAACTTATACATCATTAAAACATCATTTTAAGCCTTATAGATTTACGTCATGTAATTCAGAATAAATTTAAAGAATTTAATGACTCTGCTACTAGAAAAAAAAAATTCCAATGTCATCTATGAACAAGTTTTCTCAGTATTAACAACTGAAAGACAAAACCAAACAAACTAGAATTGGTTCTGAAACTTGTTTAATTCTAATGACAAGTAATATTTATAACTTATGAGCTAATTTTTTAAAACTTCAAACTCATATTTGCAATGCATTTCTGATAAAGTTTTACTTTCATATTTAATTATATTGCATTGAAATTTCAATATTTGCATGTTGTTTGCTCAATTATGATGCTAAGTATAATTGTAAAATTAATCCAGTTCAGAAAAAAAAAGTTTCTTAACACTTAGAGCCTCATAATGACAGAAATTCCAATAAAACAAAATTTCTATTCATATGCATATTTTCATTACAGACAAGTATGCTAGGCTGCTCAGTAAAAACCTTAAAATATATTAAAATATATTTGAAGCTTGAAAATATATTCTAGTAGGATGAACCAATGGAGGGGATGATTCATCAATAGAAATATGATATCAGAGTTCAAGGAGAAATAGGAGTAGAATACATTCCAACTGACAAAGAACTTACTCATCTATTTTTCTGATTGATGGTACTGGGCATCAGAAGGCAACAGCATATAGATTCTTGCATTTCCCACAGCTCTTCATAAGTTCCCTTACCTTCCACCAAAAATATTATTGACCATTTCTGGAACACCTACTGACTTAGAGCCTTCACAACTGTGTTTTTGTTTCACCCTGGCTGAAATGCTCTTCCCCATCAATTCCTCTTATCAAAATAGCCTCATTCTGCAGAGCCCTTTCAAATCCCTACTCTCCTAGGAAGGCTTCCTGAAATTCACTGGGATAATTCAAGTTGCCTGCCCTATCCTCGTGCAAGCCGACTGAGGTATCCTAACCTGCTGTAGACTTATGTGTTTGTCTTCTCTAAAATTGAAATTTTTTGGAGGGCAAAAAGTCTATCATTCATTTGTGTTAGCTGTGTTTATTCCATATAATCAACAAAATGTATATTTTAAAAATGAATTAATAAAAGAATATCGTTAATGTTTTTATGACCTGGCTTCCCCTAAATTATGCAAATTTATGCTAATGTTGTACCTTCTATTAAAACAGGTGGTGATGGAAGTAAACAGTGAATTTATTGTTGAGGTAATGTATAATAAAATTATTTTCTCAGTTTAAAATTAAAACAAAAACTAAATTTTATAATGTATTATATATAAAAATCAGAATATTTGAAATTGTAATTATCCACATAAAAGTTAAGAGACAGAATCTCTGGTGAACTGAAATAGCATACCCCAAATAGTGAAACCCATACTCCCAAATCTCTGTGCTTTTAGGGCATGTGTTTCCAACAACTTAGTGTTTTAGTAACTCTTGTTTACCAAACTATATGGTAGTTTATTTATATTTATATGTTTTCCAACCTATAGCAAAGCAAAATAAGCAAAGTAACACTTTAGAGTGGGAAGAGATTGTTTAGACACATTAGACAGAAAGACAATTGATGGTTCATCAATGAGAGAAAGTACAAACATTCAAACTGTATATCACAACTAAACGGAAAACATATAATCTGGTGCTGTTTAGAGTGGAACTCAGGAAACAGAGCTGCTGTCCTCTCTCTGGCAGAGCTTTATTTTATTATAGTAGTTAGGTTTTCCTTGTGATCCTCTCAAATCATTGGGAAAAATATAATTACTTTTCTCACCTTTTTGGTGAAATAGGGAATAGGTGGACATTTCAGGAAGTTGTATCAAAATGGGGAAATAATGTAAATACTCTGGTTCTAATATACACTTCATTCAGTGGAACACCTCCTTTCTCCAAAGTGGTAATTAAATGAAGATTAGCCTAAATAAACTTATAATCACCTGTGTTTCAGAAAGTACATTTGGACTTACAAAAATAAATACATGCATATTTATAGTTTATGCATGTTTACAAATATGCTTGCACATGTAGTGACATTTCTAAACTCATTAATATTTAATTCTTAAGTATACTTCAACAGTAGGAACTTAAGACAACAAAAGAAAAACCATATAGCAAGCAGAGATACAAATGACAACATTGCAAAGCTATATAGGTGTCCGTGGGATTATTGGAGAAATCATCAATTCCTCCAATATTAATAATATTTTTCTAATTCCTCAAAAATATATTTGAGTGCTTAGCCACAGTGGTGTCCTTATCAACAGAAGAGAAAAAAATCTCTTCTATCTTTTAGGTGAGCACGACTCACCAGCTCAACTTTTAGGTTATATGGGATGCGCGTGCATGGAACAATGCTGACGTTTAAACTCCGCAGACCGTAAAGTCTGGTGAAAGCTCAGTGAAGGGTGAGGTAGGAAAGGCTTCCATATGGTGAAGACAGGTTGAAAAAAGAAAAACTGTACAATTTATACAGTATAGTACATCATGAACTCCTCAACTAGCTAATTAAATTTGTTTCTCTAGAATCAAATAGTTGGAAAGATAATTCCAAAAAATGTAGCAGGCAGAAGTAATTAAGCTCTACGTATCCAGTTGTGAATTCTTGAAAATTTTCTCTGTTCTTCAAATTCAGTATCACTGTTTCTTCTAAATGCACCTTACAATGTTAAATAAATGTCCTCTCTAAGTAAAACTGTTAACACTGTAAGAAACACAAACCATCTTTGCTTAAGGTGAAGGAATTAGACATAGAAAATGGCACTACAAAATGGCAAACAGTCAGAAGACAAAAGCGGGAGTGGATCAAGTTTGCTGCAGCCTGTCGGGAAGGAGAGGACAACTCGAAGAGGAATCCCATCGCCAAAGTAAGTGACAATGCAAGCTGATGACAAATGCTTTTGCAGAGCAAGGAAGCTTTCAAATATTTCCCAGATTTGCAGGCTTCACTGCTCCATAGTTCTTTAAGAAGACAGCACGTGGTCATTTGCTCCAGTTGCTAAGCCACTGATTTGAATATCACGTGCAGGGAGGCTGACATGGGGAAGGCAGTCAATGGCGAGTGATCCTAGAAGAAAGGGTTGGATCTCCAGCACAGCTGGTTTTGTTAATCCATTTGTGTTCTGCTCGTTATTGCCTGTCTATAACACAGGAAATATATTCACATAGTGACAGTCTGAAGACTGACCCTCCAGAAAGTCAAGCTAAGTTTACTGCACTTGATGAATTCATTCCAAGAAAGTAATGACAATATCAAAATTTCCCACCAGATCTCTAAATCCAGTAAATAAGAGAGTCTTAAAAGATCTTCACAAATAATGCCCACTGGAAAAAAAAAAAAAAGCAGAGTTAAAGAATGTGTAATAAATTATCTAAGAAGGATGGGATCCACATTAATAGCTTCATTTGCTCTTTCTGGTCATCTTGATCTTGAACAGTAAAGTGATCTGCAGAAATTTCTCCTTCCAGCTTTACATTAAACATATAGTAATCATCAGCAATGATGTTACAGATACAAGCTCAGCTCAAGAAAACAAATTTATCCTCTCTCAGATGTTTCCAAATTGGAGGGATGCTTTAAATTTACTATCTCCATTCAACTCATAGTGATAGCTTTATGTTATCCCACTTATATTGCACATTCCTTTTTTTTTTTTTTTTTTTTTTTTTTGCATTTTGGGAGGCTCCTGAGTTTTCTGCTATGTAAAAAAGACCTTTGGATTAGAGTAGAGCTAACCAAACTTCTATTTCCAGCTGTCTTTATTTCACTGTGAATGGGTGGGCAACAAATCTTAATATTTTATGGAATGCTCTTCTCTTTATAGGTGAGATTTCAAAATTGTTTCAGTTTAAATTTATCAGCAATAGATAATAAAACTACTAAAGCAAAATCTATGTGGCAGAATACTTGCTATAAAATCTATTTGGCAGAAAAGTGATGCAGTATGTTTACATTTATAAAATTATTACCAATATCTCTAACCATTATATTTCTCTGATATTTTCAATTTGTCTACCATTTTGACTAAATCTCAGACTCCAGCCTAGGTAGAATACTTATTAATATGACACAAGTTTAAAAAAAAATAGTAAAGATTGTGATTTCTTTTGTGAAACTCTTTCTGTGTATGCCAAAAACTCAGAGAATTAAACAATGTATTATTAATAACAAAGCTAGCATCAAGGGTGTATTTTGTACAATTACCTCATGTAATTCCCGCAACAAATTTGTGTGATACGTACTATTATCCCAACTGTAAGCTGATCTGGGCAAAGTTAAGTAAATTTTCCAAGGTCACACAGGACTAAGTCATGGTGCCAGGCTTCAATCCAAAGTGGATTTGGTTATGAAACCCATTCCCTTCTCATTCCACTACACTCTGAAATTTATTATCTGCTCTAAATTGGATACAATTGTAGCTATTTTTCTCATAGATTCGATCAGACTGTGAATTGAACCAGAAGATTACATACCGAATTTCTGGGGTAGGGATTGATCGACCACCATATGGGATATTCACCATTAATCCTCGCACTGGGGAAATTAACATCACTTCAGTGGTAGACAGAGAGATAACTCCACTTTTCTTGGTAAGTCATAGCCATATGTTTTGATTTGTTCATATTAGTTTTCTCCCCTTTTTTAAAAAATGTCATCTTAAAACAATGGATTACATTTGATAAAACATGGTAGACTGAACCCAAATGGAAGAAATGGAAAGAATGAGAAAAGTTTCTAGTTCAAGATTCTCTGGTATATTGCATGTGCATGTGGTCAAGTGTCTTGATCATATTTAAATTATTTGACTGTACTATAGTCTGAATTCACTGGAAAAAATGCCTCTTTGCCTGTTTTCTGATATATTTTCAAGCATGTTACTTAAATTCCTTTGGTGGAAAAAGACAGTTTTTTTCCAACTTTCCACAGATCTACTGCCAGGCTCTGAATTCACGGGGTGAAGACTTAGAAAGGCCTCTTGAGCTGAGAGTCAAAGTTATGGACATAAATGATAATGCTCCAGTCTTTTCACAAAGTGTGTACACAGCCAGTATTGAAGAAAATAGTGATGCCAGTAAGTAAAATGACATTCCTTTTCTACATCACACCATAGCTTCTTCTCTTGGTCAAAAGCTTTAGAAGACTGACATACAGGAAATGTAAAAGACAGAAAAAGTCACACTTGTATTTTGAATAAACCCCACACATTTTAACTTTTAACTGAGCAAGAAAAAGAAATCATGTCTAAAACGATAAAATATCTTCTTACTTGAGGAAGGTCCCTGCGGGGATTTAGCAGGCGCTTAGCACCTTCCTTAGAGATTGTTACTGGGCTCATGAACAAGTGAATCCAAGTGAGCAAACCGAGGAAGAAACCAGGGATATTTAAGAAGGCTCTGTTGTGGTCTATTACTCAAAATGTTTGACTGACCCACCCCAGGTACAGAGTGATGGTGGAAGCACGCAGTTGTACCCGTTAGATCAATCACTAAGGGTAATCACTGACCTTCACAGACTGCATAGCAAACTACATTCTATTCTCTCGTTTTCTTTCATTTCTTTCCGTTCCACTTTATTCCATTTCCAGTTCTAATACCTTTTGTCTTTCCTTTACATTCGTTCTCCTGAACTTCTTTCCTTCCTCCTCTTACGCTTTTCCTATACATCTACTTTCCTATCTCTCCCCTCCCTTTGCCTTCTGACCTTGATTTTACATACAGCACATGAATATCAGTTTGTTCCCCAATCCCTTAATGTCCCTCTCCCTTTCAAATTTGTGTCGCCCATATACCTCTAAACAAATTTGGGGGGAAATAATGGGAAAAATAAATTTCAGGAGAAAAGGCAGATAAACACAAAATCTGTTTTTTGAACTAGGATAATCCTCCAATACAGAGGCAAAGAGGTTTTGCCTAAGAGAGGCAACACAAAGAGAGAGACTCTTCAAAGTCCATCTTTGTTTCCTCATCAACACACCTCAGGACAACACTGGTGAAGGAAAAGATGCTGAAACCCACAGCCAAGTACCACTGCCTAGGAAGCAAAAGAACAACAGGGACTGACAATTCTGAACAATCTGTCCTGTAGATTGATGTCCTTGGGGATTGGCCTAGCATACCGTTCTTTCTACCTGAGTATAGAACTTCTTATACTGCTATGGACAAGTCCTCTTTTCAATAATTATATATTTGTGACTGTTTGTTAAAATGCTATCTACCAATGCAACCAAGAGTAATTATCTGCTTTCTGGATAAGTAACAGTTAAGAATATAGGTGTTCAATAAATAACTACAATGTTACATTTAATTAAACTACAATCTTCCTTAAGCATTTTAAAATAATTTCACAAGACCATGGCAAATAAATAAAACAGATAAAAATCTGTTTATTCAGCTTTCTGATGAAGAATCTGTTGAACTTCTTTTTCATACTTTAAAGAGAACTATGTTTTGCTACTAATTTAGCATTTAAACATTTAAAGAGTGCAAGTGCTTTTAAAACAGTAAAGGGTTTTATAAAGTAAACCACAATTACCTTTGTTATGACTGGTAGAACTGAAAGTTATGGTCCTATATTCCCACAGAAAACTCAAACAGAGAGAATTCAAGAAAGGCCAACCCCTCTGTCTTCTTATGCCTAAGAAGATATAAGAATTTATTTAAATTTGTTGAATTTATTCTAGAGTCTCAACCATTCCCCACCTCCATGTCTATTTCTAGATGCACTGGTAGTAAAGTTAAGTGCCACAGATGCAGATGAAGAAAATCATCTGAATTCCAAAATTGCCTACAAGATCGTCTCTCAGGAGCCTGCAGGTGCACCCATGTTCATTCTGAACAGGTACACTGGAGAAGTCCGCACAATGTCCAGTTTCCTGGACAGAGAGGTAAAGCCTTGTGTGAATGAATAAGAAATAAAAAATTCAATTTTGAAAAGACAAAGATAAAATAATCCATGCGTACCCTTACTCCAATATAAAGGAGGGAAGGAAAATAATCCATTTTTAATAAAAATTAAAAGCTCAATTATATAAATTTCATTTGATATGTAAATAAAAGAGAAGAAAAATAATAGCATGAAGATATTGAATTCTATTCAAGACAAGGCCTAAGTCTTACATTCTTTTTCATCTTGATTAAGCAACGCAGTACGTACAACCTAGTTGTAAGGGGCTCAGATCGGGATGGAGCTGCGGATGGACTGTCTTCTGAGTGTGACTGTAGAATCAAGGTTTTAGATGTCAACGATAATTTCCCCACCTTAGAGAAAACTTCAGTAAGTTTGTATTCTTATAATCCTTTTCCATAAGTGGCAATAATCAATTTGCTTTCATGCTGGTTCATGAGCCTGGTTCTGTCCTATGCATGGACATACTCAACTTTGTTGTAGAAACTTTGGAATTTCTTATATATACTAATATACCTTCAAACTGTATGTTTGCCCTTGACTCACTACTCCAAACAAGCCTTCTTTATGAAAGCAACAAACTATCTACTCTGTATTCTCTATTCACAGAAACACAGAAATCTATTGCTCTAATTCCGGAAATAACATAGCAACATTAATGTTTTTGTATATGCCTCATAATTTGCTGAATACATTCTACTAGAGTCCCAAGCATTCTCAACTCCCATTTTCATCTCTAAGTGTAAAAAAGCATAAAATCCAAACTAGAAGGGCCAAATCCAGATTCATGTCTGTTTTGGTTTAAAAAAAGGAAACGTATTATTGGGGCCTAGCTGTCCTCATGCCTTTACATGTTGTCTGTGGGGGCTTTGTGCTTTATGCTGCAACAGCAGAGATGAGGGGTTGAAACACCAATTCTCTGGCCCACAATATCTAATATATTTACTATTTACAGAAAAAAAATCTGATCCCCTATTTAAAGGAAATGAGTAAAGAAAATTAGCAGTAAGCAAAAAGAGAAAGAAAGAAACAAAATCACAGTTCGACCTTGATTTTACATATAGCACATGAATGTCAGTTTTATTATCTTATATATTTTATTTTTATTTTTCTGACTGGACAATGGCATTTAATAAGGCAAAAATCATTGACATAGTTTGTTGTTAGTATTTTAAATAATAATTATGTCTTCTTAAATACATTTCTTCTTTTGAAAATTTGTTGACTACAAAATTGATCTCTACATTTTAGTACTCAGCAAGTATTGAAGAGAATTGCTTAAGTCCAGAACTGATAAGATTACAAGCAATTGATCTTGATGAAGAAGGCACCGATAATTGGTTGGCAAAATATTTAATTCTCTCTGGAAATGATGGGAATTGGTTCGATATTCAAACAGACCCAAAAACCAATGAAGGCATTTTGAAGGTTGTCAAGGTACAGTATAAGGATCTACAATATTTTCTTCCAAAGAAGTTTTAAATGACCTTAGAGACAGGATCTGCTTTCAAACAAAGTACTTCATAACTTTGAATATTGCTTATATCAAGGGCCCTAAGTAACTGCTGTGTCAGTCTGAATCGCTCAGCTAGCAAAACAAAATTTATTACCAAGAAAAATAAGAAAGCTGTTTTGTTCTGACAGTGCCCAATATTTAGTTGTGAAGATAAGGTAAGCATCCCCAACTTAGATGACGCATGGGAGTTCACAGTATAATAAACAGTGCAAATGTCATGATATAAAACATAATTAATTGCCAAGGGAGTGAAATTTGAAATAACGAATGAGATAAAAAATGGTGAGATCCCTCTGAGCTAGATTTGTCTGTAAAGATTTCATGCAGGGAATAAAGTTTAAGCAAGATGTTATAGCTAAGATTGCTAATGTGGGTAATAAAAACAAACACACAGATAAAGAAAACATGAAGTATGGTCAAGGCACAAAGAGCAACCCCATGGGGCTGCAGTGAAGCATTCAAGTAGGAAGTAATGAGAAGTGAGATCAGAGAAGTCAAGCTGGAATCGATCCACGGAAAACCTTGAATACTGAAACACAGGGTTTGATTTTTTTTCTAGAGATTAATTTTTCTTAAATTACTTTTAATTCACAGACAACGATAAAACTGAAAAATTTATAATTAGAAACAAAACCACAAACCAGTAAGATTCAGATTAACATTAATGTAATAGGGAAATTGTTATTTTTTATCAAAGGAAATTGCTGCTATTAACATAAACAACACTAATAGCTAGGAAATATATATTATGACATATACATACACACATATTTTTAGTTTGCTATACAGTGTGATTATGGAATTTACAGTGTGATTCTTCACTGTTACTACTCTTCTCTATCCAAGCGCATAAGGATGTTTCTGTGTTGCTATAAAGAAATAGCTGAGACTGAATAATTTATAAAGAGGATCAGTTGAATCACCATTTTGCAGGCGGTACAGGAAGCGGTGGCTCATGCCTGCAATCCCAGCACTTGGGAGGCCAAGGCAGCAGATCACTTGAGACCAGGAGTTCAAGACCAGCCTGGACAACAGGGTGAAACCACATCTGTACTGGAAGATGGATGTGGGGCAGGCACCTGTAATCCCAGTTACTCAGGAGGGCTGAGGCATGAAAATCACTTGAAACCAAACCTAGGAGGCAGAGGGTGCAGTGAGCCGAGATTTTACCCCTGTGCGCCCCAGCCTGGGCAACAGAGAGAGACTCCCTCTCAAAAAAAAAAAAAAAAAAAGATTTATTGAGAATTACTATGTGTTAAGGGAGTGAAGGTGAATAAGATATGGTCCCTGTTCTCAAGGAACTTACAGTTTAACAAGAGAATGGTCTCAGAAAAATGAAAATATCTTTGTCAACAACAACTTCTTTTTGGTATTTATTGATAAGTATATGTGAAAATACAAGCAATATAAATATGTATGTGTGTATATATATATATTGATTATTTCAACGCTGAGGAAAAATGCTACCCAATTGTAATTCTAACCAAAAAAAATTGATTCTCTATTTTTATAATAATTCTAACATTTATTAAGCAATTACTAAACACCAACTATTCTGTTTTAAAGTATATCCAGAGGGTTCACATATATTATCTCATTTAATCCTTACAGCTCTGGGATTTAAATATAGTCATTTTTTTTTTTTTGAGATAGTCTCACTCTGTCACCCAGGCTGGAGTGCAGTTGTGTGATCATTGCAACCTCCTCCTCCCGGGTTCAAGCAATTGCCATGCCTCAGCCTCCTCCTGAGTAGCTGTGATTACAGTTGTGCACCACCACACCCAGCTGATGTTTGTATTTTTAGTAGAGACAGGGTTTCACCATTGTTGGCCAGGCTGGTCTCAAACTCCTGACCCCAAGTGATCTGCCCACCTCAGCCTCCCAAAGTGCTGGGATTATGAGCCTGAGCCACCGAACCTAGCCAGTAATTCCATTTTCAGAGAAAGTGAAACAAAATCAAATAGGACAAATAGCTAGTCTCAATTTATCCAGATAGCAAATGTCAGAGACAAGATCCAGCCAGAACTCTCGGGTCCCAAAGTCATATTTAACTGCCACCTTCATGGCTCACTGTGTAATTGGGAGCCAGTAAAACCGATTTTAGGAAAGAACTAGCACCCTGAGATTTTCCCTCCAAGTCCATTCACCACTACACACTCCTTCCCAACTACGTGTGCCCTCTTTCTCTCTTCCAGACACATTTGTACCAGAAAATGAGCCTTCCCGGAGAGCAGAACACACACACTTGGGCAGACATTTGACCATTTCTTCACTCCCCTGCTGTAAAAAACTGCTATCACATCCTCCTTTTCTGTGGAGACTTGTAACTTCTCCCTCTTTCATACTTAGTACTAAAATGAATCGGTGTCCCCACTGGAATTAGCAGTGTTATATATATTAAATTAGAACAAAAACTTGAATGTGAAAATCTAAGCTTAGCTTCTATACTACAATTTACAGAAGCCAAAAGCCTGCCAGAAGCCAAATCCATTTCTGGGTGGGTTATCTTCATCCTGAGCCCTTCCAGAGCCTCACTCTAGATCACTGCAGGCCACGCCCCCACCCACTCTAACACATGCCTGTGTACCTTGTTAGGTGGTTATTCCTCATTGGTTTCCTAAACTGCAGAGACTGAGTTTACTCTACAAAGAGACTCCAAGGTAATTGCTCTTTATAATCTCTGACCTCTGGACACAATCAGAAAGTCCTGACTAAAGGGTTTCCATTGCTCTTTACAATCCTGACCTCTGCACACAATCAGAAAATCTTGACTAAAGGGTCCCACTTGCAAAGAATGAATGAATCACTTTCTGCCTTTACTCTATTTGGCTTTCCCTCCTAGAGGAAAGATTGACCCCAGACCAATTCCTGTTCCTAGATTATGCGGAGATCTTTAATTTATACAACTTTAGGCACACATTAGTATATTTTCATGACACTGTATTCAATGGGAAGAGAACTATTAATACTCTTACAAACAAAAGTGCATTTGTGCATATACATAAGAAAAGCACAAGAGATTTCTCCACCAGAGTGGAGGTTCTCAGGCCAGGCACTTCTCAGAAGTTCTCATGCCTATAATCCCAGCACTTTGGGAGGCCAAGGCAGGTGGATCACCTGAGGTCAGGAGTTTGAGACCAGCATGGCCAACAAGCAAAACCTTCATCTCTACTAAAAATACAAAAATTAGGTGGGTGTGATGGCACATGCCTATAGTCCCAGCTACTTGGGAGGCTGAGGCAGGAGAATCACTTGAACCTGGGAGGCAGAGGTTGCAGTAGCTGAGATTGCACCACTGCACTCCAGCCTGGGCGACAGAGTGAGACCTGTCTCCAAAAAAAAAGAAAGAATAGGGGTTCTCAGTTTTCCATATTTGAAGATAGCATGGAATTCTATTAAATAAAAAATGATTTGTAGAAGAGAGATCTCCTCTAGTTGAAAATTGATTTTTGAGTACATAATTTATATTCAGTTCTGTGCTAAGTATTATGTGGACCAGTGGACTAAGTATCATGTGAACAGATGTGCAAAAGGAATCAAAATCCCAGACCTCAAGGGTTTTAGCTGAAATTCAATTGTGGCGTGCTGAGCCATCTCCAAAGAAGAACCCAAGTAAATTACTGTGAATGTTTTTCTTATCAACTCTTTGAAAAAATGTAACTCTAAAACCTAAGGAAACATTCGTGATGTCAGGGAGTTTCCCTGAGAAGGAGAAATTTATCTCAGAGTCCTGTTAATGGCGAGTCTTGCAGATATCTTGACTTCTGCTGTTGGAAATGCATTGTTAGTGATGCTTACCTCAGCTTCCGGAACACTTCTAAGCAGCCATTGCTCAGCAATTCTTTTTGTGCAACTACTTTTTCACTTGTGACTTTTCATGTCACCACATCAATCATTCTGGATCAAAACATTCTATTTTTTATCTAGGATACCCATTTCAAAGGTGACTTTTCTCTGGGCATGGCATTTACTTATTTGAATATGCCCCATAAAGGAGTCTCCCTGTCTACCAGGCCCAGCGACTATAATCATCATAAATTCTTTAGAAGTTGTTTATATCATTTTTAAAAATTACATGTTCAGTGACATCATATATATTAGCACCTTTATTCTGCTGATTATACTTTCAAAAGATTCTCAGATGTTCTATATAAGAAATGGGGGTACTATTTATTCATTCAATAGTGTAAACATTTTTATATTATTCTACAGTTTTTTTCATAAACACCTCATTTGGAAAATACTGTTTTTCATTTCAGCATTTTTGTGTAACAAGTCCAAAACCCAAAATTTGATTCCAATTTAAAATCACAGTCTTAAATGATCTACATAGCTGATTATGCTATAAAATAAACAAAATAACATATCTAAGACAGCTAAGGCAGAGATAAGTAAAATTTTTTTCAATATAAAATCTAAAGAGCATATCTCCTGGACTTTATTCTGGTTTGTGGTTCACTTTACCATGGCTTCTTACATTATCAAAAGAGAGTTCTTTGCTGTTTCAGAGTTTTTTTATTTTCTTTTATTTCAGATGCTGGATTATGAACAAGCACCTACTATTCAGCTTGGTATCGGAGTTAAAAACCAAGCTGATTTTCACTACTCCGTTGCTTCTCAATTCCGAATGCATTCAACCCCTGTGAGAATTCAGGTTATTAATGTGAGAGAAGGACCCACATTTCATCCAAGTTCTATGGCTTTTAGTGTGCGGGATGGAATAAAAGGAAGTTCCTTATTGAATTATGTGCTTGGCACATATACAGCCATAGATTTGGACACAGGAAACCCTGCAAAAAATGTCAGGTACGGCAAGTATTTTCTTCATGCTCTACACTTCTATCCAGTGTTAATTCATGTAGTATGTGTTAGTATATGTGGGTTGCAATACTTTTGGAGGGTTTTTTGCTTTTATTATTCCTGTGATTTAGAAGACTATTAGAGCATTTGAAATCTTAGAATTTTAACAGTGTTGTAGTGGCTCCAATAATGTAGGGGCTCCAACTGGCTATAGAGGTAATTGTGTCCAGCAAGCAACTGAAAGATCAAAGCCACCCAAATTACTCCGTGAGTTTCTTTGATCTTTTGTGGCCAGTTTATACTACCCTGGACCTGGGCCAATTAAGCCATATTGTAGACAATAAGACACCATAAAAGTTGAGTCACCGCTTGTTTTCTTAAACCTGTGTTATCTATGGCTTCGAGGCTGATTTCAATCCTCTGCTTAATATAAGAGAAAAAAACATAATGGTAGAAGCTAAAAACAGTGTCTTAAAAAATTGACTGGCATAAATAAAAGTCAGGAGAGGAGAAATAAAAAGGTAGTATTAAGGGCACTAGGCACATAAATTATATGTGAATTAGAACTGTGTAAAATATTCTAGAAATAACTACAATGAAGTACACAGGTCTTCTCTATATCCTGCCCTTCTCTGTCTCCTTTTCTTCCTCCCAATATTCTTGGAGTAAACAAAGTCTACTGACTAATAAATTACTTTGATGTTCACAGTTTTAATTATTAAATCAGTTAACATATTGACAGACAAAGAAAAAACCTGTGAAGTCAGCCAGAATAGGGTATAGGTAAAAGCAGTTAAGATAAAGGAACCGGAGACTTGAAATTGTGCCTGGTAGAGACCTCGTCTTCTTCCAGTGAGGTCAAGAACTTTAAGTCTATTATCTGTAACAAGATCCAGATAGACACACTGAAGAGACGATACCACAAGCCCCCAACAGGCCATCAGTGAGGTGCTCTGAAATCAACATGGATGAAAAGCGACAGAAAAATCCTAAGTATATCACATGTGAAAATAAATAAGCAATATTTGTTTCTGAAAATGAATAAAGGATGTTTTATGTTCCTGAGATTTAATAAATAGAACTGAAATAAACTCATACATTTTTTAACAATTATACTAAGAGCTAGAAGAGTAAGAATGATGAAATTTTAAAACTTACAGACCTGTATATTAATGTATTTATCATTGAATTTGTATTGATATATATATACATTTTATAAAACACAATAATCACTATAAAACATACAAACACAATATTTAAGTTTACCACATTGTAGCTCTTATGTGATTTGACATACTAACTTTCACAAAAGCGTAATAATGATTTTTTTTATTTAAAAACAGATATATCATAGGGCATGATGCAGGCAGCTGGTTAAAAGTTGATTCAAGAACTGGTGAGATACAATTTTCTAGGGAATTTGATATGAGGTCAAAATATATTATCAATGGGATATACACAGCAGAGATCCTGGCTATAGATGGTAAGAAAATTTATTTTTAATATTTTAAGAAAATTAGTACTATTATTAAATATTATGCTATTCTAATGCTGATATTTGAGTGACTCAAACATTTTTAATGGCATATGCGAGACTTACAGAAAGTTCTAAACACTTTAAATCAAGAATTGAAGTCAATTAAAATCATAATTTGAACTTAAGCCATAGTTTATTTTACCTACTTCCAAAAATGAGCTGTATACGGCTTACAGCATAGAAGTTAATATAATTTAGTTTCTGTTTATGACTTTGTCTCTTGAGTACGGCTAATCTCACTTGTAGGGTATGTTGGGAATGTTTACTTAAAGTAAGGGCTACATGCTATACCAAGTTCATTTGTGGATCACTTTCTGGGGAGACAGTGTCTCCAAGAATATAATTATTTTAGAGCCATTAAAACTGAACTACAATGAGAAGCTTGTGTGAGTGTTGCTTGATTAGACACATTTCCATAGTAAGATGCTATGGACCAAGAGAGCACAAGTTATTCCAAATATAAGATTCATGTTAAAAGTCATAAAAGCAGATGATGCACTGACTTGACTTGTAAATGAGCCACTTCTCACATGGAAAAATCTATTAAGTAGTCCTCTTGCCAAGTAGCAACAGGATTTGTTTATTTATCAGTAGTTAACGATTCTGTGAAGCAGTGCCTAAGAAACCAGCTGCTATAGAACAAAGCAAGAGAGAAAAGTCAGAAATCTGAAAGAATGGGAAAGATACATGTCCAAGATACATGTCTAATGTAAGATAGATACTGTAGGTTTGCATTGAGTGTATATCTGATCTTTCCAGTAGCAAAACAAAGAGAAAGAAGCAGCATAAAATTCAAAAAGAAACCATGAGAAAAGCAAACCAACTATCGTCCATACAACCTGGGCTTCATCCTGTGGCTGGTAACTTTTAATGCCTGGGTCAGTTTCCTAAATAACGTTGTCTTATTTACTATCAGTATTCTGGAAGATCTATTTTGAAAATGGATTCTAACCATTTCGATTGCACCCTACATTTGCATACTGGTCATATGAGAAAATCTTCAAATGCTAGAATAAAGAATTAGTTATTCCAAGCAAACAAAGAGAGAGAAAGTGCTATCAGAATGTAGGAAGAGAAACCCAAAAACAAAGCTGATTGTTTATTCACCTAAGCAGAGTATCTGCAGTGGCACAGAGCTATCTGGATGGTTGGAATGTTTGCTTCAGCACCCACCATCATCAGGTGAAGAGACAGGCCTCTATGAATAGGAAACTTTCTTGGGGAGTGAACGCTATAAGCAATAGTTTGAGCTTTGATTGCCAATCACAAGGTAATAGAAGAGCTACCAAAGATCAAAGAATGGCAAATAAAATGATCTGTGGAATAATCTGATGCCTCTCTAATGAGAAACTAAGTGAAATCAACTCTTTCATCTAGGAAGTCCAATGCTGAATGGGGTATATAAACATATTATACAAAATTCCATAGACTATGGATAGGTTCTCAGTTTATATCATTCAGTTACCTCAATGACTACTACTTAGGCACACAGAAAACATCTGTAAAAGGAATTTATTGCTTTCTCAGAAAAGAACCTAGTAAGGTACCCCAGAGATGATAATGTTCTATTTTAAAAGTGAGAAAGCTAAGATTCTTTGCAAGTTAAAAACGAGCAAAAAAATTCTTTATTTATTGTAACAAAATATAGAGTAGAAAAGTGGACTAAAAAGTCCCTGGATTCCTAATCTTTGGTCTTCAGCCATTTCTAATAAATTATACTATTCAGAAACTTGTTTCAAGTGGATTAGGGAAAAATCTAATAGACTTATACTTGTTTTCGAAAATGCTATTTCAGAAAAAAATAGCCTGTAACATGCAATTAAAATAAACAGTGAAAACAGAAGAAAAACACAAACAAGTATTTAATTTCAACTGTGGCTATTTCCACAAACACCGGACTCAGTGAGCATCCTGAACAGACGTCCGTAACTGATCTGGGGGTCTAATTTATGGGGACAGGGTAAGACTAGAAAGCAGTTCTTCCTTCTCTGAGGAAGAACATTTAATTTTGCACCTTAGGATGTGTAGGAATTAGCAAAATGAGATGAGGATGGAAAAGATTTTAGGAAGAGTGAAAAGAATGTGCCAGAGTCCAGAGTAAAAAAGAAACTCGTTTAAAGAACTCAAAAGCAGTAGTGTGGCTGGAAGGTAGCACACAAAGGCAAGGGTGACTTCAGCTGGTTGAAGCAGGCAGGAACGTGTCAAGCCTCCCAACTCACTTATATGTTTCCTACAAGCCCCATGGCATCATCAGGGAATATGAGAAAGCGTTTTCCCCCTGAGACCATTTACCTCAACACCTGTGACTCTTAACTCTTTCAGATGGCTCTGGAAAAACAGCTACAGGAACCATATGTATTGAGGTTCCTGATGTCAATGATTACTGTCCAGACATTATTCCTGAAAGAAGAACCATCTGCATTGACTCTCCATCTGTCCTTATCTCTGTTAATGAACACTCTTATGGGGCTCCTTTTACATTCTGTGTTGTTGATCAGCCACCAGGAACAGCTGACATGTGGGATGTCAGATCAACAAATGGTAAGTGAAATGTAAGCTTGCTTTTTGGACTTAAAGTCCAAAAGCGAAACAATTACCAAAAAAATTGTCAATTCACTTAATAATACATTCTACCTCTGTTTCCACAATTCTTGCCATATTAACATTAAGTGAAAAAAAGTCTTTCATGTACACACAGGATATTTGATAAAATTTTGAACTGAAATAAGAGTCAAGATGTCTCATCAATCTTGCAGTTACAAATAGTAGTAGATAAATACAGTTTAACCATCGTTTTTGAGTAAGCAGGGCACTAAACCCATATTTATTCAGTTTAAAATAAACAGAATCTTTAACAAACTCATAAATTAAAAATGTCATAATTTCCTATTCTGAATAAATTCAGGCAAATCACATAAATGTCTCTGAAACTCATATATCCCTTTTATACATTTAAACATTTACTGCTCATTTAGGAACACATAAGATCAATTAAATTGTTTTTAACAAGAACTATGAGTTCAGAATTATTTCTAAGGGTAAAAATTTAAATCCAAATTGCTCAATATTAAAGGAATAAACTATAGTACATATTATTAAGATGTGCTAATATACCGCCATTAAAATTAGAACTATGCAAAGTATATAGATACAAAAGAATGCATAAGCCAAAGAAAGTAAAGTGAAAAACAGATCACAAAGTCTATATGTATGTATCTTGACTTTAGCTACATGCAATTGAATGGTGGACATCAATAGAAATTAAGAATAAGTTTCAGATAACATAACATTTTATCTACCTTGGGTTCTTTTTTCTAAAATGGTAAGTGCATAATAAAAAAGAAAATGCTATGAGAGGATCCCATTTGAGTTAAGAAAGCTCCCTAATCTCATATTCATTTGGGGCCACAGGAAAAACTTCACGGTTTTCCCTGAGGCTAGTTGGTGGCCATCAGATTACAGAGCCCAGGGTGAGAGGAAATACTTCCCACCTCTTTGAGGCCACGAAGACCTTCCATTTACAGAATGGAGAAACCCTAAAATAAGACGGGAAAAGACTTGGTCAAAGTAAGAAATTAGGCCATTTGTTTTTACCATCAAACCTTTAGCTCTTTTCAACAAAACCACTTTAGTATTTTTTAAAGTTAATCACATTAAAGCAATTCCATTAATATCAAGACAACTCTGAATTTCACCTTCTCCTAAAGCTCAATATCCCACTCATAAATAATAATTGCTAACCACATTTTTCCTCATTCAGATCCTAGATATTATGCTTATACCCATAAGAAAAACTGTTCTGCATGGAGGTATAACATTATAGATATTACAAGTTTGCCAATAAAAAAGATAACTGCACTAGAGATAATATTCCTAGAGACCTGTTTCAATGCTGGTGTTTTAGAGCAGAATGAACTTCACTCAATGTGCTGTGACATTGCCTTATCTCATTTTTACCGTGTGCACAGGCTAGATTTTGGTAGATTATATAGCTGGCTTGTCATCTAGCTAACTGAGGGTAATAAGCCATCATAATAAAAAATATTGTGTGCTATAGATCATTCAGTTACTATTCATTGTTTAGCTCTAAATTTAATCATCTCTTAACCATCCTTGGATTAATAAATAAATTCCAACCAATATTTTACACAGTACTTTTATAAAAATTTGTAGGCAATGATAGCACAAAGAAATAGGAGAATTTGAATTTGAATTGAATAATTTTAAATGAAAGAGCAACAATTTTGAATAAGATATATATCACAGTCTTAAGGAGGGTATTGTATAAACTGTAATCCTAAATAGAAGACTTCTAGTATTTTCTTTCAGCTCAATATTATTTATTCACTGGACAAATATTTATTTGTATATTATACATGTAAATTATATGCCAATTTGTTGCTCTGGAAAGATGCAACAAGATCCTTGCCTGCATTGTAGAAGTAGCAATCGAACAGTAAGCAATACTTATTAAGGCCAGGCACGGTGGCTTAAGCCTGTAATACCAGAACTTTAAGAGGTTATGGCAGGTGGATCACTAGGTCCCAGGAGTTCAAGACCAGTCTGGGCAATATGGCAAAACCCTGTCTTTATGAAAAAAGAAAAAAATTAGCCAGGCATGATGGGATATGCCTGTAGTCCCAGCTTCTCAGGAGTCTGAGGTGGGAGAATCGCCTAAACCTGGGAAGTCGAAGTTACAGTGAGTCATATTCACGCCACTAAACCAAGACATTTCAAGAAAGCATGAAAAATCAAGTATTTTAAGTAAGGGTTGGGTATTAGGGAGAGCTAACCACCCCTCCTCCAAGGAATTTCCATTTATTTTCTGTTTCCTCTCTTCCATTTCAGCTACTTCAGCAATCCTTACAGCTAAGCAGTTTTTATCTCCAGAATTTTACCAAATCCCAATCCTAGTGAAGGACAGCTATAACAGAGCATGTGAATCAGCACAGATCGTGCAGTTATATGCCTGCGATTGCGATGACAACCACATGTGCCTGGACTCTAGTGCTGCGGGCATCTACACAGAGGACATAACTGGTGACGCGCATGGGCCTGTCACTGAAGACCAAGCTGGAGTTTCCAATGTTGGTCTCGGACCAGCAGGGATTGGCATGATGGTTCTGGGCATCCTGCTACTGCTTTGTAAGTACTCAATTAAATCCTTCTTTTCAATAGTTCTTCAAAATAGGACTGTAAAGAGGCTTGCTGGGATAGTTAGGTTCATGTAGCCATTTCTTTTTGGTATCTCTAGCAATTTTTGAGTGCCTTAGAAATAAACAATGGGACTGACAAGGATATGTGCTTAATCCACATAATAACTAAGACAGCCTAGGGTGAGTGTGAGTCCTAAAGATGATAAACACATGCAAATCACTAAGTATATTACCTAAAAGCACAAAATAATTCCCATGATGGAAATTTCCTTAAAATGCTTTAAAAGTAGAGAGGCGGAAGCAATTAAATCGAAGTTGGAAAGTTAGGACAATCTTTTTGGAAAAGTAGATTTTGAGGTGGGCCCTGAAAGCTGAGGATTTTTTTCAAAGGAAGATGATGTCTGGGGAATTTTGAAAGATAATCAAAGGCGAAGGAACAACACGTACAAAAGGGGGCAAGATATGGAAGGGCATAGAACACCCAGGAAGTAGAGATGCCGAAAGGGAGGCATGTTCATGATGCACCAAGAGCTCTGGACTTCAGTCCTGTGGCACAGAAGAGTTGATGAGGGCTTGTGAGCACAGGCGGAGGCAGGCAAAACAGACTAGAACAGAGAATTAGTCTCTGGGCTCTGGGTGAGTGCCTGAACTAAGCCTATGGTCACAGAAATGGCAAGATCCCAAAACAAAAATTTCCAAGAAAGGGCCCTCCTTTGCCCATAGTATTTTTTTAAACACATAGATCCTCAGAGGAAAGATACTTCGTACAGTTTAGGTTGCCCATGCAGTACTTAGGTTTCATGGGGATCAAAAGCTGGATTGTAAAATGAAAGAGAGTTAATCTTGTCAAACTGTATTGTTATTATGTTTTCAGGGATGAGCACTAATTAACACGTAATCATTTCAAGGCATAAAAAAATAACAGCTGACTTTTGGGCAGGATTTCTTTCTTGAAATAATCTGTGAACTTTCAAAGCTATGTAAAGATCATGAGTGATTCTCGCAATGATATTAGACATATTTTCCCAGAATATAACTCTACAGCAATTGAGTAGTGGTGTCAGGTAAGCTTTGAGTTAGTGTTTCTCAACCCTAGCTGCACGTAAGAATCAGTTAAAGATCTTTAAAAACTACTCAGGCTTGGATCATACTCAAGATGAGACCAAGCATCAGTATGTTCAAGCCCTTTGGTGAGACTAATGTGCAGTTCAAGGTTAAAAACCCAGTGCCAGCTGCATTTCCAGAAGGTTAGCACTAAGAATTTCAAGACTTTACCTGACCCAGTCAAAGAAAGCATGAGAGCTGTTCAACTGATTGATTGTGGAACAGGAGAGGAATACCCCTATTGACACTTGTTTTCAATGATGAAGCCCATGGTCTATTTTAGACGAGGGATCTATTTTAGGATCTGAGCCCAAACCTATGTTCCCAAAAGCCCTCAGATTGACATTTTTGATGTGAACTTCTAATGCAATTATATATACAGTAATTATACTGGGTATGTGCTAAAAATACTTCATTTCATTTATTAGTGCCTTTGTTAGAGTTCATGCCTGCAATGGTACATGACCCAGCTCACATTTAAATTCACAGAAGTATAGAATAGGTAGAACCATGGCCTAGGGGCTACCAACTCTAGTTTTAGTCCTTTTCCAGAAAACTCTCTGGAAATGTGTAACTTGACCTTTCACTGTTCATAGCACAAATGGCAAAATTGCCAGTTTAATTGTTGTAATAAGATTAAAGCTGATTTTGCAGCTTTTATATTCTCTTCTTTTTTATCTTTTTCTAATTTTTAATTTTTGTGGGCACATAATAGGTGTGTGTATTTATGGGGTACATGGTTGATACATGCAATGTGAAATAATCACATCCTGGAGAATGGGGCAACCATCCCCTACTTTAATCCTTCTGCTCTTTTTCTTTGATTAACCTGCTCAACAAAACACATGCTGGGCTAGAGAATTAGGAAAGTAGGAAAAGCAACTAGAGTGGGCCAAAGGAACTAAACAGTATTCTAGAATCTTAGAAAACTTAAGCAGCATCAATATTTATGGATTAAAATATAGAATTGAGGTGATTATTAGGGTAAAAAATAGGAAATTTTCTCTTAGAAGAAACACTTGATAGCTAAAAATTTTTGATAGCTTTAATTTTTCATTATATTTTTAGACAGTCTTAAAATAATTATAAATATCTCCATTAAATTTAGTGAGTATTATTTGACTTCCACTTTAAGTGTAACTGTAATAAGGATTGAAGATAGGTCATATCTCCAGGTCCTATAGCTGAATCCTATATTCAGTCCTCTTAATAACATGTATTGATGATGTGTTTAACTTACATGTGTGTGTATTGTGTCTGTCTAGTGTTTATATGAGTTTCTATATGAATATGCAAATACATATCCACAGGAATGTTCTAAGTGTACACATATACAAATGCATGTACTCACACATAAATGTGTGCACATGAAGCTATACGCACTTACGCATGTGTATACATATGTATCCAGAGGCTTACAAATACTTATACACAGACAGTTGTATATGCGTACATATACATATATCAATATGCTGCAAGTACATGGGACACTGGAAAACAGGAAACTATTTGAAGCCTGGATCTGCCCCAACCAGCTCAGGAGTCTTAGACTAAAGACTGGACCTTAATTTCCTAATCTGTCAGTAAAGAATTTCAATTACCTGATCTCAAACTCCTTGCCATCTAACTCTAAAGTTCTATGTGATTTGGTGGTGTTGTATTTATAAACTCGGATATGTATACTCAATCCTCCAAAGGAAAAAAAAATACTTTCTTACATACATTTGTATTTTTTTGTTCTAAATATAATGTCACCAAATGCCCCCCAAAATGATTTGTTCAGTGGCTTCCTAAACTGAGCAATTTGTGTTAACTACTCATTATCACTTTCTTGGGCAGTGGCTCCACTCTTGCTGCTCCTTTGTTGCTGCAAACAGAGACAGCCAGAAGGCCTGGGGACAAGGTTTGCTCCTGTGCCTGAGGGCGGAGAAGGAGTGATGCAGTCTTGGGGAATTGAAGGAGCCCATCCCGAGGACAGGGTGAGTGGACTGTCGCTTTCCAGAGAAGAGTAGCGTTTCAGTGGAAATTGAGCATGTCTTAACAATTACATGCTGCACAAAAAATGAACAGATGCCAATTTTTAAATGTTTAACATAAAGTATTTGTTTTTAAAATCTTTGTCTTTTTAGGATGTGTCAAATATATGTGCACCCATGACAGCCTCAAATACCCAGGATCGAATGGATTCCTCTGGTCAGTAGACACCAAAATCTGTTTGTCTTTTTAAATTTTTCAAAACTATTCAACCAGACAAACTTCATGTAAAAGTACCTTATGGAAAAGTGTGTCAATCTCTTTGGGTGGCAGTATAATCAGAAGGCATGTGACCTGTTTGAAGTAGCCACTTTATTTTTCTATCTGAAACCACAGGCAGTGAAGAATGACCACACAGCAAACTCTGGAGGCAGAACACTTGGGTTTGATTCCCAGCTCTGCCACTTGCTTAAGGGTTGCATATCTTATCTGAAATGCATAGGACCATGAAACTTTTTGTGTCATGGTGATCAAAAAATGTTTCAGACTTAGGAGCATTTTGGATTCTTGATTATTGGATTTGGGATGCTCAACCTGTTGTAACAAATCCTTAGTCAAGATACTGAACCGCACTGGGCCTCAGTTTCCCTGTCTTTGAAATAGAGCTTATGATAGTACCTACTTTAAAGTGTTGCTGTGAGGAGTAAATGAGTAGTTATGTATGTGTGTAAATATATACATATTATATGTAATATATAAGACATACATATATTGTATATTTTATTATAGATAACATACATGTATATGTGTTATATATATACACGTCATATATACATGTCTATGTTATAATATATATACACACATATATATACATGTTTGTTATATATAATAAAATAATCTATACATGTATGTATCATACAGATATACACACTCATACATATGTGTATACATACACACACATATGTATGAGTGTGTATATGTGCATATATCACAAAATATACATTAGAATAGTACCTAGCACAGAGTACATGCTACTGTAGTAATTATTTATAAGCTTTTTTAAAAAAAGAGCTAAAGAAAAGGCAGTAAATGTACTCTAATAATACACTGAATAACTTTTCTTATATACAGAAAAGCTTTTGCCTCAGGAGAGTGTCTTAAACTCTCCTATCTTACCAGCCCCATGCTCATCTAAGAATACTGAACACTATCTGGCAATGATTGCACCAAATAGAAAGGGTGCTTAATTCTGCAGTGGACCTGAGCTTTCTCTGATGGTTCATTAGCATCCCAAGCTTGACCCTTTGCATGCAAAGAAGCTTGGCGACTGAACATTCCCGTGAGCCCAGCTCCAACCTGTTCCAGGGTGAAGGAGGACTGAGCTCAGTTTCTGCAATCACGCCACTGGCCTTGCTTTGGAGGGCTCTTGGGTGGGTCAAGCCTGCAGTAGCCACGGCGGGAACAGGCGCCTACTTGCAGCTCCTCTTGGCAAATTCTACACTTTAAGTCTAGGGCAAAGTCTGTGCAAACGTGAGAAAGCCACGTCCCACCGCTGACTCCCTCTGTGTCATTAATTTACTTTTTTTTTTTTGGTCAACAAGTCTGGAGATTATGGGTGTAACTCGTATCGCTCATTGTCAGCTTTCCAGCGCCTACGCCTTGCTGGGTGGTGGTGGCACCTCGGCTAGCAGCCGAGGTGGATGTATTGTAGGTGGATGCGCGCTGCGGGCAACTTGAGTGCTGTTACAACAACGCCCTCCCTTTTCAGAAATCTACACAAACACTTATGCAGCCGGGGGTACGGTGGAAGGGGGTGTATCAGGAGTGGAACTCAACACAGGGCTGGGGACAGCTGCTGGCCTCGTCGCCGGAGGGGCTGCAGGGGCCACCAGGAAGAGGAGTTTTGCCGTGGGAACCCTGAGGGACCACGCCGACTCCGACGTCAACATGGCTTTCCTGGACAGCTACTTCTCGGAGGTAATGCTCTCACAGCTACACACAAAATCGTCTTGAGACTGAATAATAGTAATAATAAAATACTCACAATGGCAGTAGGCCTCTTCTGAAATATAATGTTATCTTCAACCTTATCCCAAACCTGAATAAAAAATATTTCACCACTCCTTAAAACACAAAATGCTAATTTGCAGCAGGATTTCATATTCAACTGCCATAGCGCATCTTAGTACTGTGAACAAGGCCTCATCATTCTCCACTTCCCTTTTCCATTTTTCTGACTTCTGTTTCCTTGATTCCTCACCTTGTTTCCCATACCACAAGCAAAGCAGGAAAATGCTCATCAAGGGGAAAAAAATGTGCATTTATGACCTTGCTTTTTGATGTCCTTCATGTTCTCCTGGAGCCTCCAACAGAAAAAAGAAAATAAAAAGACAGAATTGGGAACAAAAAGAGTTAAAACTCAGGAACACAGCATCACCACAACTTGTGCTAGATTAAGACCTAGAAGATACGTCTCCTATTCTCAGTCCAGTGACTTATCCACTAACTTCCCTACATTAAGAAAAGGGGTCCAGCAATAGCACTGCTGGGCATATATCCAAAAGAAAGGAAATCAGTGTATCAAAGAAATACATGCACCCCAATGTTTATTGCAGCACTAGTCATGTAGCCAATACATAGAATCAACCTGTGTCCATCAACGGATGAATGGACTTTTAAAATGTGATACATATACACAATGGAATATTATTCAGCCATAAAAAATGAAATTTTGTCATTTGCAACAGCATGGATGGAACTGGAGGACATTAGGTTAAGTGAAATAAGCCAGGCACAGAAAGACTAACTTGACATGTTCTCACTTATTTGTGGAAGCTAAAAGAAAAAACCAAACTCTTGGAGATAGAGGTAGAATGACAGTTATTTGAGGCTGACAAGGACAGCAGGGAGGGAAAACAAAGTGGGGATGGTTAATAGGTACAAAAATACCGTTAGATAGGATGAATGAGTTCTAGTATTTGGTAGCACAACAGGAAGACTATAGTTAACAATAATTTGTTATATATTTTAAAAGAACAAAAATAGTAGAACTGTAATGTTCCTAAAACAAAGATATAATACATGCTTGAAGTGATAAATACCCCAATGATGCTGATTTTATCATTACACATTGTATACCTGTATCAACACATCCCATGCTCCATAAATATATGCAACTATTAGGTATCTATTAAAAAAATTATAGGTATAGCAGCATTCAAAAAAAAAAAAAAGCCCCATAGACATTGAGTTAGCCTAATAGAGTAGCATAAAGAGTAAATAAATCCTCTTTTGAATTCCTATTTGGTAAGTTTACTTGGCTTAAATAATAATCCATTTTATCTCATATTTCAGTTAGCCTGCTTTATTTATTCCGCATCTGATGATACATGTATTTCACCATTACTCTTTGCAAAAAAAAAAATGCTGAAGATGTTGCAATTGTAAACTATATCTCAAAATTGGTAGTTACAAATACTATCACAGAATGTGCATGAATAGTATCAATTATTTTAATAAGTGATTGATACCATTATTCAGTTTATTCCATGACCTCCCTCAGAAGTCTCGCTGAGGGATTGCTGTTATTCTCCCTTGATTATTTTAGGGAAAAAGAAGTGTCTAATTCTGCACTTTCTTCTAATTTTAGAAAGCATATGCTTATGCAGATGAAGATGAAGGTCGACCAGCCAATGACTGCTTGCTCATTTATGACCACGAGGGAGTAGGGTCTCCCGTGGGCTCTATTGGTTGTTGCAGTTGGATTGTGGATGACTTAGATGAAAGCTGCATGGAAACTTTAGATCCAAAATTTAGGACTCTTGCTGAAATCTGCTTAGACACAGAAATTGAACCATTTCCTTCACACCAGGCCTGTATACCAATCAGTACTGACCTCCCTTTGCTCGGACCTAATTACTTTGTTAATGAATCTTCAGGAGTGACTCCCTCAGAGGCTGAATTCCAAGAAGAAATGGCAGCATCTGAACCCGTGATTCACGGGGATATTATTGTGGCTGAGACTTACGGTGCTGCTGATCAGTGTGTGCAACCCACTACAATTATTTTTGATCCTCAGCTTGCACCCAATGTTGTAGTTACAGAAACATTAATGGCACCTGTCTATGATATTCAAGGGAATATTTGTGTACCTGCTGAGTTGGCAGATTACAACAACGTAATCTATGCTGAGAGAGTACTGGCTAGTCCTGGTGTGCCTGACATGAGCAATAGTAGCACGACTGATGGTTGTATGGGACCTGTGATGAGTGGCAGTGTTTTAGTAGGGCCAGAAATTCAAGTGATGCAAATGATGAGTCCAGACATTCCCATAAGCCAAACCATTGGTTCCACATCCCCAATGACACCTCGACACAGAGTTACACGATACAGTAACATACATTACACCCAACAGTAAGTGCTTTATGGTCAGAATTCTATATGGGGACCTTGTACCTTGCAATCACTAATACATCCACCAAAGATATATAAGGTACCATATATATTAACAGTCAACAAATATTCACATATTCTAAGGTCAATGCCATTATCTGATTATAACATTCTGAGGGTGAATATGGCTAAGCACTTTAGATAAGTCTTTTTTTAAATTCTTTCTGATTTTAAATAATTGTCAGAAATTGTGCAGAAAATGTATGGCATCCTTTGATACTGTCTAATGAATCACACATAACTCATATTGTAAACCCTATGGGTCCTGAGGCCTGTAGCACCAATCTTGCAAACCAAGATGCCTTGCTCTTGGAAGTTGCAAAAGAAGGCTTGTCTACATCCACCAGCCATACTTTTTAGAGAAATATTTATATTAAAATGTTTAGTTGAAAAATTGAATGAAATGTACATTTCTGAAAGGAAATTGAAAAGGAATGTAGAGTATCTGTCAATATCTTCAGATGTCTGAAGTCATTTGTCTCTTCAAAAGACTTTTCAAGATAATGCTCTATTAAGCAATAGGGCATGCTTATTAAAGAGTCTGCAAACTGAAAGCATCACTGGAAATTGTTCATCAAAGAAACAAATATATTTTTATTGAACTTTATTGATTTATATGATTAGCTGTAAATTAATGTAGAATAGCAAAAAAAAATTATGACAATCCTAAAGTAGAAAGAGTTATTGGGGAAAAATTAGAGTTTTTTCCACTTACAGGGAATTTTTTTGCTACTGTTGTCAATTATGTCAGAAAAATACATGAAATATGGCTTAATCAATTTCATTGATCTGAATCGTAAAGCTTTCAATTAGCAACAAGATATTCTCCAAAAGCACTCTCTTATTATTCATATATTTGACAGTATTTACTTAAAAGCAACTAGATGTTGAGTGCTAGTCTTGGCTCTGTGAATATACAGGTGAAAAAGACAGACATGGTTTCTGCCTTCGTAGAGCTTCTGTTCATTTCTAGGCTTAAAATAAAACTCTGGGATATGTCTTTAAGTTCCTAACAACAGTAATTAACAAACTATTTAAGTCCATTACCAACTTGTCTTCCTCTTTGCAACACTACTGTTTATGTTGAATAAATAAAATGGAAACACACACAGAGTCTGCTTACTTTTAGGAGGAATAAAGCTGATGAGAAAAAGACACTCTAGGAAGGTAATTTTATTTAATTCTGTAAATTATGTATACAGCAGCAGTTATAATGTGACTGAGAAATAATGTAAATGAAATAAACTTATTTTCAAGGCTTAATCCTTTTAAAAGGAGATCATTGTAGTGCTTCTTGCCTATCTTTTGTTCCTTTATGAATAAAACTATTATAGAATTTGAGGCATCTCAGATAACCTCTTACCCAGTTCTCTAAGTTTCTAGACAAGGAATCTAGAAATAAAGTTTAAATGATCACAACCACCTAGTTGTGGTACAAGGCCTCAAACCTATTGTTCAGACACCCTAGCCCATATGCTTTTTCATGCTGTAATTTCATCAGATATAAAGAGGATCCAAATTGGCCTGCTGCATAATCTTTGCTGTTCCCTAATTGGAAGAAAAATTATCTCTCAAAAAATTAAGTTTTATGATGTGCAAGCACAGAGCAGCTCAAACATTGTAATGCTAGCAAGTTATTTACATATTACCTAATATTTTCCAAATTATGTGTACTTCCAGCAGCTACATCCATTTCTTACTTTAGAAAATTTTACTACTCTAAAATTCATGAACTCCATGGGGTAGCTAAGGAGCATTTGTCTCATGGTGATTTAACACCCAAACAACAATGAGCCACATAGCATCTGGTACACGTTCCATTCTGTGGCAAATCCTGACATAGACATTTTTCTCTTAAAAGTTTGTGTTGGATGGCTTTTGTTAAAAAGTCAAAAGCTAACATGTTGGTGAGACTGCAGAGAAAAGGGCACACTAATACAATGTTGGTGGGAATGCAAATTAGTCCAGCCATTGTGGAAAACAGTTCAAAGAATTCTCAAGGAACTGGGAGTTGAATAACCATTTGACCTGGCAATCCCATTACTGGGTATAATAAACCCAAAAAAAAATAAACTCTTCTACCAATAGGACACGTGTACCCATATGTCCATTGCAGTGGTATTCACAATAGCAAAAACATGGAATCAACCCAGGTGCCCATCGACAGTGAACTAGACCAAGAAAATGTGGTACAGATACACCATGGAATACTATGCAGCCATAAAAAAAGAATGAAGAATGAAATCGTGTCCTTTGCAGCAACATGGATGTAGCTGAAGGCCATTATGCTAAGCAAGTTAATGAAAGAACAGAAAACCAAGTACCGCATGTTCTCACTTGCAAGTGGGAACAAACATTGGGTTCACGTGGACATAAAGATGGAAACAATAGACACTGGGGGATATTAGAGGAAGGAAAGAGGGAGAGGAGCAGGGCTGAAAAGCTGTCTATTGGGTACTACGCTCACTACCTGAGTTACGAGTTTGGTCATACCTTAAACCTCAGCATTACGCTATATACCTTTGTAACAAACCTGCACATGTATTTCTTGATTCTAAAATAAAAGTTGAAAAAGCAAAATAACAAAATAAAAAATTTTAAAAACAGGGGTCTTTTTTATATAATGATTTCTATTCTTTTGGGTAGATGCCCAGTGGTGGGATTGCAGGGTTGAATCACAGTTCTATTTTTAGTTCTTCACCAAATCTCCATACAGTTTGAATTTTTTTAATTACAAGTGGATAAGTAGGATCATACTCTTGGTTTATAGAAATACATGTTGTTGTTAGAGAAATTTGGTGAGTGTATTTTAAATTACTGTTATTTAACATTTAAAATACATTTAAAAATTACAAAAATGAACATAAATTTTCTCTTCTAGAATATAGTGATTATTTTAAATTTGGCTCAATTTTGTTATATTTTAAACTGACCAAAAAAGTGGAAACTAAACTGCAAAAATAGAGTTTGCATTTTATTAGGCCAATGTTTCTAAGGAATTATGAAATAATTAGTCAAAACACTATGAGATTAAGAAATGAAGAATAATACCGAGCATTTAACTAATAGATTACTTTTTTTTTTTTTTTTTTGGAAACAGCCTCACTCTGAGGCCCATGCTGGAGTGCAGTGGCATAATATCGGCTCACTGCAAACTCCACCTCTGGGGTTCAAACAATTCTCCTGCCTCAGCCTCATGACTAGTTGGGATTATAGGTATGTGCCACCACACACAGCTAATTTTTGTATTTTTAGAAGAGACAGGGTTTCTACTAAACCAGGCTGGTCTCGAGCTCCTCACCTCAAATGATCCACCCACCTCGGCCTCTCAAAGTGCTGGGATTACAGGCGTAAGTCACCAACGGACAGCCGGAAATCATTTTTGTTAGCACTTAAATGGGTAGCAAAATTAAAATTCAAACCCAGGACTAACTCCAAAAATCTTACTCCTACTCACCAAATTCCTTTGATTTAATTCTGGAAGGCTATGTGAGAGGCAGCCTGTAGAAAGATCTTAAATTCTATTAGGAGGCTGGATTTAACTTGGTAGGAAATGGAGAACAGTGAAATTTTTGTGCCGGCCAATGGGCAGGCCCAATTTTATGAGGTGGCACCAGGACGGTCCTCAGGAATCCTCATGATAGGCTGTCTGCGTTCTGTTGAGACACCCACATGGCTCATTCACTGAAGCAGAGAGCCTAACATTTGTTGCTGTGGAAGTCGGGATCATCTGATAAGTCGATATTCCAAGCCTAGGAAACGCTTTAGCTCACCCCTGAAGTGAGCAGGTCCGTGAGGTTTCCAAAGTGACTCCAATTAATCATCCTACTTGTTAGTCAAAGTATTTGCACATTGAATGCCTTTCCTGTTTTTATCACTTTAAGTGAGGTGTTTGAACTAATTGTAGTCCCTAGAACAGGACCTGCTTTCTCATACCCCTGTCATTCTGCTCCGCCCTAGTTTCTTAATCTGGAGCCCTCTCCACACCCCTCATCTGTTTAGCTTTTCCTTACTCACCTCAAGCATTGCCACTTCTCAGAAGTGTTTCTTTTTATCTCTTCCAGCACTCCAGTCTGCTGGGGTGCTGCTAATAGTCTCTCTCCTATTAGGTTGATATATTATTAGGTATGCTGATAATTCTGTCTATTGTTATAGCCAGCTCTCCTTTATTTCCTTTAATTTATAGAAATTACCAAACTACTTCCCTGTGCCGGCTAGCCTGTGAGATCCTTGAGAATAAGGACAACGTATTTCTCTTTCCTGTATCTGTGGTCCTAGAATGTCTAATATATAACATGTATTCATTTAATTTTAGAAGTGAAAAACATAGTCAAGTTCTCTCAAGCACCTAAAAGTAAGTGTCTGCAGTTCAACACTGTCACCTCTAGATAGCAGCCTTCTGAATGATCTCCAAGAAACTTCAGAAGATGCAAGCATGTTAACTAACTAGACAATTACATTTCAGGAGTAATTGATCTTTTGCAGAAAGAATACTAAATAAAGTTATGGAAAATAACTTCACTTGCTTTTTGAAAGAAATTGTGGTATAGATGGATAAACGAAATTCTAAAAATGCTACAGAGAAAGTGATTCTAGGAAATGTAGTTCCACAGAGACCTTCAAAGTGGGTGACGGTAGAGCAAAATTGGCAATTGGCGATTGTCAATCCAGCACAGATGCCCAACACAGCCAGGTTTTAAAGCAGTGACAGCAGATTTGCTTTGCCTGTAATTAGCCAAACAAAGGTATTAGAATGTGAATTTAGTGCCAAGATTTTGTCACTGCATTTTTTCTATTATACTTTTCTGAAACTTGATTTTCTCACATCATCAAGAAGATCATGCTGTGTCAGCACATGTTTATCAACCTCATTCATTGAAAAATCTGCATAATATTCATAAATTTGCACCACACATTTTTAACCATTCTCTTATTACCAGAAAATTAGGTTGATTTCAGTTTTGGCTACTATAAACAATGCTACAATGAACATTTACATATCTAATATAGATGTACGTATACAAACACACACATGGAAGTTGAAATATTTCTACAGGATAGACTCTTTAAAGAAGGATGCCATGTCAAAGCATCCTAAATTTTCCTGTCAACAAGAATGTCCATTTACGCTTCTGCCAGCTGTTCTTAATAGGGCTTGCTTAGCCATAGACTTAATAATAATTGATGTTATTGATTTTTAATGTTTGATAATCTAATAAAGATTATAATTACTTGATATTCTCGTCATTATACAGAATTTGGCATTCAGTAAATATTAGTTGACACTAAAGGAATAAATAAATATTATGAATTACCATATATACTTAAATACATGTCTAGTCTCTCTTCTATTAGATTGGTATATTATTAAGCATGCTGATAATTCTGACTATTGTTACAGCTGTGCAATACTGTGTGTTTTACTATCTAGCAGGTACAATCCCACCCATTGCCTCTTTTTTTATTATTATTATCTGGGCACTTCTAATGCATTTAAGTTAAAAAAAATAATTTGAAGGATATGTTTAGAATTAATTAAAATTATATTGAATTTATACATTAATAACTTTGAGACCTTCAAAACTCCAGCATTAATTTGCATCTTTGCGTTTTCCATAATGGCATTTACACAGGATAAATACTTTGGAAGAATGATAAAAGTTCTGGAAATTTGCTGATCATTGACAGAGGCCATTGATAATAAGATTGCTTTCTTATAGCCATTAGTTGATTAATAGTTTTTATTTTCTTTCAAAGTTATTTCTTATGTATAAATTTAGTAACAAAAAAATTATATGGCAGGGAGGAAAATAGAGCTCTCAATATTAAGAACCAGATAAAAGTTGTTTATTTTTAATCATATTTTCCAAAGCAATATGAAAGCCAAATAAATAAACCCTAAAGTTTAAACTTACATATCACATAGAAAAATCCCATTTCCAGAAAGCCAACTTAATATCAGTAAATATGAGATAATTTTCAACTTTCATCATAAATATTGAAATGCATAAATCATTGCTATAATATTTTAAACATAGACTAAATATCAAATACAGACAATGAAAATTAATTTGCTAAGACAACTTCTTTAAATTCTAGGTTAGCTTACTTGAAATAACACCAGGCTGAAGAAACCCAGTTGATATTCAGAAGGAATTATTGGCAGCAATTTTGCCAATGCTTTTATGGATTAAGAAATCAAATAAATAAAAGATTGTGAGATGTCCTATAATTTTTGAAAATAATAAGGTAAAAGATAATAAAGCTATTTAAACAATTATATAAGTAAATTCCATTCTACAGGTAACAATGGGTATTGTCTGATTACTGAAGTGTTGGCAGGCAGGTAGCATGTGCTAACACAAAGTGTTTGTTCGCTAGCTGAATTGTGCATAAGAAAGGTAGCGTCAGGGTGCCAATGTATAAAGTAGATAAGGTGAGTTGAATGAAAGGGGAACAGATGAAAATTGAATACTACCTGTATTTATTGTGTTGGCATAAAGGATTGACCCTAAGTGTTATGAAAACTTTTCTTAAGAAGCAGTCCACAAAATGTAAATCAAATCACAATAAGATAGCATCTCACTCCAATCAGAATGGCTTTTGTTAAAAAGTCAAAAAATAACATGTTGGCGAGGCTGCAGAGAAAAGTGGGCACTAATACACTGTTTGTGGGAATGTAAATTCGTCCAGCTACTGTGGAGATCAGTTAGGAGATTTCTCAAAGAACTAAGAGTTGAACTGCCATTCCACCCAGCAATCCCATTACTGAGTATATACCCAAAGAAACATAAATTGCTCTACCAAAAGGACACATGCACCCGTATATTTGTCACAGTGCTATTCACAATAGCAAAAACATGGAATCAACCCAGGTGCCCATCAATGATGGACTGGATAAAGGAAATGTGGTACATATACACCATGGAATACTATGCAGCTATAAAAAAGAAGAAAATCATGTGGGAGCTAAACATTGGTACCCATGGACATAAAGATGGGAACAATAGACATAGGGCCTACTAGATTGAAGGCGGGATGTGGGACAAGGACTGAAAAACTACCTATCCCATACTGTGCTCTCTAGTGACAGTCATATCCCAAACCTCAGTATGATGTAGCATACTGAGGAAGGAGACGCAAGCATCTAAGATCACCTCCCCTTTGACTTCCACACTGCATTTCAAGGGAAGAAAAGGCTGGCCAACTGGCGCCTCCTAAATCGCCCCCCTATAGATGGCAGGCATAGTATGGGGAATCTCTCCAGAAGGCATTGTTTTTACTTAAACAAGATCAAACACCCACCCCACTCCTCCTCCAACGACCAAGACCCTTTCACATGTAATTTCTAAAACTGTAAAACTGAGACACTTTCACATGTAATTTCTAAGGCTGTAAACCTAAGATCCTTTCATGCGTAATATCGAGGGTAAGCCTATATAAAGGCAGAGCTTCTCTTAGACAAATTGTCGCCTCGCTCCTGACGGTAATGATAAAATACCTCTTCCTTCCTAGTTCGGTGTCCCAGAGGTCTGTTTCTTGTGGCCGTTCCTGCACCATTTTCTTTGTAACAAACCTGCACATGTACTCCCTGATTCTAAAATACAAGTTTTTAAAAATGAAAAAAAAAAAGATAGAAAAACAAGAGGACCATACTTTGGTTAGAAATTCACAGAGCTAAACTTTTCTGAGTTTAATAAGATTACCGAGTTAAAGGTAAGAGAGATAGGGAGACAGCAAATATGTGTGGTGAATGATGGTCAGGTGTTTGCACAAAAATCACCATGCATGCATGTGATAAGAATAAATATTGATTAGGAAGTCTTGTTAAATACACATTAGCTATTTAACAAGGAGGCACCAACTGGGTGAGGACTTTGATATCAGTGTGGCATGAGCCACCATATGTAGGGAACATGAAACTAGATAGGAATTACAAAAAAGAAAAGAGCGAAAAACAAGTATTTATTCGTATATGTCGAGCACTAGGCTAATGACTTCTCAAATTTTTTCTTATGATCTTTCTTTTACAGATGAAGGAAATTGAAAAGGAAAACTATAAGGAAATCACCGTAACCCAATTCCAATGCTCATTCACTCATTCATTAAATGTTTTTTGAGCATTTTCATTAATTGCCTATGAGCTAAGGGCTAGGGATAGAAAGGTGAATCAGGGTCCTTACCATCGAGGACTTCAGTCAGATTCAGGAAGAATTGAAGGGTAGAAATACAGTAGGAGATACAGCTATACAAGGAGTAGGAGTGAGAGTGTTAAGAGAGGAGAGAAGGGGCACCTAGCCTCAATGAGCTGGGAAAGGCTTGCCATAGAAATGACCCAATAGAACAGAATGGGAGAGGAGGAGAGAAACAGGGAAGATGAGGAAAGATTAGTTGCTCTGACAACTGGAAGCAGCTAGTAAGGCTGAAGAATAAAGGCAGATCATCACATGGACAGGAAGGAGCCGGAAGCCTGGAAATGAATGGCATGCTAAGGAATTTCCATTTTAATCTCAAAGTTAAAGCGGAACGAGACCATTCAAATAAATACCTAACAGCAACAGTCAATTTCAAATCGCTTGTGAGGTTTGCCTTGGCATGCATAGGAAAAGAATGTAGCTGTTGATGAGGAGACCAGAGAGGAGTTGTTTCAATGAACCAAGGCTGTGAAATAATATGAGTTCCATCTACACATCTTAACCCTTGGGATAACTGAATAATTAACTGCCCACATCACAAAATCGTACTGTATAATTGTGCATTTCACATCTCTAGCAAATGGTAGTAACAAGTGATGCCGGCTATATCCCAAAGGTGGCGCTGTAACCCAAAAACGCAGAACCCAGGAAATGCCCTGAAAACTGTAGTAAGGGTCTCTCTGTAGGACTATGTGCTGAAGGAGCTGACTCAGACCTAGTGCTCCACCTCAAGAAAAATATGCCTTCAACATTTATAAGGAATATAAATGAAATGAAAAGAAAACTCAGTGTTAAGATGTCAAGGTTTTTTATTTTGCTATTAGTGCAGAATGATTGTTTTCCTACTATAAAATTAACATGTGCTCCTTGTAGAAAATTTAGAAACTGTAAAAATATAAAGAAAATGAAAATCGTTTCCCATTACCCAGAGGCAACAACTGCTAACACTATGATAATTCTCAACTAATGTGAACACAGCTCTACCCTTCAACTGACAGGTAATGCCTAAGAAACCCAAATTTAGGCCGGGCGCGGTGGCTCAAGCCTGTAATCCCAGCACTTTGGGAGGCCGAGGCGGGTGGATCACAAGGTCAAGAGATCGAGACCATCCTGGTCAACATGGTGAAACCTTGTCTCTACTAAAAAAATACAAAAAATTAGCTGAGCATGGTGGCGCGTGCCTGTAATCCCAGCTACTCAGGAGGCTGAGGCAGGAGAATTGCCTGAACCCAGGAGGCGGAGGTTGCGGTGAGCCGAGATTGCGCCATTGCACTCCAGCCTGGGTAACATGAGTGAAACTCCATCTCAAAAAAAAAAAAGAAACCCAAATTTGCGACTGTTATTCAGTCTTTCTCTAACACCCGTATTCATTGAATACATTATTTTTTAAATTGAGATTATCCTATATAAAAGCATGTACCTGCATTTTATGCTTAATATTCTTTGTAAAATACTTTAAGAGATATTTCATCCCATGAAAGGACACTGAGGTTTCCTCCACTCCTTTGATATAACAAATGATTGTGTGATTAATATCTTTGTGCATAGAGCTTAACATGCACTTCACATTATCTCCATTAGAATTGAAGTTTTGGGGTCAACAACTATGCACATATTTTAAAATCTGTGTATTACAACACATTGTTAGCAAGATAGTCCTTGATGTTACTGAAGACACCTTATACACCATAGTGCAATAATCATAGCTACAAATGTTTTAATCTCTGGAGTTCTGATTTTCCCTCCAGTTCTGAGTCTGTGAATCCAATAGATATCATTATGAAGCTTATAATTGTTTATAAGGATGCCAGCATTATAAAGGCATATTTAAATAGCTAACCCCTGCTATCAAGGGTTAGGTTGTCCCAGTTGCTTTTGATGGCTATAAAACATAATTGATTTTTGGACTGAAGACAATATAGGCTTTGCTATCTACATTATGTCGAGCCCCTATCTACATATAGAATATAAAATAGTCCTAGAACCAAAGTTATAGGACATAATTTTCTAAGAAAGTGCCAAATTATATCTAACTATTTGAACCCTGAAGAACTCTCTCCTCCAAGAAAAAAGCACGAGAAGACCTGAACCACAACAGAATTTCCCAGGCACAACCTGCGGGCTGATTGATAGAACCCGGTAGACAGCTATCAATAAGTTTCCTTAGATTTAAATTTCATGTTTTAGAGGGAAAAAATATTCCCAGCTTATTCCTTCAGTGCAAATGAGAACAAGAAAAAAAAGAAAAATATGTATTCCCTGCAAAGAGGACGTGATCTGACATGATGGTGGATCTCATCCTGAGATGACACTTCTTACTTATCTTCATTCCTAATTTCAAACACTGTCCAGAATACATTACACTATGACTAATCTTTCACAACTTGTGGATTTCATGTACTCACCTGCTCCTTGTTATTTTCTATTTCCACAGTTTCCATTTCCACCACTCTCTTTGTCTCCCTTAATTTAGGGAATGTACATGCTCTGCCTCACCTGCATTGTGATGTTGGCAAGAAAGAAGGTACTGTGACAAATGACATTTAAACTTGGATAAAATGTTTTGCTTTACCCCTTGGACAGGATGGAAGACCTGGACATGTGAGGGAACATTCAGTTTATACAGTAATCACTTTCACAACAGTTACAGGCTGAGTGCAAACTCCCCCAAACAAATATCGCAAGCTAATAAGATTTACTAACTTTTTCTGATGACTGTTATCTATTCATACAGCAGCATAATCTTCACAGCATGATTAGAATCCTTTATCGAAGACTCAGAATGTCTCCACCAACCACTGAAATCTAGTAGTACTTGAGTCCCAAGCCACAGAGCAAGCACTATAAAGAGTTAACTAGACCCTTACAACTTTTTCACTCACCCCAATTTCACAAAATGTATCAGTAAAAAAAAACAACAAATTATCTAAAGAAATGAAAAATAAAGGAAAATTCTTTATCACGTAGGTAACTTGGTATCAACTAGGTAATTGATCTATTTTAATTTAGGAAGTTAGTGTCTTCCTACCCCAATTTTCAGATTTTCTGAGGGGAGGCTCAAGAGGCTTGTTTTCTACAGGAAGAAAGCAAGCCAGAGCATCTGAAAAAGGGAGCAATTTGCTAGCAGAATAAAACGGAACAGAACACCTACCCTCTATTAACTCCAGCCTCTCCCAGTCTCTCTCCAAGGCATCAGCTCTTTTCTGCCCTGCATCACAGGCTACCTCCAAAAACAAAGTCAAGAGCATCAATAGAGCACTGGGCTTCCCCGATTCCTCCCTCCACACTCTTCTCTCCCTTAAAGGGCAAAGGGAGGGGACAAAGAGAAAAGACCACAGATAATCTCCTTGGTTTCGGAATTATGGTTTTCATGGAATATAAAGGAGTGTTCTTTCTCTGAAGATGAGGGTGTGTTCATTTCACTGCATGTTTTGGCAAAGTACTTGTCAAGCATCCCCAACTAAGACAGAAAAGCATGTAGCTTAACAAGAAAAAAGGCTGAGAAATGAAATCTGAAGTTGAAACCAACCACTAAGCTCCGTGACAGACAGACAGATTAGCAGTGACTACTTGAAAGAGAAAACATCCATCAATTTGCCAACGAGAAAATCTGGTCAAAATAAGGAAATGCTTTCTCATGAGTTCTGAAATTTGAAACAATTGGTGACTCTAAGGGTTGGGTGTGTGATTAATAGCAGCCATACCTCCTGAGTTTTCACGGCAGGTTCATAATTATTATCACCACCCCTCTCAGGCTTAACTTCAAATCATCTACCTGTTGTTCTTCTATGTATATATTCTTGTTACATTAAATTGAGTTTTAGAAAACGCAGTCGCCATAGTGGGCATTCATTAAATATTTGTCAATTTTGCATAACCAATCAGTCATGTATAATCCTTCACAGCATGAATTGAATTAGTTCCTTTCTTTCCATGCCTGTTGGCATGCCCTGATTCAAAATTATACCATTATCTCATGTATCTCTATGTCTCTAGGTTAGAAAGTGCTCAGTACATATTAGGCACTTAATACAGGCCTGTAAAATGAATATTTATTGATTGAGTTATTCTTCTTCAGTCACTTCTCAACACTTTTATCAAAATCATCTCTTCTATCAGCTGTAGATTATGGGGAAAAATCTCCATTTTAAACAATTATAAAGAAATGTGTTATTAACCTCTTCCCTGACAGGTTAAATATTAGATGCTTCAGCTTCTTGCAACCAAAGCTTGCAGCTTTGCAAGACTGAATTGAGAATTCTGTTCATACTTTGGTCCAATTCTTGCATAAGTCACATAAAATCTGTTCTCATTTCTTTGCTTATTTATAAAGAATTTGACCGAATCTGTGTTTTTCAAATTAGCCACACCCCAATGATGGGTTATAAAGTCAACTTAGTATGCCTATCTAGACAAACTTTTTTTTTTTTTTTTTGATAGACTCTTTCTCTGTTGCCTAGGCTGGAGTGAAGTTTGCGATCTCGGCTCACTGCAACCTCTGCCTCCAGAGTTCAAGCGATTCTCCTCCCTCAGCCTCCTGAGTAGCTTGGACTGCAGGCGCACACCACCAAACTCGACTAGTTTTTGTATTTTCAGTAGAGACAGGGTTTCATCATGTTGGCCAGGACGGCCTCAATCTCCTGACCTCATGATCCACCCACCTAGGCCTCCCAAAGGGATTACAGACATAAGCCACAGCAACCAGCCTTAGACACACATTTTTAATAAAATTAAATATTTTTAAAAATCAGAATACATCACACAAAGTAAGAATAAGTATTGCCTTAAAAAAACTTTTGTTTCATTTTTGTATATGTGTCTTTGGGTATACTGGTTGGCGGCATAACTATGTTTTTGACCATGAATTGTAGTTAAAAGGAATTTGAAAGCCACCAGACTAGCTCATCTTAAGTTTCCTCAGGCTCTCAATCAGTTGAGAGAGATATAGGAAGGGTTTTAGTGCTAGGAACACGGAAGCTAGAGCAAGAGACACAAGGCAGTATCCCCTGGGGCAGAACAAATGATGTGCATGTGAGAGATACCATCAGTATACTTGATATTATTCACCTCACATGAAGATAAGCACAGGGTAGGTACTTTCTACAGAACACCTCTTCCAGAAAAGCACTGGGAAAGCAAGAAAGTCACTACATCCCTGGAATGCAAGAGAAGAATTTGTAAAAATGAGCACTTTGTGATCCTCACCTACTCTAGGCCCATTGCAATCGTTACTAAGGAGAGGCAGTTTATGTACATAGAAAGAAGGCTGTGGTTGTGGGTGCATTATATTTCTTCATTCATTTAAGTGAAGCCTAGAAAACCCCACTCTTGACCGTCCTTGCTTTGATCTTCAACTTTTAAAATATAAAATTAGATCACATCTTATAGATGTTGGCACATATGCCCCTTACCCACTAGCACTTTGTCCTCAATACTGACAGGCCATGCAAGGCTAGACCAGTTCCTTACTCCTCTGGGCTTCAAGGCCATCACCTTCAAAACAGTGAGTTTCTTGGCCAGCATAATCTCTGGGTGTTAAATTGCCCAGTTTTCACCTGTTCCTATTTAGCAAGATAATCTGTATTGAATAAAATATCTTTCCCAAGTGAGAGCGACTTGAGGATTCCAGGCATTTTGTTCAAGAAGAAATCAGTCCCAAAGGATCCTGTTTGTGAGTAAAGCCACAGGTATTCAATCCCTAGAATATTTTATGGTCAATTGAGGAAACTGGATGAAGCCTCTTGGAGAGCAATAAACAAGTGTCCCCTGAGGGACAACTTTCCTGAAAGGAGCTCCAGAATTCTTTGAGATTAACCTTGCCTCTTTCCCTGTGCTGCCCTTCTTGATGTGCTGAAAGAGAAGGGGACGCTCACACTATTGTCAGGGCACGCATTCCCCTGATAGCTGGATTAGGGGGACGGATGCCCTGAACCTGACCCCAGTAAAGGTGGGGGTCAGGTTTCCCCCCAACACACAGTAGTTTGCTTTTCTTAAAGCTCTTGCACGGCAGATTTGAATTAAATCTAAATAAACATCAAGCAATTTAATTAGTTAATTTTTTTTAAGAGTACAAAAAAGTTATTTGGGGACATTTATGTTTTTAAGTGAAAATAACAAAACACAAAATTTTCGTCTGATAAAAAGGTTAATACAAGCTTCAGATCCTCACTCTGCCCAGAGGTAGTGAGGAAAAGTGAAAAGACAAAGGGGGAAGTAATAGAAAAAAAACACAGAAAGAGAAGAATAGATAGGCAGGGAGGAAAAAAAACTGAAACAGCAGGAAGGAAAAATGAGGGAGGAAGAGAGAGTAGAAAGCCAGAAGAGAGTAGGCCGGGGCGGGAAAGGCAGGAAGAAGGGCACACCCTGGAAGGTGATTAGAAGCCAGCCCCTCCCACCAGCCCAAGGCAGAGCAGAGGAAGAGGACACAGTCATTTCCTGGTTTGGAGTTGGGTGCACTAAATAGCTGCCTCTTCTGATTCCACCTTCTAGGACACAGTCATTTCCTGGTTTGAGTTGGGTACACTAAATAGCTGCCTCTTCTGATTCCTTAAGTTTCAGACACTGAAACTTGCCTGTACCCCACTGTCTGAATTGATATCACGATCTTAGATTTCCTCCCAGGACCCTGCAACTGTGTTCTTTGATGTAAACCTCAGATGAATGATTTCTGGCTCAGATTTTGCTCAAGTTTTTAATCCACTGAGTTCACTTCAACTCAGTATTTTCACAGTATCTGCTATAAACAGGCGAGGCACTGGGGGTACAAAGAGAATCCCACCCTTGGGGCAACTGTAGGCTAAAAAGAGAGATCAACTTTTAAGCAAACATTTCAGTATAACCTTTAAGAAACCTCTACCCAGGTGCTGTGTGCATGCAGACACAGAGCACAGGCTAGTATAGGATCTCACAGATGGGTACCTGGAGAAGATGGATCCTGAGCTTAGTGCCAGGGAAGCAGCTAGGAAAGAGGTAGGGAAGTGCTGTTCTAGCGGTGGTTGGGGGACAACCACCCGGAGTCTGGTGTGTCACACATATAAAGAACATAAAGTCATGCCGGGGAAGGACAAGAAATTAGACTGAAAATGTCATTGACCAAGCATTGGAAAACTATGTGTCACTCAAAATAGCTGGAAGTTTATCTTACAGTATTTGGGGAGACATTGAAAACATTTAAGTAAGGGAAACACATGTTCAGGTTTGCATTTCAGATGTGTATTTGTAATGCCTGTTTGGTGCTGGCCCCAAAAAGACACCTCTGAAATGCAAACCTGAACGTGTATTTCCCTTACGTAAATTTCCCTTACTTAAACGTAAGTAAGTTTAAATGAAAGGAGGAAATTGGGCTGGTCCAGCTTTCAGTTCTTTATTTCTCAGCCCGTCTAGACCTGTAACAGTCTGGACCTACTGGGCACCACTGAAGGCAGCTATACCTAAATAAGCTGCTTTGTCCCTTGAAGGGTATTACCAATGAGCTAGTTTAATATCTTTGTTAATATTTGTTGTATTTTTGCAACTTTAAGCAATGGTTGAAATATTTTGGAACTTGTTTCATGGGTTAAATAAGTCATCACTTCAGCTCACTAGAATCACCCTTGGGGGTCTTCATTCCCATTTTAATATGAATAAGTAGCAGCATTTAGATTAAAAAAACAAACAAACAAAAAAAAGCCAGGTGGGGTAGCTCATGCCTAAAATCCCAGCACTTTAAGAGGCCGAGGCAGGAGGAAAGCTTGAGTCAAGCAGTGGAGACTAGCCTGAGCAACATAGCAAGACCCCACCCAACCTTATTTAGAAAAAAAGGACAATCATGTGAGAGGCTACGTATGTGTTGGGATAGGGAGGATAGTGGAAATATTTTGTGCCTTCCTCTCATTTCACAGTGAATCTAAAAACTTCTTTTAAAAATTTGTCTTTAATTTTTTTTGAAAAAAAAAAAAAACATTAAGATATTGTAATTCCTTGATTTTTTAAAATACAATTTCAAAAATAAGGATTAAAACAGTTTAAGAAGAGAATGAACACAACATACACAAGTACAGTATTTTTCAACTTTTATGAACCCACATTCCCTTTTGATAAGCATACAAATCTGTAGTTATTTGAAATTCCAATAAATACCATGATCTTTAAAAACTAAAGTCATGGCACATAAGACTGCTTTGTTTCGCTCTGCAAATAAGGGGACATGAAGACTAAAAACCCACTCCCTGCCAAATTATTAAATGTTCTCTTAGGTAGTTATGTCCCTCCTTTCAGAGTCATTGGCATTGTAGGAAGAGCATGAACTTTGAAGTCAGACAGATTTGGTTCAAATATTCTGCTACACCACTTACCAGTATGGTGAGATAGATATACCTATATATACATATATACACATGTGTATATATATACATATATGTATATATATGTATATGTATATATTGGACTCCAGCTAGATATATATATATATATAGCTGGAGTCCAGTGACATGATCTTGGCTTACTGCAACCTCCACCTCCTACATTCACGTGATTCTCCTGCCTTAGCCTCCTGAGTAGCTGGGATTACAGGCGCCTACCACTACACCCAGCTAATTTTTGTATTTTCAGTAGAGATGGGGTTTCACCATGTTGGTCAGGCTAGTCTCGATCTCCCAACCTCAGATGATCTGCCCACCTTGGCCTCCCAAAGTGCTGGGATTACAGGTGTGAGCCACCACACCTGGCCAGTATGGTGATTTTGAATAAATTACTGGGTTCACCATTTCTGAGTGTTTGTTGTCTGTAAAACAAGTTAATAATCTATTCCTTACAGGGCATTTGGGAAATTGAATAAATAAATTCTACTTTTAAAAATACTTAGCACCACAATTAAATATATAAAGGGTACTCAGTAAACAAAAGCTCCCTTGTCTACTTGAAATAAAAGTGTGTTTAGGTGTTCAATGATCTTTAGACTATAGCCTCAAGGGGATTATGGGGACCCCTAATAGGCCCTCTGCTTCACCCCTGGCTTCTAGCTTTTATTTGACCTTTTAACTCTATCTGGAACCCAGCGAAGGATCACAATTCAGTTCCTTTCATCTCTACTCCCACATTCAGTGATTAATCCTTCCACTTATTTACGCAACAAGTAGCTGCTGAGAGTCAAGTAGTGGACCAGGTGAGAAGTGGCAAATGAGAGACAGGACCCCTGCCCTCTGAGAGCTTGCAGTCTACTCCTTCCAAAGGAGACCTACTCTTTTGAGCTGCATGCTTTCTCCTGCATTCAGCTCACTCTATAGATTCTTATTACTAGGATAAAGAAAAGTTACTCATTTATATATTTATTCTATAAAAATTTACTTTAAAATTTCCAGGAAAAGTGCTAAGTACACATGTGTAATAATAAACTTGAAAACATTGGGAGATATAAATCATTTCTTACCAAAATGTAACCCCCAAAAAGGAAAACCTTAATAGATCAATTGAATATTGAGCACAGTAGCTCACACCTGTAATCCCAGCACTTTGTGAGGTCAAGATGGGTGGATAGCTTGAGCCCGGGAGCTCGAGACCAGCTTGGGCAACATGGAAAAACCCCATCTTTACTAAAAAAAAAGCAAAAAAAATTAGCCAGGTGTGGTGGTACACACTTGTACTTTCAACTACTTGGGAGGCTAAGGTGGGTGAATCAACTGAACCCAAAAAGTCTAGACTGCAGTGAGCCGTGATCATGCCACTGCACTCCAGCCTGGGCAACAGGAGCGAGACCCTGTCTCAAAACATAATAATAATACATAAAGAATATTGAAGAGTATCAGTATAGCAAAACTTAATAATTAGAGATAAAATTTCTTAAGCTCAAAGTACTTCCTTCAAATGAAAGCTGACCAAGCCAATTTAGCAGAAATTGCATCACTTCAGAGTCTAAAGAAACAAAGATGTGTTTTGAGAATCTATGCATCCTGACTTCACACTGAAGACTGACATTAAGCCACCATGTTGCACAAGTTAAGCAACATGCACGAACATCCATAAAACTGGCCTAGTGTCTAAGGCATCAAAAAGGAAGCCTAAACTGACTCATGGACATGCAGTGCTAATGAAGGAGAGCAGAGGCGGAGTTTTCTCTACCTTTAATCACTTTTAGGCATACCTTCCAGAAGAAAGGCCTGATATGTTGCAGCTGTGCCAGCCTCGGATCAAGAACGTCAATTCATGCTGCAAAGATTGTGCTTTGAGAAACACACCCAGAATTCAGATGAAATGAATTCATAGGAATCTTAAGTTTTACTAAAGAAATTGAAATGACATTAAATGTTAATATGAAACAATAAAAAAATCTACAGGCTAAAAATGCATTTTTCTATAACACAAATTTTTTAAACATCTAAGTAGTTTATTTGAGTTAAGCTAGAGAATTGCAACCCAAGAGCATAGATGCAAGTTGCCCTGAGTATATACTCCAGTTAGCAACAAGTGGATTTTTAAAGGCAAAAAATGGGGACCAGGAATGGGCTGATACAAAGCTGTTTGTCAGAAATTCTCATTGGTTTAAAGACATAATATTGATTCGTGATTGACTGTACATTGTTAAGCTATAGGATAAGCTTGTCCAACTTGTGGCCCCTGGGCCACATGTGACCCAAAACAGCTTTGAAATTGGCAAATTGGCAAACTTTCTCCAAACATTATGGGATTTTTTTTTTTGAAAAATTTTTTAGCTTATCAGCTATCATTAGTATTAGTGTATTTCACATGTAGCCCAAGACAATACTTCTTAACCAATGTGACCCAGGGAAGCCAAATTAAACAACCCCGCTATAGGATACAGGTTACAGTGCGGCATTACTAAGTTAATTTACAGCTGCTTGTGGCAATAGCAAACAGTTTCAGGAGATGAATACATAGCTCAAGGGGGGGAAGAGTAGGGCGTGAGTAGTACAGTCTCATTTTACTGCGTAAGGCAGATGTATTAACAATTTGGGTAAGTAATAGATTCTAATCATCTTCTTAATGTCAGTGAATAGAAAATTGTGTTTATTCAAAAGAAGGCCAGTCAAACATGTCCAAAACCGCAGAGAAAACATTCATGTGTTTAAACTAAAAATTTGGTGCTTTCCTAAGCACTACAGATCCACATGAGATGAAAGCATTATTCTGTCACCCAAAAAACACAGCAAAAAAAAAAGACACTCGAAATGTCTGTTCTCTCTAAAATTAATCTTTTCAAGAAGTTTCGTAGTTCCTTATTAAAACACCAATACTAAAACACAGAGTACAATAAGTTATGCAAGTTTTACAGGTTTGACAAACATCCTTGGAACTTACTCATCATAAAAGTATCAGTCTATGATGCCTCACTAGGTATAAAGCCAGTAATACATGAGTCTTTGGTAGAAAAATGCACTGACTCTGAAGAATAAAGAATGACAGGATCCTCTTTTAGAAGCATTTCTCTTCCCCAACATGCTAGAGCTAGTGGTTTTCAACTGCAGTCACTCCTGAAATCCTTGAAGGTCATTTTTCCTTAATGTTCCATGCTGTTTTCAGACTCTATTCTTCTACAGACTGGCGTCTGCGGCATGGCAAGAAACAGATGCTGCTTCATACGTTTTCATTGGCAGCCAGGACTCAAGGCATGTGGTTTCAGAAGCTGGTAGAGCTGTCTACATGTTATTGCTTCCCATGGGTGGAGATCTAAATTAAAACCATCATAAAAAAAGAAAATCTCCCTCCTGAGAAATTACCAACAATAAGACGGATACAATTTGATTAGAATTACAGAAAATTACCATTAGAAAAACAGAAGTCAACTCTTCCATGATACTTAAAAATACTTGAGGACTTCTGTATTTTTATCACTAAAAGGAAGATGTAAAATGCACAAATGAAGGGGACGAGGCAGAACTGAAGAGGGCAGTAAATTAATATTTGACTTTGCATTGTTGGTTCTCATCTTTTCATAACATATCATCCTATCACCTGAGATGATGAAAGACTTAGGACAATGTTAGGTCCAGGAGGGGTGCCAGGTCCCCTGGGTCTAACCAAGTTTCACAACTTGCCTAGTTCTAAGTCCAGTGTCTTAGATTGATATACTCAGAAGCTTTACCATATTTTAATTTCTTATGTTCTAATAAATTGTTAGAATATTTAAATAACATTTAAATTTCTAAATAGAGCTAAAATATGTTTTTTTCATAAGAGTGCTATTTTTCTCATAAAAGAAGCAGAAAAGATTTACCAATAACAACTTTCTGGGAGACAGACAAGGAGGAGGAACAGGCTTTCTCTTGCATTATCAGTAGGAACATAAATTGATATGGTCTTTTGGATGACAATCCATGAAAAATTTGAACTATATGTGCCTTTTGATCCAACAGATATATTTGCACAGATTTTTAAAAGGTAATTTCATTTGTTCATTCTGCAAACTCCTAAGAATATTCTAGTCAATGAAATAGACATGATTCCTCTCCAGTCAAACTCACAGTCAAGTGGTAGAGAAAGGCAATACAAACAATCCAACTAAGAAACAAATTATGCTATGTATACTAAGCAGTATATAGGAAACAAATGGGAATGAATGATTTTTTTAAATGGGGATGAGGATGCCCAAGTGTTGGGAATAAAGACTTCTCTGAGAAGGTCTCATTAGCAACCACTTAATGATGGGGAGGTTCTGAGTGAAGACTTGAGCAGAAAGAGCTTAGGGCTTTGGAAGAATTTAAAAAAAAAAAAAAAAAAAAAAAAAAAAAAACACGTTCCTGTGAGAGAAAGGGAGTATGCGATGTGCCTGGAGAGGAAAATGGGGAATGGATCAGGCAGTTCCCTATAAGAAATGAGAAGCAGTTTCTATTCTGTTCCAAGTACATTGGAAGTCATGATCTTTTTAGAAATAACACTCAGTGTGCTGAGTGAGGGACAAACTGGACAAGAGATAAGAAAAAAGCAAAAGCTCAGTTATAAGAGCACTTCCCAGGCTACATGACAGATGCTAAAAATTTAGCTAATGAGGGAGCTCAGAGAAGAGAACTAAAGTGAATTCAAAACACTTTGCGAGTAAATTAAAACTTGTCAGTTGTACCTCTGACAAAGAAGAACTGAGGAAAAGATTTTCCTAAAAGAAACATTTTGTTAAAGTGAGCATTAGGTTAATCTGGAAAATTCCTTCATCACACTTTTTATGTATGGCCTTACAAAAATACCCCCACAAATAAGCAATTACCCGATCAGACTAATTCAGAGCAAAAGGAGATTGACCCTGGTCCACAGTGCAAGTAAAACTTTTTAAAAAGTTATGTTCATCTACATTTACCCCTCTGAAGTCTGGGTTTGAATCAGCACATGATAAAAACTTTGCAAATCTTTTTAAAGAAATAATTCCGGGGATAACAGAAGCATGGTGAACCATGCTACATACCATCTGAAAGGAAATTGGGTCAACACCTCCATCTACCAATTATTCAAATACAGACTGTTCTCTACAGATGCACAATTATTGCATCTTGTTACATTTCTGGATATCTTCAGATGATGATCCTAATGGAAGAGTTGTATGATTTCCATTACCTTGGATTACAAAAAGTGATAGATCATTATTTTTACAAGCCATTTCAAGATGTATGTATAACTACGGGTTTTTGTTGGTTTGTTGTTGTTGTTGTTGTTGTTGTTTTTGAGACAGTCTCAGTCACCCAGGCTAGAGTGCACTGGCACATTCTTGGCTCACTGCAACTTCCACATCTGGGGTTCAAGAGATTCTCCTGCCTCAGCCTCCCAAGAATACCCTCCTGGGATTACAGGCGTGAACCACCACGCCCGGCCCAAGGTGTATATATAACTTTGTTAGTGCATGATTTGTGGAACTATGATTTCAATTCATTAATTTTTGGATATTCAAGAATAATTAAATACCAAAAAGTAATAATGTCTCAGATGTAAGATATATTACATGTTTCTTGTCAAAACAAAATGAAAGCCAGTGAAGGCTTGCCCATGAAGGCTTGTCCGTGAAGGCTTGTCCGTGAAGGCTTGCCGGTGAAAGCAAAGTTAATTAGCATTCTCTACTTAATAGACAATAAACGTTCTGTAGATAATGAGCTCGAGAAACATCATGGAAACCTCTGAAGACACTGCCCATTTGAATAAGCATTCATTCTTATTGCTTTGCTCCTTAAGTGACAGTATGACATGGTACAATTTCCACCAAAGAAAGAAATGCTTTCTTTAGTTGTGATGTGTTGTACCCACTTTCCAACTTATACATTTTCAACATGGCACATTAATTGAAACACAATATGCACACACAATGAAGATCCCTTTTACTGATTATGATAGTGTTATAATTCATATCTTTATTTCAACCTCTTGAGTAAGAACTTGTTTCAGGTTGGGCTTAGGCTTCCAAAGACATTATCCAGAGAGTAATAACATAAACACTCACTAGAAAACACAGGAAAATTATTCTGTCTTTCCTTTTCCAAATATAAATGAGCAGCAAAGAGAAAGAACTTCTAAGTCCAGAGGCTCTACGCAAATGCACACCCCGGCAGGACTAACCTACAGATTACCTTCCTAACACCACGTAAATGTGGCCTCAATACAAGAGTGCTTTATTACCATACTAAGGTCCCCAATCTTCCAAAGGAAAGGAAGTGTTGGCTTAACACAGTGCTGTCAAGGGCACTTGGAAAGATGAGAGATCCCAAATGCCTATGGACAGCACAGTGAGATTTGTCATTGCTTTCTACAATCCCCCTGTATGGGAACAAGAAATGGAACCAGCTTGTATCAGACCAAAATGCCATATGATGATCCTATCAAGGCTGCATATGCTCTTAATATACTACCTGACCAAGAATCCTTAAATGGTATTTCAATAAAGTGAAATATCGGTGAAATCCTTAACCTGTGTTCAGGTAAGGAAACAGTGGAATGATAATGATCATTTTTAAGCCCTATTTAATTAAAATTATTAACAAACTGGAGTTTTAGAAAATGCACATCATTTCTCTAATAATCAATGATGATGAGCATTTCTTCATGTTTTTTGGCCTCATATATGTCTTCCTTTGAAAAGTGTTTGTATCCTTCTCCCACTTTTGGATGGGTTTGTTTGTTTTTTCTTGTTAATCTGTTTTAGTTCTTTGTAGATTCTGGATATTAGCCCTTTGTCAGATGGGCCAATTGCAAAAATTTCTTCCCATTCTGTTGGTTGCCAGTTCACTCTGCTTCTGCTGTTTCTTTTGCTGTACAGAAGCTCTGGAGTTTAATTAGGTCCCATTTGTCTATTTTGGCTTTTGTTGCTAATGGTTTTGGTGTTTTAGTCATGAAGTCCTTGCCTATGCGTATGTCCTGAATGGTTTTGCCTTGGTTTTCTTATAGGGTTTTTATGGTGTTAGGTCTTATGTTTAAGTCTTTAATCCATCTGGAGTTAAGTTGAGTGTAAGGTGTCAGGAAGGGGTCCAGTTTCTGCTTTCTGCACACTGCTTGCCAGTTTTCCCAACACCATTTATTAAACAGGGAATCCTTTCCTCATTGCTTGTTTTTGTCAGGTTTGTCAAAGATCAGATGGTTGTAGATGTGTGGTATTGCCTCCAAGGCCTCTGTGCTGTTCCATTGGCCTATATCTCTGTTTTTGGTACCAGTACCATGCTGTTTTGATTACTGTAGCTTTGTAGTATAGTTTGAAATCAGGTAGTGTGATGCCTCCGGCTTTGTTCTTTTTGCTTAGGATTGTCTTGGCTATGCAGGCTCTCATTTGGTTCCATATGAAGTTTAAGGTGGTTTTTTTCCAGTTCTGCTAAGAAGGTCATTGGCAGCTTAATGGGTATAGTGCTGAATCTATAAATTACTTTGGGCAGTATGGCCATTTTCAAGATATTGATTCATCCTAACCATGAGCATGGAATGTTTCTCCATTGTAATCAATACCACATTGAGATACCACCTCACACCAGTTAGAACGGTGATCATTAAAAAATCTGGAGACAACAGATGCTAGAGAGGATGTGGAGTAATAGGAACACTGTTGATGGGAGTGTAAACTAGTTCAACCATTGTGGAAGACATTGTGGTGCTTCCTCAAGGACCTAGAAATAGAAATTCCATTTGACCCAGCAATCCCATTGTTGGGTATATATCCAAAGAATTATAAATCATTCTATTATAAAGAAACATGCACATGTATGTTCATAGTGGCACTGTTTACAATAGCAAAGACCTGGCACCAACCCAAATGCCCATCGACGAGGGACTGGGCAAGGAAAATGTGGCACATACACACCATGGAATACTATGCAGCCATAAAAAATGATGAGTTTGTGTCCTTTGTAGGGACATGGATGAAGCTGGAAACCATCATTCTCAGCAAACTGACACAAGAATAGAAAAACAAACACTGCATGTTCTCACTCATAGGCGGGTGTTGAACAATGAGACATGGACACAGGGAGGGGAGCATCACACACTGGGGTCTGTTGAGGGGGCCAAGGGAGGGACAGCAGCGGGTTGGGGAGGTCAGGAAGGAATAACATGGGGAGAAATGCCAGACGTAGGAGGCAGCAAACCACATTGCCATGTGTGTACCTATGCAACAATCCTGCATGATCTGCACATGTACCCCAGAACCTAAAGTACAATTAAAAAAAAAGAAAGAAAACGCACCTCAAAAGAAGGTGAGTCATGTCTAGAATTTAGTCCACAATGCAACTTAATAGATATGCTTACAAATATAATTCACTGGCTATCATTTTTAAAAAATCTTCTTTGCCTTCATCATAATACTGTCTAAAGAATCGCAATATATTAAATGATGGGAAAGAAAAAATTAAAAGTGTATTGTTTGTCTCTTCTTCCCTGCCTTGAAGTTTAGAATTCTATTATTCATAAAGGCTACATTTCTTCACATTATTTTTTAAATAACTTTCTTTTTAAATTATAAAAACAATATATCCTCATTAAAAAAACAAAATCAGAAAATATAATATATAAAGACGTAATGGAGAAAAAATAAAAATACATCTATAATTCCCTCATTCAAAAAATAAGTTCTAGTACGTTATGGGAGTCACCCTCCTAGCCTTTGTCCGTGCCTGTATGTTTCTTCACATTATATTATGAGAAAAAAGCACCAATATACAGCCACATAAACCCAAATTCTCACCACTGTTAAACAAATTCAAACACTAAATTTAGAAAAATAACAAACATTTTGGTCACTGAATTCCGCATTATATAAATCACTAACAAATTCAATAATACTCAGTTCAGCTTTTATCACACTTACTTGTCAGCTAGTCTAGGCACAGAGAAATCTCCTTCTAACTCGGAAAAGACCTTGTCTTGTGTCTCCGTTTTCCCATGTTGGAAAGAGCACAACAGCATAAAGTATAATTTATAGAATTTAGAGGGAACTCTACAAAGAACGCCAGATCTGATCTTTTGAAATTTTCTTTCCAAGTGGAAGCAGATTTTAAAGGTTCCATAATTATTTCTTCGTTAGCATCAACACTCATCAGATTTGTCACAAATACCATTTAAGATTTATAGTATCACTCAGGGATCTGCAATTTGTTTTTTCTGTAAAGAACAAGAAAATAATTTTGACTTTGTGGCCATACAGTCTCTATCCATAACAACTCTGTTGTTAGAACACAAAAGCAGCCATTCACAATGCATGAACAACTGGGCATGGCTGTGCTCCAATAAAACTTTATTTATAAAGTCTTTATTTCAAAAACAAGACTTTTCCGAAAATGGATGGTGGTAATGGTCATGGTTGCACAACAATGCGACTATAATTAATGCCACTGCTTTGTACACTTAAAAATAGTTAAAATGATAAATTTTGTTTTGTATATTTTACAATTTAAAAAGAAACAAAACAAAATTTTGCTCACAAGATGTTTTTTCTAACTCCTAGGCTACACGATCCTTTCTGCTTAAAATACTCTGTGATTGGCTAGGTACAGTGTCACACCTATAATCCCAGCACTTTGGGAGGCCGAGGGCGGTGGGTCACTTGAGGTCAGGAGTTCAAGACCAGCCTGGCCATCATGGTGAAACCGCGTCTTGACTGAAAATACAAAAATTAGCTGGTCAAGGTGGCACACACCTGTAATCTCAGCTACTCAGGAGACTGAGGCAGGAGAATCGCTTGGTTCTGGGAGATGGAGATTGCAGTGAGCTGAGATTACGCCACTGCTCTACAGTCTGGGTAACAGAGGGAGACTCCGTCTCAAAAAAAAAAAAAAATACTCTGAGATTAAATGGTTTCTAAAACCTGATGTGTAAATACTTGCAAAGATAAAATTGCTCTTCTACCAAAACTTTCTTTGAATATTTCTGAAACTGTAAAAAGTATTTTCAATTCTAATGTTATAAGCAAAGTAGCTAAAATGGGGCTGGTAATTTTTTCCTCTGCTTTCTCTTGGGTTAGAATCTAAATATTTAAGCACTTCCGAGTATCTAACAGCAAGCAGGTTCACCACACTGGGGAAAATGTCTTGAGTAATGAAAAGAACACAAAGATGAAAAGAACACAAAGTAATGAAAAGAACACAACCTTATTAGGCAATCTAGGTTTTTTCTGAAAGTTATAAATGAAAAGAATTATGGTATAAAAGATGTCGTCTGAGTGTTATCAGAATGATTTTTCAGTGCATTATTTATATATTTCAAATATCCAAGGCACCCTATAACTGTTCAATTTTATTTCTAATTTTTTTTAATTCAAAGCCCACATTCATAGTCCTTAATGGGGTGGTTTTTTTCTTCATATTTTTAGTGCCTTTCAATAAAATATAGCATTGCTTAACATCTACATTTTGCTTAACTTTAGATCTACCCACACATACTCAGGCTGAAAATAAATGCTCTTTTACAAGTTAGATTTGGGGGCATTTTGTATGTTTTGCTCTGCTTTTTCAGTTTTCATTGTAACCATCGTCAACTAGATTCAGCCACAAGACATCGACACTGAAAAAGTGTGGTCCGGACTAGCTCTTCCACTTCTACATCATGATTAATTTATTATTCATCTGCTACCTTCCTATTAAATTTTGTCTTTAGCCTGTGAACTTCTCTTTCAGCTTCCAACAAAGGATTTCATTGCTTTAGGAATTGAGGTGTGGCTAAGTTTTTACCTGGGAGCAAAGATGATGCAAGCATTTCTGGTGAGACCGACCCTTGGTTTAGGGTAGGGAGGGACCGCATAACAGACTCCTTCGGAAGGCAGCTGCCGAAGGCTTTGCTTAGACATCATCTGCAGACGGCTGGCTGGATAGAAGCAGCAGCTCTCTTGGACTTGTTCACCAGGGAAATCAGTGACAATGATGGGGCTCTTCCCCAGACCCACAGGGGCTCTGGCCATCCTCATGGTAAGTCCTACATTTTCCTAATAATGACAAACTTCCCTGCTTCCTCTCTTTATCATATTTGATTGCTCTGTCTTTATTATAAATTCTAAAAGGAGTGCAGTGGAAATCAATTAAAATGAAATTGCCAAGATTACCAGTTTCCCTCTTTTGTTGCTTTTTGTTTATGTTGTATTTTACATAGAAAAATAAACCAGAAATGAGTTTTAAAAACCATTTAGAATTTTTTTTAGTTAATGAACTAACTCATCTGAATCACAGGTTATATTTTCTACACCATTTTCACTTTCTTTAAAGTTAGGTTTCTGTTCATTTTACTAACCCACAAACGAGAACACAGGAGCCACTTCTGTTTTCCAAGATTATATGTCTCTTAAGCCTATAGCTAAGAACTCTGCACGCCTGGGCTTGATAACCTGACATGCTTTTTAAAAGTAAAAAATTGCAGAATTAAAATCAAAGCAGTGTTTGACTCTAGAGAAGTTGGGAGGATTATTAAGTGAGTATTTATGTTTAGCTATTGTGTGCCAAAAGAAAAGGTCATCCTTTGGGGGTGGGGAGAAAGACATACGTTTTAAAGGCATTTTTTCAGAAGAGTAATACTTCTGTTGATTGAGAAAGTTGTACATAGTATTATCTAAAAGAGAAACAGAATGTTACAGATTGTTTAAAACCTGGATCTTGGCCAGGCGCAGTGGCTCACGCCTGTAATCCCAGCACTTTCGGAGGCCGAGGGGAGCGGATCAGGAGGTCAGGAGATGGAGGCTATCCTGGCTAACACGGAGAAACCCCATCTCTACTAACAATACAAAAAATTAGCCGGGCGTGGTGGCATGCGCCTGTAGTCCCAGCTACTGGGGAGGCTGAGGCAGGGGAATCTTTTGAACCAGGAGGCAGAGGTTGCAGTGAGCCAAGATTGCACCACTGCACTCCAACCTGGGTGACACAGTTAGACTCTGTCTCAAAAAAATAAATAAATAAATAAATAAATAAATAAAAACCTGGATGCTACAGGCTAGCATATTCCTTAACTGTTTTTTTATAGCAAAAGAAAAAAAAAAAGAAATTTCTTAGCTCTCCCTAAGATTCTTCTTTTTTTTTTTCAAGGTCGCTCCGGCTGGAGTGCAGTGATGCAATCTCAGCTCACTGCAACATCCACCTCCTGGGTTCAATTGATTCTCATGCCTCAGCCTCCAGAGTAGCTGAGATTACAGGCGTGCACCACTACACCCAGCTAATTTTTTTGTATTTTTAATAGAAAATGGGTTTTGCCATGTTGACCAGGCTGGTCTCAAACTCCTGTCCCCAAGGGATCCACCTGCCTCGGCCTCCCAAAATGCTGGGATTACAGGTGCGAGCCCCTGCACCCAGCCTCTCAGATTCTATTTCTATTATGACAATGCAACTGTTTTCAGTACCTAATGAGTTTTTTTGAAAGGAGGATGTTGTTAAAGAGAGATGTGGCCTTGTATGACTTTCCCACCTTTTCAGATGGGAAATGTCTGGGCTGAACTCCAAGTCGTCTGATAACCCCTATGTCCAAGCCAATGGCAAAGCTCAGGAAGTTTGAGGCCATGCAGCAGGGGATGTCGGAATAGTGTTGCCATGAGGACATAGGATTGGGACACCACAAGCTAAGGGGAGCTTTTTCTTTTCTGCTTTGACATATAGGCCACTATCAATTACTTCTCTGATTCTAGAGTGACTATAACATCCTTATATTGAGGCTAATTTTTATTTTTGTATTTCCAATGCTTATTATATCTAAGAGTGGACATGCAATTATTTGAAGAATGAATAGATGAATGATTTAATGAGCCCTCTCTAAACTATAAAACTCCCCACAATGTCCCTATAATTCTAGTTGTAAAGGAAACTATAAAATGGCATACATTTGGTTCCACTCAGGAAAATTTTACAAACACACACACACACGCTATTTAAACAGCAATATAACTTCATGCATAATTTTTCAACTGAGTGCTCTAGACCTACTCTGTCCAATATGGTAGCCACTAGCCACATGTGGTTTTAAACCACTTGAAATGTGGTTGGTCTGAATTGAGGTGTGCCGTTCAGTATAAAATACACATTATAATTTGAAGAAGACTTTGTATGAACAAAAGAATGCAAAATATGTCATTAACAATTTTTATGTAGATTACATGTTGAAATAATAGTATTTTGGATGTATTAGATTAAATATATTGTTAAAATGCATTTTATCTTTTAAATTCTTTTAAATGCTACTAAATTTTAAAATTATATGTGGTTCGCATTTGTGGTTCTTATCTTTTATTGGATAGTACTGGTCTACTATTAATATTGGTAGAAGGCAGTGTCAGTCAGGAGTCAGACAATCAAGTCATTATGGATTCCGAGAAATCTGAGCAGATTTGGGATGACTATAGATGGGCGGGCCAAAAAGAGATCTCTTGAGCTGTCAGCATAGTATAAGCAAAGGCAGGCACAGTTAGGACATTTGCCTAGGGGAAATGGACACACCAGTTTGACTAGAGCGACAGTTATCTTTGGAGAATCTGGGCATGAATTGGAAAGGCAGCTGAGGGTCAGATTGAAAAGTGTATTCTGTGAAGGCTCATGGAAACCTTTTACAAATGGGGAGCCACCCAGTGTTTTGAAATAATGTGGTTATGGAGGAAGAAAGGCAACATTTTCTAAAGCATTCTCAAATGGGAATGCTGATCTTTTGTGGTTGAAGGGTGGGATCTGAAAGTTGGCAGATGTGTTTGAAGGTTTTATAATAATCCACCGTCCAGTGACCATACAAGTGTTGCCTAAAACAGTGAGAAATAATAGCAAAGTCATAGACTTAACTCTCTGGTTATGCCACTGACTCACTACAGGCTTTGTTCCTCAACTGTCAAATAAGAATCATACCCCACCCCCTGCCTAGTGAAAATGGGCATAGTAAGAATAAAGCAGCAATGTGTGAAAAAAATTTAAAAGGGTTATGGGAAAGACAAAGTGATTTGTAAACCCTCTACTTTTTATCATTTGTACTATTTTTAGTAACAGGGATAATTCTTGATATTGCGTCTTACTATCTTAAACGACCAGGGATACCAGTGTTAATAAGTCAAGAAAGGGCCTACATTTGTCTTGAGCTAAAGAATTTATCAAAAACAGTTGTCATATTAATTTTTAAATTGACAGGAAAAAGTAAAAGCTGTATTTGGGAGGAGAAGGCATGGGAAATAACTGTCTACTATTGAAAAAAACATAATATTTATCAGTTTCTTATGCTCGTTTGATCTATATTATGCAATAGAAAATAAACATTTTTGAGGAAAGGATTTGTGGTTGAAAATGCTTATCTTCAGAGATTTAATCTTTTGAAAATAATGTATCTTCACAGGAAACCATTGTGTTTTTAGTCCACCAAATTCAAAACAGTTTGTCATGCAACACTGCTCTGAGCATTTGGACCATTTGCTATATAACTTTATGTTACTGTATTAGGTAAAGCTTTCCTCATTAAAAATTAATAGAGATGTTTGAAATCTAAAGATTTTTAGAGTGCAATTTTTTTTAAAGAAGTTGGTGGTAGGAAAATAAAAAGAGAAAAGTAGTTTAAATACCAAGTCTGAGTTAGCAAGCGTTCTAAATACAGCACGACTATCTTCAACCACTTTGTTTTCTATAAAACATCTAAAAAGAAATTTTTTAGAAAAAGAAGTTTAGGCTAAATGGCTCTAATGTTTAACAAAATGAAAAACCCTAAGGTATCTCTTCTCCTGACTGTGATTAGTTCAGTTTCCAGCACTACTAAAATATAGAAAAATAAACGTCCTACTGAACCACTAAGAAAAGTTAATATTCTAAAATCAGAATAAACTTGCCAAGTGGTTCTTCCAGGCCTGCCTACTTGGGCAGAAGTTAGGAAAGATGTAATTACTTCTACTAATTACCACTCCCACTTGCTTCATACCTGAAACTGGTTTTCATCTGAAGCTAGAACACTCAGTCCTCATGAAGTTTCTCACAAACCTTTTAGCCTTTGGCTCTTCCTGTCTAGTTAAGAGTCAATCTGGTAGCCTAAGGTAAGGGTTTACTTTGGGCAGTTCATCATAAGAAAATTACATAGACAATTGATTACTATCCATAATCATAAGATGAATAATTGAATATGTCTAATTTATACCTTTTTCTTGGAGAGCCGCTATGCAGCTGGCTAGGTTGTACACTGCACAACTACAGGAGCTGCATTCACATAAACTACAGTGTGAGTTGCGCTAGGGCTCACCTATGTGTTTTACGCCTATTAATTTACGTAATCCTCACAACAAACCTATAAGATAAGTAAAATTATTATTCCTATTGTACAGATGAAGAATCTGAAAGGTTAAGGGATGTTCCCAAGTTATATGCTGGTACATGGTTGGAGCTGGATTTAAATTCAGTGATTCAGAATCCAGTATCCAATTTTATATTATCATACTTGACTGCAGCCTACACAGCATTTCAAATGAGCATTTAAGAATATCCAAGAATATTTCTTTTTCTTAGCATTCTGTCATGATACAAGGCTTAACGGTCTAAATTAATTGAGTTTACTCTAGAAATCAGTTATTGAAAATTGAATTCTTCACAATTAAATAATTTCCAAGTAATTAGACATATATCAATTGTGTTCATTTAAGGAATTTGCCTTGATAAATACAAAATTTACTACAATGTTTTGGGGTTTTTAAATTTTAAATTTCAATATATGTAGAAAGCGATGAAATATTATGAAAGATGATAATATGAATGATATTCCTCACCTGTGTAGATTTCATGACATTTTTCCCCAAAAAATTAATAAATACAAAATCATGTTTAAAACTTGGACCGATTTATTTGAATTAATAAATCATGCCCTAGGTCCGGCTGGGATGAGCACCCTGCATCTAATCCGTAGTCTAATATTCTGTCCACTACCACACTAAGGCATGAGGTATCCCTAAATAAGATCTCGGCCAAACTAAAGTAAAGATCAGGTGCTACCATAAGTGCTTTTTGTTTAATCCAGCTACCCATATCCTCAGATTATATTTATTGCATACATACCATATTCAATAGGAACCTTAATGATACAACCATATACATTTTTATTAACAAGTAGAGCATATGGATATCAAATTGCTTTATTTCATGTGTTTTCTAATTTAATAATTAGATTTGCTTTTGAGAATATTTGTAATTCATATGTATACCAAGGCATTAAGGCTACATCAATGCTTTAAAAAATTACATAATTAAAATTTGCAAAATAACCAGAAAACAAGAAGAAAGAAAAGTACAGTAATTCTCAAGATAAGGGAGGTTTTCTCTGCATTGTTATTCCCAATCCAAGCCACCAAAAGGGACAACTTAGTTGATTCAAATCATCAGAAAACTAAGTATATATTTATTAGCTTGATTTAGTCATTCCACAGTGTACATATATCTCAAAACAGCATGTCATATGTGATAAATATATACAATTTTGTCAATAAAAATAGATTTACAAATAAAAACATAAATTGTTTTAAAAATATCCAAAATAACTATATTAGCAAATTAACTAAAACAAATAGCCATTATATAAATATTAACTAAAATAACTTTTTTTTTCAAAATACTATTCTAAATAAGTCTGTGATGTCCTCTAAAAATCTAAAGAGTATTGCAATATTCAGAAATGTTTTCTATCAACGACTTTCTGGGAAAACAGAAATTGTACCTTATTGTCTATTAGAAGAATCATTCTCTGTGGGGCTAGTCCAAGCATGATTCATATTTGCGGGATGACGCTCCAGTTTTCCGGTAAAGGAGAGCCTGCCTGGCCTGTCCCTCCCCTCACGTGTAGCTGAGTCGTTCTTATGCACTGAGAAAGAAGTTGTGCACTTACTACATTGCTCTGGGCTTTTCTACCAAGGAACTCAAGGTAATGCTTTAAAAAGAGCATCAATTTTGGAAAATCATTTTGAGACATGCTATAACCACAACTAATGGTTCTTTTCCATGACAAACTTGAACACACACTTCGGAATCAAGGTTTCAGCAGGAGTGTCTAGAATGGAAGAGTTGAAATAGTTACTTATGTCTGAAACAGTTACTCCTTTGGTTCAGACTTGGACTAGTCTATTTATTATAACCCTAGAAAAGTAATAATGCAATAAACCTACATTGTTTCAGGAGCAACCACTGCTTTTGGCCAAATAGAAATCTAAATTGACTGTCATATAAATTTCTTTGTATCATTAGGTATTTTTTCAATTGATGACAATTTTTTTTAGAATTTAGTAGTAGTCAGCTCACACCTGTAATCCCAGCACTTTGAGAGACTGAGGCAGGTGATTCTCCTGAGGTCAGGAGTTTGAGACCAGCCTGGTCAATATGATGAAACCTTGCCTCTACTAAAAATACAAAATTAGCCGGGCATGCTGGTATGCCCACGCCGGTAATTCCAGTTACTCAGGAGGCTGAGGCAGGAGAATCCCTTGAACCTGGAAGACAGAGGATGCAGTGAGCCAAGATGGCACCCTTGCACTCCAGCCAGGGCAAAAAGAGGGAAAGTCCATCTCAAAAAATATATATATTTAGTAGTGGTGAGGTACATGCTCTGCAATTAGGCTGCTGCGGTTGCTATCCTATAATGGCTATTAGCTAGTTCATGATATTCATTCCCTCACATCTCCAATTCTTCATCCATATACAAGGGATTACAAGACTAGAATCTCCTTCAGGTGCCTGCTGTAAGTATTAAATGAGACAGTCAGTATAAAGCTCTGGGAGTAACAAGTGATACCAAAACTACACAATAAAAATTAGCTACTGTTATTATTCTTCTAGTTATTTTTTCTTCTGACTTATTTTCCACCGTGATTTTTCTACCAGATTCAGATCAGATAATCAGTGGATTAGCAAATACTTGTTAAGCACCTGTAAGGGTTACAAGAAAAAAAAAAAAAAAAAAACAGCACTGAATTGGAAAGTTTACAATACTCTCAGCTTAGCATAGAAATTCTTTCATGTGCATAAAACAAGAAATAATAAACTGTGGTAAACCATCATGGGCTGTACCATTTCATGGTACAGAATATGTGTTATACAAACTCAGAAAAAGAGACATCAGTAAAGACAGTTTCATGGAGGTTGTGGGAACTGGAATGGCTCTGAAAGGATGAGCAATATTTAAGTGGGTGGGGTAGAAAGAGGTAAGGCATTCCCGGAAGAACATGAGCTGAAAAATGACACAGATGAAGGTCTCATACACTCAAGAAGATGAAGACCCTAGCCTACATGGCTTCATTTTACTCTCATTTAATTTTCTTGGACCAGTCTGAAAATTAAGTTTAATATTTAAACTGAAGTAACAGAGCAGAGATGAACAGATCCATGTCTCACTGCAAACAGCATTTGTGATTGGAATAGCATATCCTCATCTTTTAAGTTTTCTTCTCTAAACCAGACTAGCTCTATTCCATCCTTTTCATGTGTACAATTAATGAAAATGTTCTGTAATTTCAGAGGACTAATATGGGATCACCTTCCTACAAATCAGTTGGGTGGCTGATGATTTTTAATAATTCCCAATGGCCCCTTTCTGAAGTTTATCACAATGTTGCTTACCATCGTTTCCCAAATCGATGACTTCCATAGCTTCTGGGAACTGTATCTAAAGCAGCCAGGTAAGAACTGTCTGGCTGCTACAACTGACTATTAGGCAAAGTTTATGCAAGTCCAATGAGTTCTTCTTTATGTCACCAAAATTCTGTAGTCAATTAAAAAACTGGTGGAACATGTTTATAGTGACAGTAATATTCCTTTTCCTGGTAGGAACTTACCCTTTGATTATTGCTTCTCGAAAGCTTACTTCTTTTGAAATAGAAACAAATTGCAAAATGAACAATAGAATGTAATAATCAGGATTATTCATTGTGTAATTCCTTATTTGAAGAATTCACATTTAATTTCACTTTATTTAAATGTCTGCAGGTGGTCATGTTGGTTCATGGAGAACTGCGGATAGAGGTAAAGTATGAAAAAGATTTTTATACTTAAAATAATGGTTTAGTTTAAAAAAGTAAAATTGTGTTTAGGAGAAATATTTCTGAAATTATTCAATAATGTAATTGTGAAAATATATAAAATTAAAATTCTAGCATCTAAACAATATTTAAAAATTAGTCATCTATAAAATCGTTATTATAATTTATTTCATGACTTCTTTTCTTATTATCTTAAACAAATCATCTGGTCAAACCCTATGTGCCCAGTAAGATACTGCGGAGTATAAAAACAAAATATAAAATATGACTAAATGCTAATATTAAAAATCATATAGCTTTGTAATTATTTTAATTACTTAACATTTATTACTTGCTTGACAAAGTATCAGGTAGAGCTAATTAGATATCTAACAGTCTTAGAGACCTTGAAACATAGGGGTCTCCTCAATCTAGGTGTCTGTAATCAATATTCTAAGTTAAAATTGCCATTAATTTGCATAACAAATGGAATCCCTTTTTACATAAGACTAAAGGTCAATACGACGAAGACACGATGGTCTTACAACATGCTAAAACACGGCATAAACGTGAATGGGTGAAATTTGCCAAACCCTGCAGAGAAGGAGAAGATAACTCAAAAAGAAACCCGATTGCCAAGGTAAGTTATCGACCGGGGCAGTATGAGTTTTTAGAATAAATGTCGAAGATGTAAATTAAAGTAATATGGCAATTCCAAATAACAAAATGAAGACTGGGGAGTCCACAGAACAAATGAACTGATATCCTCAACAAAATAGCACAATAATAATAATAATGACAGAGAGAGAGAGGGGAAGATGGCTTCTAGGTTATAAAGAAGAATTGAGACATTGACCAATTTTAATATAGAAGGCTTACTTGGATACAGATTCTAGCAAACAGAAAAAAAATGCATGTATGAGACAATTAGAGAAATGGTTGTGAGCAAAATTTTGATTGGCCATGTATTGATCATTGGTGATGTTCAGTGATAAGATGTATGAGGTTTATTATATTATTCTTTTTTTTTTTTTTTTCTGAGACAGAGTCTCACTCTGTTGCCAAGGCTGGAATGCAGTGGTGTGATCTCCGCCTCCTGCGTTTAAGCCTACTGAGTTCAAGCAATTCTCCTGCCTCAGCCTCCTGAGATGCTGGGGTTACAGGTGTATGCCACCATGCCTGGCTAATTTTTTTCGTATTTTTAGTAGAGATGGGATTTCACCATGTTGGCCAGGCTGGTCTCAAACCTCTGACCTCATGATCTGCCTGCCTTGGCCTCCCAAAGCGCTGGGATTACAGGCGTGAGCCACCTCACCTGGCCTATTATACTATTCTAACTTTATATGTATTTCACATTTTTCATGTTAAAAATCCTTAGAATTACAATAATAAAAAGTAAATTATTTCGATACATATTTTAACCCTGCTATATAATCTCTCTTCTTTTTCTCTCCACTTCCCCCTATTTAAACTAAATAAACATCGTTTTGTTTTTTAATGTTGTCAGGTAAAGAGGGAGTCTTCAGGAGTAGCCTTGTCAATATTAAGTGTCCTTGACTCTCTTTTACCCTTTTAACATTATCATGTAGCCACGTCTGAGCAAATATTCTAACACCAAAATTATTAGCACACGTTGGTTCAGGCTGGTCGGCAAAAGCAACAGTTTGATTTACTTCATGTTCCTAGTATCTACCAAGGCAAAAAGCAAATGGCACAATGTCACAAAGAGTGAATCGAATGAACAGATGAGTTTAGACTATGGAAATGGGGGTGGAGAGGGAAAGGGTTGAGTGATGGTCACCTCAACATTTTGGGTATTTGGCTCTGTAGATCACTTCAGATTACCAAGCAACCCAGAAAATTACCTACCGCATCTCTGGAGTGGGAATTGATCAGCCACCTTTTGGAATCTTTGTTGTTGACAAGAACACTGGAGATATTAACATAACAGCTATAGTTGATCGAGAGGAAACTCCAAGCTTCCTGGTAAGTTTGGGTCTTCAACATTGGGCTACCTTCTCCTTGTATATCATCACTTTAGAAAGTCACACTTATTTACTGGTAAATTTAGAGGAGAGTTAGACACATGAATCAGTCCACCAGCAAATAGCAGTATTAGTCCCTCCACAGAGCCTCACCGGAGGGAACAAAGAAGAGGGTGCACAAGTGAGGGCTGAAGTCTTGCAGGCCACGTGCTGCAGCTTGCCATGAGACAGCATTAGACCGGAGGAAGAGGCAACTTGCCCAATTGGTCTGCCCAGAGCAGGCATCTTTTTCCATTTTGTCTACGCTTTGGGGAAACATTTCCTCTTTGTACAAAAGTTACGTATATGCCAACAGAGACCTTATTTCTACACATTGTTGAGGGTTTTTTTGTTTTGTTTTGTTTTTGTTTTGAGATGGAGTCTCTGTCATCAGGCTGGAGTGCAGTGGCACAATCTTGACTCCCTGAAACCTCCGCCTCCCCGGTTTAAACGATTTTCCTGCCTCAACCTCCTGAGTAGTTGAGATTATAGGCACCCGCCACCACACCCAGCTAATTTTTGTATTTTTAGTAGAGATGGGGTTTCACCATGTTGGCCAGGCTGATCTCAAACTTCTGACCTCCTGATCCGCCTGCCTTGGCCACTTAAAGTATTGGGATTACAGGCATAAGCCAATGCACCCGGCCTATTCTACAAGTTTTAATAGTATAAAAACCAGATTGCAGAGTAATAATCCACATTTTCCCTCTGTTCCTAGATCACATGTCGGGCTCTAAATGTGCAAGGACTAGATGTAGAGAGACCACTTATACTGACGGTTAAAATTTTGGATATTAATGATAATCCTCCAGTATTTTCACAGAGCATTTTCATGGGTGAAATTGAAGAAAATAGTGCCTCAAGTAAGTTTTTTATAGTACCTACCACTTTCAATTTATCTATTTCCAAATATGAGTATCACTATAGTATGTTATTCTTATAAACTAATTAATTCTCTTAGTTTAATCAATTGTTTTGAAAAATAAAATACATTAAGATAAATCTGGATCTTGTTTTCTGAAATGTATATTTGAGTTAGTTATTTACTACCATTGTATTTCTAGGTTATAGTCTTGTTATCAGGTCAATAGTATCTTTTTCTATGTATACAATTTACATGAGTGTTTGGCAGTCACAGAGCTAAACAGGCAGCCTTAGACAGTCTGAATGCATCAGCTGTGCTCTTTTAGGTTATATGGGAAAGAGACAAACTCACATTACTTGGATAATTGTGGAAAGGGGAGAATTATGACAATCTCTCAGGGTAGAAAATTCAGATAGAATATAGCCTCAATCTTAACAAAGTTAAGGCTTGGAGAGAACCAAAGGATTTTTATGGAAGGAAGCACAATTTCACCTGGTTGGGAGAGATGGAAAGAGGTGTCACAAGTGGTATGCTTTTTGAACATACAGATGATTTTAAGATATTAAAAAATAGGCATCAATGTGAACTTGTGTTGAATATTTAAAGTAAACATAATGTAAATACTTACATATTCTTTAACAAACATTTTCCTGTATTCCTAGACTCACTGGTGATGATACTAAATGCCACAGATGCAGACGAACCAAACCACTTGAATTCTAAAATTGCCTTCAAAATTGTGTCTCAGGAACCAGCAGGCACACCCATGTTCCTCCTAAGCAGAAACACTGGGGAAGTCCGTACCTTGACCAATTCTCTTGACCGAGAGGTATAGCAAAGCACTTGGGGGAACATTTGATAACGAAGGGTTTGATTGTAAGAAAGCCAAGAGAGGTGACTCCATTTTACCTGAAAATAAAAAAAGAAAAGAGGTTCTCAGTACTTAACTGCGCTAATCCAGGGAAATTGTTTGCATTTTTGAGCATGATTCTGGTGAGCTAAGGTGTGTAGCCAGCACCTGCAGAATCTGTTGCACCTTGAACACAGCCATGGGAGTTAAACAGGGGCAGTGGAAGAAGACATTGACATCTGTGGACTAACTCCTCATGTGAGGGGGGAAAAGCAAGTGTCTTCAGTGAGGGGAGAAATTAGTGTATGGAATAAAGTCTTCTTTTATACCACACCTTTTCTCCTGACTTCTTTTCATTTTATCCCTGCTCCCAGAGCACTAAAGAATCCCCTTCCTCTCCAATCCCCCTTATTACCTACCACCTCCACCTTCTATCTCCATTACCACAGGCTACCCCGTCAGACTCCATATTATTTTTGTACAAATGACTTTCCCCATAGACTAACAGGGAAGCTCCATAAGTGAGCTTATTATTCCCACCCTACTCATTGCCGTTTTTGCCCTAAGTATTCCATAAGAAGCTCACAAAACAGAAAACCTGCCCTAGCCTCTTAAAGACTTCCACCCAACCATTCAGAGCCCCACAAATGTCTTCTACATAAACTTAAATATTTCTACCTCCTTACCCATAGGAATCAAAGAGTTTCCATTTACAATTGTTAGAGGTTAATTATTTTTCTTTACTTTTTTATCCAAATTTAGCAAACTAGCAGCTATCGTCTGGTTGTGAGTGGTGCCGACAAAGATGGAGAAGGACTATCAACTCAATGCGAATGTAATATTAAAGTGAAAGATGTCAATGATAACTTCCCAATACTTAAAGAGTCTCAGGTACACCCATTGCACCTTAAAGAATCATTTATATATATATTGAATACTTTGAAATCCTAATTTAGTACTGGCCTGTTGGCTTTTAAGTTCTCTGCACTTATCTTTAAAAATATATGCTTCCTTTAAAACATAAGAAGTCAGTAATCAGAAGGAGGAAATACATAATTTGAGAAACAAGGATTACCATTTAGAAGAAACATAATCCCTTCATGTAAAACCTGGCATTGAACTTTAATTCTGCTTCTCGCCTTTTCAGTATTCAGCACGTATTGAAGAAAATACTCTAAGTTCTGAATTACTTCGATTTCAAGTAACAGATTGGGATGAAGAATACACAGATAATTGGCTTGCCGTGTATTTCTTTACCTCTGGGAATGAAGGAAATTGGTTTGAAATAGAAACTGATCCCAGAACTAATGAAGGCATCCTGAAAGTTGTGAAGGTAAGGTCTGATTTCTCTTCACTGGTAAAAAAAAAAAAAATTATGTATTAACCAAAACTATCATTTCTACAGATAAACTGTATTTATTTATTAATAATATCACTTCATTATAGAAAATACATAAAAGTAGATGAATTATTTTAGTCCCACACAGCCGCATTAGCTGAGGACAACCTTTCTTAACATCTTGAACTCCTTCTAAGCTGTTGAACTCCCTATAGTAAATACAAACACACTATTATGCTATGTATACTTTAAGAACATAGTAAAATATTATCAGTATGCATACTTTAAGCACAAGAAAGCAGAACACATTTCTTGACTTACTCTCATTCACAACAATCAGACTGAAGTTAGGATAAGATAAGAATAGATGGAATTTTGGCTTGCCAATTTGTCAGTTTGTTTTACATGGACTAGCTATAGCCAATAAAGAAAAAATTGCAACTCTTTTTTTATATAAACAAAATCTGCAAAATAAAAGATAAATAATTGAGTAAAGCTTACTTTTAATGTGCTTGGCTATGACAGACTCCTTAACTGGGAGTGTGACCTGGGCCCATTCCTTGGTAAGCACCACTTTGTTTTTTGTTTTGTTTTGTTTTGGTTTTTGGTTTTTGATTGTTGATTTTTTTTTTTTTTTTTTTTGAGACAGGGTCTCACTCTGTCACCCAGGCAGGAGTGCAGTAGTGTGATCTGGGCTCACTGCAGCCTTCACCTCCCAGGTTCCAGTGATCCTCCTGCTTCAGCCTCCTGACAGGTGTGTGAGGCAGGAGGATCCAGGTGTCCACCACAGGTGTGTGACACCACGCCTGGCTAATTTTTATATTTTTAGTAGAAATGGGGTTTTGCCATATTGGCCAGGCTGGTCTCAAACTCCTGACTTCAAGTGATCCATCCACCTCAGCCTCCCAAAGTGCTGGGATTATAGGCATGAGCCACCACATGCGACCCTTGGTACAGCATTTTGGATTCCATGGGAATGTTTTTATTTAAACCTTAAATCCAGTTGAGTGACAGACCACAATAATCCCTGGACGAGGGGGCTGCTGAAAGCTGTACGTACAGTTCTTTGTTACTCTTCTTTTCCAGGCAAGTGCTACAGCCATCTCCACTTGCAAAGGTTTTGTTATAAACTCCCAGCAATGCCTGGGAGTGAGCTATTCACTATCTCTTGCATCAGTGTCATTCAGTCTTCCAAACTAAAAATGTGGGCCTTACCCTTAAATCATGGCACTTCCTCACAACGTCCTTAGAAATTGTCCTTGAAGTCTGACCCTCTACCTTCTTGCTGCCTATGCCCTGGCCTGGCCTTGCCTCTCTTCTCTTAGACAATTTCAGTCCCTCCTAATAGATACCCCTACCTCTTGTCTCTATTGACTGTTCTTCTCATTCTTACCAGTTCACCGCCACACTTTTCTTAAAAACAATTTGGATCACTTACTATTCTCTTTAAAACCATCCCTGGCTCTACACTGGCTATGAAGTTGGCCCTCAACCCTAATAACCAACTCAAGTCACCTGCAACTTTTCCTTGACAGTGAAGGTATAGGAACCATGGGAGAAGCCCAGGCAGCAGTGGGTCCTTAAGGCTCCTCAGGTGACTCTACCGTCAGCCAGGGTTACTAGCTGCCAGCCCTTTAAGATGAAATTCACAAGGCAATTTGCCATCTGTATTCAGCCTGCAACTGCTTTCACCTGTGCCTGGATAACTTCCCGGCATCCTTCAACACCCAGCTTAGATGAATGCCTCTCAGAAACCCTTCCTAACTCTCCTAAGTAGAATTATTCCCTTGCTTTCACACAGAGACCCTATCATCTCTTTTGCCTCTTACTCCTTGTATTACAGTTCCCTGTTTAGAGATCTTTCTCTTCCACTTCACTGGAAAATGCTTGAGCACACAAAGCCAGTCATTGCAATGTTAAAACGTAAATCCAGATCTCTTACCTGAATCATTTTTAGTGATATACAGATATAACTAATATAAGCATTTTCTTATCACTTTCAAAAAAATTTACTAGTGAATGACGGAGAGCCATCCTGAGATTCCTCAGGTCTTGATTTGGGCCACCTCACGAAGGGGGTCAAACAAATAGCTCTTATGCAAGATCTCCTGAAAATGGGTCTACAAAAAGTTGCTAGGCCACCCACTCACTGCTTTGCAGGGGCCTATTTGCCAACCAAGATCATGAAGACAGTTTGCCTTTCCCACGTAGGAATTTTTAAAGTCAGGAAAGACACCATTGCACATAAATCCAATGAAGATTCTGTGAATGACCGTAGCTGCCAGTTATAAGAATGTATTAGGGGGCTTGATTTTTTCAGTCCTCACTACAGCCTGATGAGGTAAGGCTTTTTTTGTTTATAAGTGGAGTGTTGAGGATTGGAGAAACTGAATGTTGTACCCTGAGTTACACAGCTATTAAGCAGCAGAACCAGGATTCAAACCATGTTACCATAGCAATTTTGGGGTTCTTTCTACTGCACCTCATAGCCTAAAGAGACTATGATGATGTCTTGCTAGTCTGAAGGAGGTACGCTGCTTTGTAAATATCATTACCAAATTGAGGTCTCATGAGTTAAGAATCCTAAAACTTTCCCTATCTCAACATTGCAATAATTCCTGAAGCTGTTTTGCTATCTAAAAACAAAAGGATTCATTCACAGCATCTTGTATAGTGTGTTGTCCTTATCTACTGGGTTGCGGGAGTCTATTTTTGTGAAACTGCCTTCCAATTTTATTTTTTCTCCAGGCTCTAGATTATGAACAACTACAAAACGTGAAACTTAGTATTGCTGTCAAAAACAAAGCTGAATTTCACCAGTCAGTAATCTCTCGATACCGAGTTCAGTCAACCCCAGTCACAATTCAGGTAATAAATGTAAGAGAAGGAATTGCATTCCATCCTGCTTCCAAGACATTTACTGTGCAAAAGGGCATAAGTAGCAAAAAGTTGGTGGATTATATCCTGGGAACATATCAAGCCATCGATGAGGACACTGGCAAAGCTGCCTCAAATGTCAAGTAAGACTATTTTTATTTATAATATCTTATTTCTTGATGAGGCTTTAATCTGTAAGCTATCACAACATAACGCATAAACTATTATGTATCAAGAACAGAGATATAACACTGATAAAAACGAGAAACTGGGTAACACAGGAAGTAGCATTTAGCCAAATCATTAGGTGATCATCTAACTGTACTAGAAGCAAAGATAACATAAGCATAAGTTACAGTGGAAACCAAGCTAAGAATGCCTTAGCTTATCAACAGAAACTGGGAACATGTCTCAGGGAAACTTACAGTTGAGTCCTTCAAAGCGGTAGAAGTGCACCACGAGAACATGTTTTAATCATATAAATCAGCACATACAAATACATATATGCCTAAAATATAACATCACCATGTAAAATAATTGGTATGTTATACAGAATGGGGACATGGGAATTTTATTTTATTAGGCACAGCAGAATTGGAAAACTCAGATAATATATGCTTAAGAATTATGAAATATGGCTCACCTATGCTATGTTAATTTTCTGTTGCTTTTTATAAAAGCATATTTCAATGTCAACGTATATTAAATATGAATCTACTAAATATAAAATGAGTCATTTTGATTAAATATGTAACATTCCACATTTGAAAGAAAAGTATATATTTTTTATATTATAAAACAGATACGTCATGGGACGAAACGATGGTGGTTACCTAATGATTGATTCAAAAACTGCTCAAATCAAATTTGTCAGAAATATGGATCGAGATTCTACTTTCATAGTTAACAAAACAATCACAGCTGAGGTTCTGGCCATAGATGGTAAGAAAAATATTTGAATCATTTTAGAGAAATGTTATTGTAATTGATGTTTCTTTATGCGTAGATGATTATGATTATTCAACATATTATCTTTACCACTAGAGAGAGAGAATTATCTTAGGAGTATTGGGCTTCAAGTCTGAGGCAGCTGAATCCCAGAGAGAAAACTAAGAGTTCCAACTTCTCAGTGGAGTTTGAACCAGCAAATTCTGTGTTCAGTCCCTATGGTTTGCTGTGGTTGAGGCAGAAATTTTTTGATCGACAGAAATTCCTGGGTTTGAGGGGATGGATAAGGATTTATAGACAAAGCCCATTACAGAAACTCAACTTGAATGTGAGGTGCTTTTGTGAGGTACCTATACAGACCTCATGTACTTATATCATTGAACAATGCACTTTCCTCTTCTGAAATGTTTTAAAATAATATTCACTGAGTGGTATGTGTTTTCCCAAGCATAAAATTAATTTATGTTCAAGGTAATAAAAAACATACTCCCCCAAAAAAAATACTAAAAAGATTGCCATTTGGGAAAACAGGAAAAAAAGTAAGGATAACAACAGAAGTGACTCATAATGCCACCACAGAAAGATTTTTATTTCATTATTTTTTTATTTTCAGCATTTAAAATTTTTATTTAATATACATTTACATCTTGAGTAATAGAAATATATAATTTTTTATTCTAAATAAAAAAATGCGTGCTTTAGAAGCAACAACCGTTTACATATTGATTACAAGTGAAATCAACCTATTTAGGAAAGTTATTATTTTCATGCTGATTTCATTTGAAATTATGAATTCATCATCTTACTGGTCTTGGGTTCAAGCGTGTTAAAATAATTTTCAAATAATTATAATTAAAGACATCAGCTTATTTGGTAAATTTCCATTTGCTTTTTACAAGATTCAAAATAGGATGACTTTTTTTACTTTTAAGAATAATATAGTATTTCATGAGAAGACACTCTCAGTTGGCGCAAGAAAAGAGAAATGTAAAAGATTCTCCTTCTTTGTAAAACTTTGTCCTATGCATTTCTGTAACTCTAAAACGTTATTCTTACAGAATACACAGGTAAAACTTCTACAGGCACTGTGTATGTTAAAGTACCCGGTTTCAGTGACAATTGTCCAACAGCTGTCCTCGAGAAAAATGAACTTTGCAGTTCCTCACCTTCCGTGGTTGTCTCTGCTAGAATACCAAATAATAAATACACTGGCCCCTATACATTTTCACTGGAAGATCAACCTGTAAAGTTGCCTGCCGTATGGAGTATCACAACCCTCAATGGTGAGTAACAGTAAAGTTGCTTCTATAAACGCAAACTGCTCCTTTACATTTTCGGAAGGATAAGGAAGATCATTTAAGAGCAGGTCCTTCCAAAAGTAACTGGAAAAGTTCTCTGCAATGAAGATGTGGTTGTAGCCTTGTGAATTATTTCTCTTTTCAGAAGAGAAAAGGAAGAATATGATGTTAGCACCATTTAATATTTTATTTTGCATCCTTTTTAGTGTTCATTTGATATTTTAACATTTTAAATCTGTTTATTTCTACATTTGATATTTTAACATTTTAAATCTGTTTATTTCTACTTACACAGTGCACCCAAAAAAAGATTAGAGTCAAGCAGCTAGGTAGGGCATGGTGGCTCACACCTGTAATCTCAGTACTTTGGGAGGCCACAGCGGGAGAATCACCTGAGGTCAGGAGTTCTAGACCAGCCTGGCCAATATGGTGAAACCCCATCTCTACTAAAAATACCAAAATTAGCTAGGTGTGATGGCATGAGCCTATAATCCCAGTCAATCTCCTGAGGCAGGAGAATGACTTGAACCCAGGAGATGGAGGTTGCAATTAGCCGAAATCATGCCACTCCACTCCAGCCTGGGCAACAAGAGTGAAAACTCCATCTCAAAAAAAAAAAAAAAAAAAAAAAAAAAAAAAAAAAAGCCATCTATTTATCACAGAGTTTAGATTTCTAAACACTAAATATATGAACTTGTTCTAATGGAGCAGTCTATGAGCAGACACGTAGCATGAAGAAGTCAGCCTACTCAAGGCTCACAGGGAATACCGCTTACACTGTCACTAGCCAGGAACCCTGAGAGCATAGTGGACTGAAATTTATAAAGCCATTAGCCAACAGGGAGGAGCTAATTCATCATTTCTCGTTCCTAACCTTTATCATACTCATTGTCCATTGTCTGTCCTTTCCAGAATTGTCACAGAAATAGACATTAGACTTACAAAACTCTCCATCCTTTCTGGATTTTATAGTGACAATGAGACCAAATCCTTTGTAAACTCAATTTCCCCTAGCTCTTTTCTTGAACCAGCCTTGCTTACTTTCATGAATGTGCATGATGGTGACCCTTAGCCCTAAGTAGCAGCCACTGCCATAGTTACAAGAAAGATCTTGTTCTCTATGATCATCTTCCTTTGGGGCCTAACAATTCTGGCACAAAGATCTATCTCCAAACTCTGCATGTAGCATTTTGCTCCAAATGAGTTTACCAGATATATGGCCAATGAAGAGGCTGCCAAAGAAAGATCAGAGAGGGCCAGGATGTAGCACAAGATACACCTGTCCAAGTGTGGCTGGGCAAGGCAGCAGTGGTTGGACTAGGTGGGCAAGGCACAATGTCAAAGAGTATGGTGGGATTAAAAACGATTCAAGAAATGCCATGCTGAGCCTTACAAGAACTGTTGCGGGGTCCGCTTAGAAAAGGGCAACCTAGCAATAGGAGATAGAGAATAGTCTCTGCTGAGGACTCAGATAGAAAATAGGCCATCACCACAAGGAAATCCCATATCATAGACCTGCAGCTCATGGGCTAAGAACCGGGAAGAGCAGTTGAGATAGTAGCAACCCAAGTTGAAAGTCTTGATAAGTAAAACACAAGAACACAGAGTCAGGAATACATGTACTCAGCAAGCCACACAAGTCCTAGGACTGGTGCAGACCTATGAGAGAGTGGTTAAGCCCCAGAAGAGGCTTAACATTTATGTGAGTCTGACATTGATGTGACGTCACCCATCTTCTTTAGCAGGAAAAGCAGAGTAGAACTGAGTTTCCTGGGGGAGAACAATGGGCCTACCTGGGACAGAGAGGACAAGGAGGCAGGTGTAGACAGATTTACCCACTTGAACCCCTTATAGCCCTCATCACTGCTCCAGCCTCACTTTATGATTAACCTTGCTATTTGTGGCAAATCTAACTCTGCTAACGAAAGTAAGTAGGAAGAGCATAAGACACTGCTATGGTTGGAATATGTCTTCCAAAGTTCATGTGTTGAAAACTTAATCCCCAATGGAACAGTGTTGAGAGGTGAGACCTGTAAGAGGTAATGAAGTTATAAGGGCTCTGTCCTCATGCATGGATTAATAGCATTACTATGGGAGTAGGTTTGTTACAGTAAAAGTGAGTTGTAATAAGGGTGAGTTCAGCCCCCACTTGCTCTTTCGCTGTCTTTTCCTTCCACCTTCCACCATGGGATGAGGAAACTCAAAGGCCTTTGTCAGATTCTGACACCTTGATATTGGACTTCCCAGCCTTCGGAACTGTGAGAAATAAATGTTTTCTTTATGAATTTCAGACTGTGATATTCTGTTATAGCAACACAAAACAGATTGAAACAGACATCTAATCCTAAATGTTGATTTGCACAATTCTTTCTCCACAGGTACCTCGGCCCTCCTCAAAGCCCAGGAACAGATAGCTCCTGGAGTGTACCACATCTCCCTGGTACTTACAGACAGTCAGAACAATCGTTGTGACATGCCAGACAGCTTGACACTGGAAGTCTGTCAGTGTGACAACAGAGGCACCTGTGGAACATTTAACCCAACCATAAACCCTGGGACCATGCGTAGCAGGTCATTCCCAGGGAGGCTGGGGCCTGCCGCCATCGGCCTGCTGCTCCTCGGTCTCCTGCTGCTGCTGTGTGAGTAACCAATGTTTCCTTCTCTGTTGGACTGGGTGCCCTCATTTGCGAGGGCTTCCATGTTGCCCTGCTCAGCTGTGCAATGGAGAAAGTACATTCTCTGTTATTTTATAGGTAAAGCTAGGGGGAAATGGCATTTTCAGAAGGAATCTGAAATGTGTAACATGATGCTCGCTAACAATCTATAGTCATATAACAACCCAAGTTATATGTGTCAGACATTTAGAACATAGCACAAGATAATCGAGAGAACAGCAAATCCTGAAGACTTTCTACACACCGCTAGCAATGTTTGTGGTCAAAATTATAGCTTTATCCATGAGTGTGGCACTTTCTAAGATGTTCTCTTACAGGTGAGACCTGTTTAAGAGGTAATGAGGTCACAAGGGCTCTGTCCTCGTGCATGGATTAATAGCGTTACCATGGGAGTGAGTTTGTTACCATGAGAGTGAGTTGTAATAAGGATGAGTTCAGCCCCCACTTGCTCTCATGAGCTCTTGTCCTTCTACCTTCCACCATGGGGTGATGAAGCTCAAAGGCCTTTGTCAGATTCTGACACCTTGATATTGGACTTCCCAGCCTTCAGAATTCAGAAATATGGATTCATTTCATCTCATGAGATTCTAAGATCAAAAGAGAACACAAATCAAATAAACTTAGGGAAATACAAACTGGGTATCATAGGCTTTGAGCTTGATAATACACATTAAAATAGTATACGTTCTCAGAAGTTATTGCTTCTTCTAGCATTTCCTCAAAATAGATTACCATCTGAATGCACACCCACTTTTAAGACCTTCACATTTAATATGACTAAGTTTATTAAATACATTTAGAAAAACTATGCATAAGTATCGTTTTTCAATAAAGGCAAAATTTATTCAATAGATGGGTATCTGAAAAATTGTATTTGAATCAAAATCTTGTGAATCAAATATTATTTTGAAAACAAATCTCTGTTTAAAAGAACTTCCTGACAAATTCATGTATAAACAAGAGAAATCCTTGCTAAATTCATAAATTACTTTATTATAAAAATCGCAGACTTGGGAGCTCCCTCTTTCGGCTGTGGAGCCCCCCTCCGTCTCTGTACAGGGGAGCCTCTTCCTTCTGCCTTCTTCATTGACTACTAAACTCTCTGCTCCTTAAAACAACAATAACAAAAACAAAATCACAGACTTTTAGAGTTGAAAATTGATTTGTGTGATTATTAATTCTACTTTAACCTCTTCATTGTTTTAATTAAATATTTTAAAACCACAAAAGGTAAAGAAAATGTGTTGACAACTGTGCATGTAACCATCACTTAGACTGAACAGGTTTTAATGTTTTGCCATATTTGTTCAGGTCTCTTTTTTAAAAAGAAATAAATTACATAGATACAGCTAATTGCCACACATGCTGTATTTTTCCCTTCCTTAATCTCCAAAAGCATTTACTGTTCTAAAGTTACCATACATCATTTAGTTTAAGAGCTGAAATTGACACTCAGAGGTTCGTTTTTTCAATTTCGTATTAATCAAGTTTAACAACCAAAAATGTTTAAGTACCTCTGTGTCAGTCGCTATGCCAGCTTCTAGCTGAAAAGGAAACTTGATTTTGGTTTTCATGCATGTCTAACTAATGGGGAAAAACACACCATGATAAAGCTATAATAGAAGTTACTACAAAGGGATAATTACAGAAGATTTCACAGAGTAGAGAAATCATTCAATTGAGCCTTTTGGAGAATGGTTAGAATACAATCAGTATAAAATTGGAAAAGGTGTTTCCAAAAATTGGCAGCATCAGCCAAGGCCAGAAAACGCTTAGTATTTTCTGTTTTAGGAATCATACCGCCTTGGAAGGCTAGCATGGGGAAATTGTGGAAAGTGAAGGAGAAGCAGAGAATGCATTGAAAGTAATGTGAAAGGGCTACATACGCATGCTGTGGTGTTTGTACTTTATGCTATGAGAAAGAGAGGCTGCTAAAAGTATTTAAATAAAGGGCTAATTTGATCGTATTTGTATTTTAGAAAGACAACCCTGGCAACAGTGGGTACATAAATTAGAAAGGAAAGAACACTTAATAGGTATTGTAAGAGTTCAAGAGAGATGAGGAAGGTCAAATTTAGAGCTGTGACTGGAAAAGAAAGGACAAGTGTGCAGTGTGTTACGGTGGCCCCTGGACAGGATTGGGAGATTAATTGCTATAGTCTGAATGTGTGTGTCCCCTCAAAAAATTAATGTGTTGAAACTTAAACCCTAATACAATAGTAATAAGGGGTGGAGCCTTTACTTATATTAATTCAATCCTCACAACAACCTATGATGCAGATACTATTTATTCCCCCATTTTACAGATGAGTTTACTGAGCAAAGAAAGATATCATATGCCCAACATTACACAGCTGTTAAGTGGTACAGCCAAAATGTAAACCCTGCCATCTAACTCCAGAGGTTGTGTGCTTAAATCCCTCACTAAGCTGCCTCTAAGTGAAGAGAGTTGAAACATTAGGATTCAGGTGGCCTTGGCTGGCCAGAGGTGGCAGTGGGGCCACTGACAGCAGTGTGGGAAACATCTGCTTTCAAGAATGAGTATTTCTCTGTTGTCAGCTAACATGAGAATGACAGTAGTCTTTATTGCCAAGGATGTATACAGAAAGATATGTACACTGGCGGAAAAGCCCCTCCAAGCTCAAATTCTTAAATCATAATTAAGAATGCATTGATAACAATTTATAGTCTATCGCCCTAGTTACAGAGGGAGTTTTCTGGTTAATTACTGTTTACTGAGATAATTAGAGACTAGATTATCAAAACATGATCATTCCCACCTAAAACCAGGACCATTCAGGTCATATATTCATCTCTATATTCACCTGACACAATATACATAGCCCGGACATGTGCAAATAAATGCAATAATCATAAAAATGCATTAAAGAAAAGGATTGAGGAGCCAAACAGCCACTTTCCTCATGCATCAGTGCCTATTTTAAGACAATATACAAAAAAAAAGGGGGAGAAATGATCTGATCTGTCTCCTTCAGTTTCATAATCACATGAAATTTTGGTGTGCTTACTTTACCAAGTTTTAATTGTAGAAACTAATTTTGGTTTTCATTAGGAATTTTCTACAAGTGTTTAAGATATTGCATTTTCTTTGTAACATTTCTGACAATTGTCATGTTAAATAGTTCCTAAATGAGTCAAGTGTTTTGATGTTTCGTTTTGTTTTTTACTAGTGGCCCCTCTTCTGCTGTTGACCTGTGACTGTGGGGCAGGTTCTACTGGGGGAGTGACAGGCGGTTTTATCCCAGTTCCTGATGGCTCAGAAGGAACAATTCATCAGTGGGGAATCGAAGGAGCCCATCCTGAAGACAAGGTAAGCATCCAGTTCATGAATTATTTATTTCGATACGTAGAGAAAATGTTTGATTTATATTGAGATAGGAAAAGAGGCAAAGGGGTGTACAAATAAGAGATTTCTTGACCTTCAGTTTGAGAGTCAGTGCTGCATAGATGGAGGCTTTTAGGATTTTAGCTCTTCAGACGCTTCGGATGGCAAATCATAAAAATGGTTATTCCTGCAAGAATTTGTACTTCTTGTAATGTTATCATTTGCAAAGGGTCACATTTCACTATACTGCTCTGAAATCTGGTTCACTTTTAAATGCATTTATTTTTCACGTGTTTTGCAGGAAATAACAAATATTTGTGTGCCTCCTATAACAGCCAATGGAGCTGATTTCATGGAAAGTTCTGGTAAGTGGACATCAAATTTTTGAAAGCAATGGTGAGTTAAGTGAGAAATATTCAAAAATAAGAAGTGTTTAAAAGTATCTTCTTCGTAATTTGCATCTGTGTGCACGTTAGGAGCTGTTACCACTGAAATGGCAAAAGACTGTTTTAATATTTGTGTATTAGTCAATTCCCTGACATGTCTGGCTTCAACAAGTTAATTTATCCATGGATGCCATCATTCTCAATATCTAAAGATTTGTTATACCTTTTCCAAACCTTAGTGAAGTATAGTTCTCAGGCAATCAATTACTAATTTTTTAATTGGAAAGACAAAAAATTGGAACGTCTTTAGGAAAAACTTCACACATGAAAAATGTAAAGGAAAACACAACAAACATCTATGTATCCACCACCCAACTTTGTCTATTCCAAACATGGGTCATATTCTCAGTTGAAGTCTCATGTGCACATCCTTGATCCTGTTCCCTTCATCATTCCCCAGAACTAACAGAATCCTGATTTCAGTTCAATTACTAATTCCTGCATTCAGTCATAATAGGACATGATCAATTATGTTGTCATACATGTGAATTTGTTTATTTCTCTGATTTTACCAAGTGGTGATTTCATTAATGTTATCTGAGTGCCACAACTACTCAGTAAACTAAAAGAACAATAGCACTTAACACCTAATATTAAAATTTTGCTTAATTCCATACTTAGATTGTTTTCAAGTGTCCATCCTGCACGGTCTGCAAGAGATTTCCCCAAATATATAGCTATCTTCCTTTATCAGATGCTCCAGTCCTCACCTGTTTTTCCCATTCGAATTACATGGCAGGAACTATAAAGAATTATCTAGAAAAAATAGCTTTCCATTAAAGCATAATGTAGAGGTAACAAATAGTCGTGATTTGTTAAATTTTCTTTAGGTACCAAGACATGCTAATTTGCATTATGTATGTTTCCTCTTTGGAAACATATATTTTCCATACTGGGCCCATACGACTGCTTAATTATACTGTTTTTTCATGAAAACAAACAAGCATTGCATTAGAAGCTTCCCATAGCTGTGTACTGAATATCCTGTCTTTTCTATTTCTAGGTGTTGTCATTGAAAGTCTTGTTTCTTTGTACACTTTTAAAATTAGTATACTTTTAGAGCTTTTTCACCTGTTTGTACACCCTCCTCTATGACTCTTACATGACACACTGTGGGATGTTGTCACCTCTAGTCAGATCATTGTATTTTCTCCCACTTACTTGCTTACATGGTGACTTCCTTATAGACACCCAAGACCTGTTTTATAAAAATGCAACAAATAACAGAGTAAGATATTATAGAATATTCGCCCTTGTTTTTAGAAGTTTGTACAAATACATATGCCAGAGGGACAGTGACGGAAGGCGCTTCAGGAATGGAAATGACCACTAAGCTTGGAGCAGCTAATGGATCCGGAAGTGCCGCAGGCTTTGCAACAGGGACAGTGTCAGGAGCTGCTGCAGGATTTGGGCCAGCCACTGGGCTTGGCATCTGTTCCACGGGGCAGTCTGGAACCATGAGAACGAGGCATTCCACTGGAGGAACCAATAAGGAGTATGCTGAAGGGGCAATAAACATGAATTTTCTGGACTCCTACTTTTCCCAGGTAATTTGGTAAAAAATTTTGTGGCTTTGTTGTCTTATTTACATTAAAGATCTTTTTATTTGTATAAATATTTCAGTTTTGCCATTCTTTCTATTTACACCTTGTTAAAATGTAAGAAAAAAAATGATTTGTTTGTTTTTGTTTGGTTTTGTTTTGTTTTGCCAAAATAATACAGATAACCTAAAGTGGCTGTCAAAATTGGGTAGCTGATCCAAAGAAGAATGGATGGGAGCCAGGCATAGTGGTGCATGCCTGCAGCTACTCAGGAAGCTGAGGCAGGAGGATTGCTTGCACCCAGAAGGTGGAGGCTGCAATGAGCTATGATGGTGCCATTGCACTCCAACCTTGGTGACAGAGTGAGACCTTGTCTGTAAAATAAACAAATTAAAAATAAAAGAAGAATCAGTAGATAGCCTTAACATGAGAGCATATAGCAAGTAGCATCTCATTCCTCCAACTGGACAAACAACTAAGAGCAAATCTCTTTTATGTGAGACTTTCCAGCATCTTCTTTAAGAACATAAAGCAGCTTGGCTGGGGGCAGTGGCTCACACCTATAATCCCAGCACTATACAAGGTCAAGAGATGGAGACCATCCTGGCTAACACAGTGAAACCCCATCTCTACTAAAAACACAAAAAATTAGCCAGGTGTGGCGGCACATGCCTGTAGTCCCAGTTACTCGGGAGGCTGAGGCAGGAGAATCACTTGAACCTGGGAGGTGGAGGTTGCAGTGAGCCGAGATCATGCCCCTGCACTCCAGCCTGGGTGACACAGAGAGACTCCATCTCAAAAAAAAAAATACATCTGTAATCCCAGCACTTTGGGAGTCCAAGGTGGGCGGATCACAAGATCAGGAGTTCAAGACCAGCCTGGCGAAAATGGTGAAACCCCATCTTTACTGAAAATAAAAAAATTAGCCAGGCATGGTGGCAGGCGCCTATAGTCCCAGCCACTCAGGAGGCTGAGGCAGGAGGCTCACTTGAACCCAGGAGGCAGAGGCTGCAGTGAGCCGAGATCAAGCCACTGCACTCCAATCTGGGTGACAAAATTGAGACTCTGTCTCAAAAAAAAAGTACAAAGCAGTTCATTTTGTGTTTCCTATATTATCAAATACCTGTGTGTATATTTTCCTGAGAGAGGGCTATAGTATTCACATTATCAAAGGAGTCTGGGTCTAATAAAGTTGAAGAACCACTGAATTGATGACCCCCCCAAAAAAGGAGGAAAAAGGAATAGGAGGGAAGGTCAGTAATGGGAGGAATGACGTGTCAGGAAGCATAGAACAGAAAAGGAACATGGGTACGAAAACGGAGAAGACTTTGAAAGGTAGGATGCTTGCCTCTCATTTGATAACCAAAGATCAGTGGGCAGAGAGGCATGCTTAGAATGGATCTCACATTGAGTTTGGTATCGATACGGGTAAGTGCCGGGGTCTGACCTAGTGTCCAAGCAGACAAAGGGTGACACTGTGTTTGAAGAAAGATTACGGGGCCAGGGGAGACAGGGAGGAGCTGTTTGGGATGACGACTCTTGGGATATTTCTAGTTGGGATGTGCGTAACAGTCACAGATCAGGCTCCCACAAGGCTTATAGAATCTAGCAAACGTTCTAGCCCAACTTTGAGGGAATGTCAACCGTACTATTATCCAAACACCAGATAATTTTTTGAACAAGATTGTTAATAGACAGTGTCCTTTACTTCTGTGGATTACCTAATTTGGACACTTAAAATCTAAACAAGTTCTACAAACAGTATTATATTTCTCAATTGAATCTTTCTTAAAATTCATTTTTTTTCCACTTTTTCTCCATCTTAGAAAGCGTTTGCCTGTGCAGAGGAAGACGATGGCCAGGAAGCAAATGACTGCTTGTTGATCTATGATAACGAAGGCGCAGATGCCACTGGTTCTCCCGTGGGCTCCGTGGGTTGTTGCAGTTTTATTGCTGATGACTTGGATGACAGCTTCTTGGACTCACTTGGCCCCAAATTTAAAAAACTTGCAGAGATAAGCCTTGGTGTTGATGACGAAGGCAAACAAGTTCAACCACCCTCTAAAGACACGGGTTATGGAACTGAATCCTGTGGCCATTCCAAAGAAGTTCCACAGCCAGGATTTGTTAAGTGCCAGACTTTGTCAGGAAGTCAAGGAGCTTCTGCTTTGTCTGCCTCTGGGTCTGTCCAACCAGCTGTTTCCATCCCTGACCCTCTGCAGCACGGTAACTATTTGGTAACGGAGACTTACTCGGCTTCTGGCTCCCTCGTGCAACCTTCCACTGCAGGCTTTGATCCACTTCTCACGCAAAATGTGATAGTGACAGAAAGGGTGATCTGTCCCATTTCCAGTGTTCCTAGCAACCTAGCTGGGCCAACGCCGTTACCAACTCAGCTACGAGGGTCACGCACTATGCTGTGTACAGAAGATCCTTGTTCCCGTCTAATATGACCAGAATGAATTGGAATAGCACACTGACCAAATCTGGATCTTTGGACTAAATTATTCAAAAGAGCATAGCAAAGCTCTCTTTATTGGGCTAATAATTTGGCACTTATCAGCTTCTCTCATCAACTCATACCCCAAAAGTGGTATGTTGTCACGCTAATTCTCAAATACTATTCACATTGTAGTAAATCTTAAAGTTTTTCAAAATCCTTAAGGTCATATTCGCCAGGAAATTTTCCTAAACATTCTTAAGCTTCTATTTTTCCACTGCCAAAAGAAGGTGTTTATCATTTTTAAATGCAGTGTGGTTTAGTGGATTAAGCGCCTGGAGTCAGGAGCGCTGATTCTTGTCTCCATTGCCTTTTCTTATATCATTGATAATGATGTAAAAATCACAAGATATTTGGTAAAGCATTTGGAGCTGCTTGGAACAAGGGAAATTGTTGCAGATGAATTTCTTCCATCTTCTTGGTGCTGGGAGACCATACGCATGTCTTTTGCTCAAGCTAAGGGGTATAAGCTTATGCGTTAAATTTGCTGCATCTATATTTCACATATTCCACAGAAAGATAATTTTGAAATAGAAATATCATAGAACATTTAAGAAAGTTTAGTATAGTATAAATAATATTTTGTGTGCTTTAATCACTTTGAAAGGATCTATCCAAAGAAAATATTTTACACTGAGCTCCTTCCTACACACATCGCAGTAACAGATCCTGTGTTAGTCTTGAAAATAGCTCCTTATTTTTTAAATGTCACTGAGTAGATGTAGCATACATATGATGTATAGTGACGCGTATTATGTTAACAATGTCTGCAGAGTTTGTAGGAATACAAATCATGGCTTTTTTTAATATGCAAAAAGGGCCAATGACTGGAATAACACATGGGGCAATCTGTGAATATGTATTATAAGCAGCATTTCAGAAAAGTAGCTGATGAAATAATTTTCAAGTCAAAAAGGGATACAGAAAGGGGATTATGAGTAACCTCTATTTTTTTAAGCCTTGCTTTTAAATTGAACAGCTACAGCCATTTAAGGCTTGAGGATAATAATGCTTGAGGGCAAAATGTTAGGTTAGCAAAGGTTTAGATATATTACTTCATGCATGCTACCATGATAGTAATCCAGCTCTTCGAGTCATTTCTGGTCATTCAAGATAGTCACCCTTTAGCCCATAGAAAGCACCCTACCTCACCTGCTTACTGATATTGTCTTAGCTGGTCACAAGATCATTATCAACCTCCATTTCTCCTTAGTGTATATAAAATACAGAGTTTTATATTTTTCCTTTCTTATTTGTTTGCCATATTCAAAACCTAAATTTGTTTTTTCAAATGGAATGTAAAGTAGTCAAGTGTTTGTGTTTTCACCTAGAAGGGTGTGGTCCTAAAGGAAAGAGGTCCCCTAAATATCCCCCACCCTGCTGCTCCTCCCTCTCCCTGGTACCCTGACTACCAGAACACAGGTGCTAGAGCAGCTGTAGAAGTGCAGGCAGCCTGCGCTTCCACAGTGGTGGAGCTGCTGCAACAAGGCTTTCAATGTGCCTGTCTTAGGTGGGAGGAGCTAGAACAACGTGCCTGTTCAGCTGCTGGGTAAGTCCTGAGGAGGTTACACTGCTCTTCCTGCTGCTCCCCTTGCTTCTCAACAGTGGCTCGCTCTGGGATCTATTGCACATGCAGTTGACTTGTGCCTCTGCATATGCATGAGGGTTAAATTAATAACCATAACTCTTATTTGAAGTGCAAAGGTATATTCAGGGTCCTCAAAGCATTTTAACCTTGCCTCTTAAAACCCAACTTACCATGAAATGGGAATTTTGCTGCATTGTTAAACTGCAGAGGAAACCAAGCTATAGTAACAAAGGTTATATAAGAGAGAAATTGAAATTACATGTGTTTTTAAATTTCAAAAACTGTAACAGTCTTTAGGATGACTTAAACATTGATTTGACACATAAAATGTAACTGTATTTTGTACAAAAATAACTTGTTTTAAGCAGAAAATTTTAAAACTGTACTACTTGATGTATTATAAATTTTGAACCATATGTATTAAACCATAAACAGTATAACATTGTTAAAATAAAACCAGCAATACATTTATAAGTAAAAGCTGAACTACTCTCTATATTAATAGTTGTTAAGAAATATGATTACAAAACAGCAGTCCCAAACCTTTCTGGCACCAGGGACCAGCTTTGTGGAAGACAATTTTTCCGTAGATGGCGGGGATGGTTTCAGGATGAAACTGTTCCACCTCAGATCATCAGGCATTAGATTCTCATAAGGAGCAGGCAACCTAGATCCCTCACATGCGCAGTTCACAGCAGGGTTTGTGCTCCTGTGAGAATCTAATGCTGCTGCTGATCTGACAGGAGGCAGAGCTCAAGCTGGATTGCTCACTTAGCTGCAGCTCACCTCCTGCTGTAGCCTGGTTCCTAAGAGGTGGTGGACTGGCACAGTTGGGGGGGGGGGGGGGGAGGGGTTGGGGACCCCCGATATAAAATGAGTCACATATATATTTTGATCAGTATTTTAGATATTTTTTCTAGCTGATTCCTTTTCTGCCTCTTCTAGGCAGGAAGGAAGTATCTCCAGATTTGGAGTGACTTCAGGTGGACAGACTGCAGGAGAGAGTGCTGGATGAGGTCAGGGCAGAAAGACTTTACTAAATGGATGCTTTAAGTCATTTACTGTTTATTTTATAAATTGCAGCTGTCTCTCAAGTAACTGAGAGATAATTGTGACATTCCAAAGTTGTGACATTCTAAGATAACTTGGAGAGAAATGTTGGAGTAAAGAGACGGTAATGTTTACGATCTAGCCTGATGAAAAACATGTACCATGTCACTGGTGGAAGCCATCGGCCCCAGACGTGGAACTGCTTCTCTGTAAATGCTAAAGTCCTTATGTCTTCTTTTAAAAGATGCCACAAAATAAGTCCCTCCAACCCTTCAGAACTATCTTCTGGCTGACCTTCCTCCTTCTTAAATCTGGACAATGAGGCTTAGAGTTGGAGTATGGGGAGAAAAAAACTGGATTGAAGCAAATACTGAGTGAAGACTGGTAGTTGGCTTAACTCAAATGTTTCAAATCAATTCCAGGAAAACAAAAGTCATGTAGATAAAACCCCAAAGTTCAAGGAACACAAATGACAAAATTGTTTTAGTTTAATTTGAGGACCTTCATATATGAGGTAAGAGTGTGAAGGGAACACATTCAACTGACTAGTTTCAATGCAACTAACAATTCAGAAATAAGTAAAAGTTAAGAATCCTTCTTATTCTTGCATTTCCACGTTGTCTCATATCTTTTTCTGGGTCTACAAAGAGGAATACTGGATTAGAGATTAGATGGTTTAACAGCCTTCAATAACATAGTCTGAGATGGTTTTATGTAAAAGGGATAATTGATAAGACAAGAAGACAAATAATCATTTAAATCCCATGGGCCAGAAGCCACACATGTTTTCCATGATGAACATTGAGACTCCTCCTGCTTTGCTGTCCAGAGTGTGCTGAGTTTCCCTCCATGGCCAAATACATCAGCCATCCTCTGGCAGTGTCTTTACTTTCTTTTTCTTCCACAATTCAATTCATTTTTGTAAATACAAAAAAAAAATAGACCCAATAGAGATATAGTTAAAACTGGAGGATAATGTCTGAAGAACAAGTACAAGTGGATGCAGTTATCAGAAGAAGAAGAAAAGAGACGTTGGTGAGGGTTACCAGGTGGCCAAGAGAGCTAGATAATCTAATTCAATTCTAGAGTAATCCTTAGATTACAGGCATGGAAACAGAGACTCAGAGAAGCAAAGTAACTTTCTCAAGGTTGCACAGTACATGACACAAATGTAAAAGTTAATCGATAGTTACCTGGAAATAATAACTACTACTCTCAGAAAAATCTGTTCACTTGCAGCTCTAAGATTTGAGTAGAACATTAAAAATTAGAAAGAATACAAAGAAAATGAAAAATATAAAAAGAATTAGAAGCCTAGATGTAATTTTAAAGATTAAAGAAGTAATATAATGTAGGTGTATGTGTGTGTATGTGTGTGTGGGAGGAAGAGAGAGAGTGACAAAGTAAGAGAGAATGCTAATACATGATTTGCTGCTATTTTGAAGTACATGTGGAGGTTCTTCTTTCAGGGGTCAGTGACCAGGTCTCTTCCACAATCAATAACTAATAAGAATGAGCCAAAAGCCTAAATTGCTGAAATAAGTATTTAGCTGAATTTAAATTACAATTTTTGTATTTTAATGCAAAATTAAAATGCAGTTTTGTACAATTACAACTGATGTCGTAAGTACTAAAGAAAACTATTTGGAATCTCTTTTTCAGTAAACTCCCTAAGAGTTACTTTGATAAAACATTATTTAGAAGAGGTTGTATGAAATGTGTCTAGAGCTAAAATGATTACCTTAAACAAGTCCTTCCAGCTCAGTGTTTCCATGACCTGTGGAAAAGAACATATTTTAACAACTACAAATTCTTTACTCCTTGAAATCAGCTCCGCTTCTACTTTTATTCTCTTGAAGAACATGGTACCACTATATTTTCACTTTCATGCCTCAGAACATCTCTGATGTTTTCTGTGTGCAGAATTCATCATTAAGTTAGCAAACAGTGAATTTTATGTGACAACACAGAGAATCAAATGGTGATAATATAAGCAAAACGTTGATATTGAAATAATATGTATGTCCTCATTTTCCCAGAAGGCAGAAGAAGTATTTATGTTCTTTCTTAATCAAAAGAAGGATCGCAAAGAACTTTCTTGATTATAAAGCAGTAAAGAATCAGGTAATCCTGTATTTATTTAAATGGCATAATGACATGATTTTCAATCCTGCAAGGAGACATTGTTACTAAGTCAAAAATGAGTATTTAAACACAAAATATGAGATTAACTTTAGTCATGTCTTCTCATGTTCAACTGACTTCTATTGGCAGTAAGATTTATACGGCTCTAACTCAAGCAAAACACACACACACCCACACTCTTACCTCAGGTAAGCTCATGGCTTGGCATAGCTAAAGCATAGTCTTTCCATTATCAAATCTATGGACCAGACATTAATGCATAGTGCTCGTTGCAGATACAAACTTTCTGCATTTAAGAATTCTGCTGTCTAGCTTTATTATTTTAGAAAATAACTACAATAATCATCTAGATTTTTCACCTAAATTTCTTTAGTTAAGGTATAGTGAAAAAACCTTATTTGATCTGACTTTAATTATTTTCAACCAGGCCTGACATCCCCAATGTTTAATTAGTAAAAAGCATGCAATACATAAATCCTTAGTCTAGTAACTTCTGACAACATCAACCTTCATCTTTTTCTCAGCTGTTATAAATTGCTATGAATTTTTCCTCAGAACATATTTTGTGGCTGCTAACTATCTGATATCTAAGTTGATTTTCTAACTTGCCACTCTTTCTACATACATTCTCTTGGATGATGGAAATGTACTCTTTGAGCTGGTCTTTGAATATTCTTTCAAAGAGGCAAACTAATAATGAAGGCATATGCTACATAGACAATAGCAGACCTTCTACTTTATGCAACAAAGGCTCACCCAGGGCCTCTCAAACAAGCCGATGCATGCTATTGCCTTGTTTTGCCAACTCTGGCTGGCAACTTATCTCCACTGAAGGAACAAGTCAGGAGATGTTCATGAATATAGAGAATGAGTTGTCAAGCTAAGAAAAACTATTAAGATTTCCAAAAAATAAAAAATAAAACACCACTACTGAAGGAGCTAAGAGAAATTTTAAAAATCTCATTCCATCTATTAATCAGTCAAAAATAACTCTGTTATATTTTAATGATTAACAAAAGTTAAACTTTAAAATTTTTCTGTTTTGTCTTTTTTGTGCATTTAAGTTAATGTTAAGAGTTCAGGCTTTGGAGTTAAACTATATACTTGAGTTCAAATCCCCGTTTCCTGACTTACTAGCTTTATGGTTTGGGGCAAGTTACTTAATCTCTCTGAACCTCTCTGGACTATTACTATGAAGATAATAATAGCTTCTACTTCACAGAGTTTCTGTAAAATTACAAGAATGCACTTGAACATAGTAAACGCTCATAAAGATTTGTTTTCATTTTTTTACTGTATCTTAAATCTTCAGAATGAATTCAATCATCTCAAAGTTAAGAGTACTAATGTACACACCACTGAAACCACAGAATCTCAGAATATCCCTATTGTATGATCCAAAGCCCTCCTTTTCCATAGATGCTTAAACTGACGCTGTGAAGTAATTCATGGATCAATGACAGACTTAAGAATTGGCTAGTCTGGTTCTTTTTCTGCTAAACTGCCACGATAATATGTCTTTTGCACTAATCTTTTGCCTTAGCCACAAGGATTGACCTAGCTAGTCTTCTTGGCACTGGGAATTCCAATGAATACACAGTCCAATGGAGATGTGCTAGTTCATATCAAATTGTTATCTCGTATACCCAAACTGATCAGAATCACCTGATGATTGCCATTTTTCACTTGAGCTTCCTTGGAAAAGTAAATTTAGGCTTCTAAATGAAGACTGGAATTCCCTTACTCAGGTGTATATCAAGCGTGACAGGGTCGTGTAGGTCGTTTCTATCATGTTGCAAAAGGGTCATGGGCAGGAGGATGGCTTCTTTCTTCCCCAGAGAATATTATGTCATTTCCACCAGCTAGATGGGACAGCCAGATGGCTTTGGGAAAAAAAAAAAAAACCAGTTGCTTGAAAATTAGCATGAAAATAATGATGCTAATTGACCCCGCTTCCATTGGAGATTTATTTTAATGTTACTAGAATAGTGACAAACTGCATCAAAAAAGACCACGCTTTTATGTTCAGTTTCCATATGATTTATGGTGCCAAGTTGCTGGGCAGGTTAAAATGAGCGTATTTCCAAATGCCAGCTGACCCATCATAAAATGGAAGGAAGTGAAATTTGTCTTTACCTTTGCATTTTTTTTCTTCATTTCTAGCACATGACATGCCTAATATCTTCATATTCACTGCTACCTGCTTCTTCTAAAAACTGGCCCTAACTAGTTGATGCGTTTTTTTAATTGTTTGAGGAATTAATTCACAGTAAGGTATAAATCACAAAAAGCACTTTGTTACTTCTACCCGAAGTATGTGTGCCTTTAAGGCTTAGAATATTTGTTAACTACATAAACAAAGGGAATTTTCATTATCGTTGAGCTAGGAGGTAAAGCAACTTGAGAACACACACTGTTCAGCATCCCTCCGATCACACATTTTACATCTGTCCATGTAGACCACTTCTGTGCACATGAACACACCTCGGACTCAGGCCTCACATTCTGACCCATCAAGCATACTCTGTAGACTTAAGATTTCAATGAGTGAAAATTCTGAGTCATAGAGTAGACTCATTTTCCCACAGTGTCAAACAATGAAAACTTGCCATGGCAATTTTATAAACCGTAGAGCAATTCTTCACATGAGCTTTTACATGGATTTGACTTTATCCAGCTCTGAATCTTTCCTGCGATACTGCTCTGCTTAACTTGTTGTCATCAACTTTACTATTTACTTCAGATTAATGTTCTAATCCCACAGTGAAGAAAGAAGTACACTTTCTTCCTCTCTCATACCCATAAGAGAATTAATCACAAGCAGTCTTTGTTGACTGACTTAACTTTATTGTAGTTGATTCTGCATAAAATGGGTGTGACTCTCTCTAAACTCTAATGTCATTCACATATTGTTGTAGCTGAAGAGAAGGGCACTGGGAGGAGGAAGATGTTACAGTAAATGTGTGGACAATTGCCTAGCTAAGTAAGAGGTCAGCTTTCAAGATACACAGTAATGTTCATAATGAATACGGTGATTTAAAAAAATTTTTTAAACCGCAATTGTCCTCAGACAAACTGAAAAGGGTCATTGTGAGCATTACACCTAAAGTATCCAGAGCAATTTTTTCCCATTGCCTTCTTTGTATGAAACTTTTTGTTTAATCAGTTTGCTTAATATTTAAACATATTTCTGTTTCATAAAACCTCCACTTGGAGTGAGAATTAGAAGAGGTAGTGTAACTCAATCTAGGCCTACTACAAAGAAAAACTATGTAATTTTAACAAAATAGGTTTAAAAACAAACATTTTCGACTGGGTGCGGTGGCTCACGCCTGGAGTCTCAGCACTTTGAGAGGCCATGGAAGGGATATCACAAGGTCAGGAGTTTGAGACCAGCCTGACCACATGGTGAAACCCGTCTCTACTAAAAATACAAAAATTAGCTGGGCATGGTGGCATTCACCTGTAATTCTAGCTACTCAGGAGGTTGAGGTAGGAGAATCACTTGAACCTGAGAGGCGGAGTTTGCAGTGAGCCGAGATTGCACCATTGCACTTCAGCCTGGGCTGCAGAGCAAGACTCTGTCTCAAAAAAATAAATAAATAAATTCCTGAAATGCTAGACACCAGAGACAATGTTTTGGTTCCCTTCTCTTATAATATCTAGAAGACTGCTTTGACTTTCCAGTTCCCTGGGTGTGTATAGATGACTGAGTTAATTAAATTATTATTTATCATGTTACGGGGTTTTCAATTACTTTGGCTATAGAGGTAAAGTTACCAAATAGAAATAATTTTCCATTCACAATGTCTAACAATATTATAATTGTAGTCAGCACAGCTCATGAAGTGTGACCTCCAAAGTAGATGACATTCACAAGCTCACGCCCTCAGATGGAGAAGCCCTGAGCTCAAGGCTAAGGCTCCCATCTCCTTCCCTGATAGAACCCATGTTCTTTCTCAACCTGAGGAGAATGCAGAACACGAGTGGGTAATTTCCTTATTGAATAGCCTTAAATGTGTTCCAATCATTTTAACTAAGTGAATCATTTACAAATTTCAGAGTGTTATTGTTAACAAATTAGTACATTGACTGAAATTTCCAAGCCACCACCAAAAAGACTAATCTGTAAAGTAAATAATTTAATTTCTTTAAATTCTTGTTTTTTCTTTAGAATGAAAATCATGTACTTTTGAAATTCTGCATCTCTCAACCAAAGTACTTACAGTCATCATTCTAGGTAATTTGGAAATATTTTTAAACCCACTATTTTATTTCCAGGTTTGCTCTCCAAAGCTACTGCATTGCTTCTATTTCACATTTTTGTTGCACATAAAAAATGTCATTGTCTATGAATGAGTGGGATAATTGCCAAAACCAGTTTTGTTTGTTTTTTCTGTCTTCTGAGGGCTTTTTGGTTTTTTCTGTGTATCTCCCTAAGCTCATTAGCCACAATGGGTCAGTGTGATGGTTTCTGTCGGACACTCAGTAAATACTGTTATGCCTGCCCTGAAACCCTGCAAGCCCTGTCATGCTGGTGATGGATTCCAGGGCTGCTAACTGCTATTAGCAATCAAGGACTCCTCTGCTCTCTTCCTTTGCTATTTCCCTTATCTTTCCCAGAACTCCCATAAACAAAACCTAGGGTGAAACCAAAATGGTAGATATTCATCCTGAGCAGATAAAATCAACTTTCCTCAGTGTTGCACACTCCTGTAGTGAGGGCACACTTTGTTCATTTCCATGGGGAAAGAGAATTTTTCACGTTGTTGGTGTTTTCTTTTTTGGTTCCCCCTGCAAGGAAGGGAGCCATAAAAAAGAAGAAGAACACAGCAATCTTCTCCACTGGCCTCTGAACCTCTCCACTTCACCCTGTCCAGGCAGTCTGAGCAATGCCCACCCTTGACAAAATTGTAAGGTAGAGCAATTTTGTCCACAGTAAGCCAGGCCTCTTATCACACCCCTGCCCCAGTTTGGTGACAGTCACTCATGTCCTTCCAGAAATCCAATGTTCTCTTCCCCTTTTACCCTTTACCCTCCTTTTATACAAACACACACACACACTTCCAAAATAACCTTAAAAATGTCCTCACTTATTCATTTACACATTCTGCTGGGATTTACTGTAGGCCTACATTGGGCCAGGCACTGATTTATTTGCAGGATACATGGTAGTTCACAGGAAAAATCCCAATCTTCATAAAGTTTACATCCTAGAGAATGGCAACAGATAAGAAATAAGTAAAAAACACAGTCTTTTAGGTACCAAGAAGAAAAATAAAGAAGAGAAAAAGAGGATGGAGAGCTCTGGGCATGGGCAAGGGCACGGGGGTGCAGTAATTACAATTTTAAAATCGTTGGTCAGGGAATGTCCTTACTGAGAAGGTAACACTTGAGGGGAGAAAACTGAAGAGTGATAGAAAAGAGCTTGTACATTTCCGGAGCAGAAACTTCCAGGGAAAAGGAACTGTGAATGTAAGGCTCTGAGATGAGGCATGCCTGGTGAACCTGTGGCAGTAGCTAAGATGTAAGTAACTGATAATGGATCAACATGCTGTCCTCTGCCAGTAATACGCACTCCATGGAAGCCCTCCGCTGAAGGAATGCCGGCATTGATCAGTGAGTGGGAGAGGCCTTCTGTTAGGGCATCCAGGCCTTGCGGGGGTTTCCCAGGCAGTCACCTGTTTCATAATTGTCTCAATCTGGCATTATTATATTCTGATCATATTTTTAAACTAGTGAGACTTAGTTTTAAAAGGATTACATGAGATGTGTTCAACACCCTACTGATTCCTAAGAACAGACCATGTTGTTTCCTCTACTACATGGAATCCTATTTTGCAACTGCCATTGTCTTTCCCTAATTCTCCTCCACCTCATAAACAATGTTAACAATTTCCTTAAAACAGCTTGGCTCAGAGACTTTGCATCCAAAGCAGTCAGTCCATGTATAATGACTCACAAGGAGGAGCATGTGGCGAAATCTCAGTGAGACACTGTGACTCACAGCTCTGGGACTTTCTCACTCTTTCGGGATGTTGACGTCTGCATCTATGATCTCAGGGCTGCCTATTTTTCCTCCCCCAGAATGTGGGGCCTGTTCATTAAGAACGCGCTGGCTTCTTTGTGCTAGACAATAGGGCTTGGAGCCTGCTGGGCTTTATTATCCTGTAAGTTCTAACTGGGCGAGGAAACATAACTTTTCTCACCCTCTTATTAGAGGCTGCCTCCACCTCCAAGTTGGCCAAGTCTCCTCTCTCACCACCTAAGGCAGAAGCTGCTCTCAGTCCATCTAGAGAGTCCATAAGAATTTCAAGATCCTAACTCCAAATGTTGGTGCTGTCATCCATGCTTTGACTTCCATGAAAGAGGACCATGGGTCTTTCTCCAGGATTGAGGGGAAGGACGATCCTCTCCCGTTTCTCCATGGCCAACATAACGAACCGTCTATTCTCCTCTAGCCCCTGAACTCCTCCAGCTTCACCCTGTCCATCCTCCCCCTGACCACACTCAATTCCAGGAGTATCCTGGATATAGGAACATATTCATTACAGAAATGATTTTTAGGACTTTTACATTCTTTTTCTGATACTGTCACTTTATTATTTCTTTTTTTTTCTTTTTTTTTTTAGACAGAGCACTCTTGTTGCCCAGTCTGGCATGCAGTGGTGCAATCTTGGCTCACTTTAACCTCCACCTCTGGGGTTCAAGTGATTCTCCTGCCTCAGCCTCCCAAGTAGCTGGGATTAAAGGCATGAGCCACCACACCCAGCTAATTTTTTATACTTAGTAGAGACAGGGTTTCACCCTGTTGGCTGGGCTGGTCTTGAACTCCCGACCTCAGATGATCCTACCTCGGCCTCCCAAAGCGCTGGGATTACAGGCTTGAGCCACCGTGGTCACTTTATTCTTTACTAGGTTAAATATTTTTGTTATAGATCTTGTTTATCATCTTCATGTGTGTGATATTGTCCTCAGTGCCTAGTTCAGTTCTTTTTATAGATGTTTTACATAGATATTTCCATAAGATGTCTTCAATCTGGACCTAGAAAAACATCAAAATAATACTTGATCTTTCCTGGATACTTACACCTCTTAACTGTCAGCCAGGTCACTCTACCACCCTGACTTACACCTACCAGCTGCCATCCTTATTCTGCTCTGGGTTGCAGTGTTGTTAGCAAAAACACATGTACACAAACTAACAGGTGCGTGTGTGTGTGCAAATGTATGTACACACACATATCACAGACCGACATCTTACCAGAATGTCTGCTAATTCACCCACAGTAGATATTCTAAACACTTTTTCTTCTAATACTTTTCACTTAAAATTAATCCCTTCCAGTGTGTGGGCTTATTTCAACCAATCTTAATTGATCTTCTGATATGTGCTGGAATGCTGAGGGTTGGGCTCACTGTGACTATCTTATGATCTCTGCTCTCAAGGAAGCAACAGTTTTGAGAAAGAGAAACGGGTGGAGTAGTAGATGTGGATGAAATAACCATAAACTACAATGTGATTGCTGCTATGCAGGTTGTGAGTCATCTGGGCTAGAGCCACAGAGCACTAAAGGAGCAGTAAGTAACTGGATATGGAGAGTATGGAAAAAGAGGAATTGAGGATGGCACTCAGGTTCTGTCGCGAGTGGCCAAGTTCGCAAGGCTGCCATTGACTGAGTTGGGCATATGTGGAAGTAGCAAGCTTGCACTGAAGTGATAGTAAAAAGAGGGTGTATTAGTCTGTTCTCATGCTGCTAATAAAGACATACCTGAGACTGGATCATTTATAAAGAAAAAAGGTTTAATGGACTCACAGTTCTACAAGTCTGGGGAGGTCTTACAATCATGGCAAAAGGCAAAAGAGAAGCAAAGGTACATCTTACATGGAGGGAGACAAGAGAGAATGAGAGCCAAGCAAACTAAGAAACCCCTTATAAAACCATCAGATATGGTGAGACTTTTTCACTACAGCTAGTGCTCGACTTACGACCACGATTGGTTCTGACAGACCGGTTGTAACACGATTTGGTCGTAAGTTGAGTAGGCTATATGCACACGGAGATGGTAGTGCTGCCGGAAGCTGGTCCGCACTGTAGTACGCCCAGCTGGGCAACATTTGTGCTGCCAGACGTGGAGCAGTCGTGGCTAGCGATTATGGTCGTAAAGTCGAATGGTCGTGAGTTGCATAGGTCGTAAGTCGATCAATAACTGTACTATGAGAACTGTATGGGGGAAACTGCCCCCATGATTCAGTGATCTCCCACCAGCTTCCTCCCACAAACGGTGGGAATTATGGGAGCTAAAATTCAAGGTGAGATTTAGGTGAGGACACAGTCAAACCATATCAATATGCTGAGTTTGATATCCCTACAAAATTACTATGGAAATGTGAGGTTCCCATGAAATATCCAAATAATGATGTCCCTTGATTCAAGCTTGGGAAAGAAAGCCAAGTTTACATAATGGAAGTGACCACAGAATCATATCAGCTACTAAGTAAGAACAAAAGAAGTGAAGTACAGAACTCAGAAGACACATACATTTTACAAATAGCAGAGGGTAACGAATGGATTGAAAAGGAACAGCCAGTGAGATGGGAACAAAATAAGGTGACTATTTCTGCTATCTAAATCTATTTGAAATGCAGTTGTCCTTTCTCATTTCAAATGACTTGCTAGGCTTTTCCAATTGGATTTTGTTCTAATGTCTCCAATTCAACATGTTTTTATCAAAAGAAAAGTTTTTACTTCTGATTTCCCTGTTTGTGTCAACATGATGAAAGGAAAGCTTTTTTCACAGCTAAAGCGAAAGCCCCTGACTCTTCATCAACAGCATCCATGCTTTCAGTTACTCTGCCCTGGCAGGTTCAATACCTGGTTCACAATTACTCATCCTTAAAGAATCACTTCACCAAACTTCCTCCAAGAAGCCTTCTCTAATCCCATAGTCCAAAGTGTGAGTCTGGAAACTTCTTCATTGTTCATATTATACTGCATGTGTAGTCCTACCACAGTGCTTATATTATTTTATTTTATACGTAATTAATTATTTTATAAGCACCTATTCTTTTTTCTTTGGATACAGTAAAAAACATTAATTTTGCATATCCAGTAAAATGCAAATTAAATGTTTGTTGAACAGGGACTAACTACTGAACAAACTAGTAGAGCTAAACCAAAAAACAGATTCCTCCTTGTATTTCCCTTCTCAGATTATCTGGGAGTATCTCATATTTTGTCTTGTGTTCATATGCCCTTTACTAATCAACATTCTATGAGTAATCCTCCTGACCATGATAACCCTTTTTTATAACAGCTACACAACTCTATGATTTGTTTACAAGGCATTTTAAAAGGATAGCAACCAGATTAACTCTCACCACTGAAACACTAATTCTAATACATATACTCACTGGGATTTTCACTGGAATTAAGTGGTCAGCCACTTATCATACCTTTAGCCAAGAACTGTTCATTTTAAGAAGTAATATTTAATGCTAGGATGTGTTGGGAGTAAGGAGGCGGTGTTAGGAGAAAAGAGATATATTAATTTTTTTTGGTCTTTCTGAAAACCTTTAAGATTTTTTTTTGTTTTAGATCATATTAAAGAGGTGATTTTAATGAGCTAATTACTTGAAGATTACTCTCACCTGTGTATGTGTGTGAAGCAAAGTATTCTGGAAAACATAAATTCAGGTAGATATTTTGAATGTATCTAGGTGTTAAAGGTAATTATTATTTTCACAAAATATGTTTTGAACTAATCCATTCTAAATGTCTTAAGAAAAGCACATTTACCATAATGTTCAACTAATTTGCAGGGGGAAAACCTGAAAGTTAAAATTTTCACACCCTTTAACACTTCAATTTATTTTAAACAAATCTTCAGTCCTTTGTTGGTAATGGCTACATTTATTTTTGTGCACAGAAATGTATGAAACAGATTTACTCTAATCCCAGCATAAAGAAGTTAGGAGCCAGAGAGTTAGCTGTGAATTCTATGCTTTTCAAGAAGTCTCTTCACCTCTTTGAGTCATAAGTTTTAGAATTTTTAAAGTAGAACTGATTCAGGAGTGACATTCTACGGCATTGGATGATTTATTGGCACCTTCTCTCAAAGCCCTGGGAAAAATGTCTTACAGAAGGAATACTGCCTTGAAACTAACTTTGACAGCCTTCAGGGGAGGTTAAATAATACGACAGAAATAAAGTTTACATTGGCTATTTTTCATTCTGGAAGCTATGATGATCTTCATTACTGAATAGAAACCAAAGTCTTAATGAGGTATAAATATTTCTTTATAGGACTCAATTGCAAGGGTACAAATTTAAGGCAGGACTGACATATAGTTTCCTGCAATGATCTGTGCAAGTGATTTGGTAAAGCCTCACTTCTTAAATCAGGAGTACTCCCAGCATGATGGCAAATGAGAAGTACCACCAAGATGTGCTACCCAATCTAGCTCAAGAGAAAGCAGTGGAAATTAAGACATATTTCCTCCAGATTCAATTATGTAAAAAAGTTTGCTAAGAGTCTTCCGTAGTACAGAGCACAGTTTGGGACACTTCTGAGCAGAATGATGAGCTACGTCCTCAACTAATTCAACCACCATTACTTAAGTAACTGCATGAAAAAATCCACTCAGCAGCGAAGCCGCAAACATATGGAGAATCTGCTTGTTTCAGCTCAAATAGACAGTGTTCCTTGAGGACCTGGGAAGAACAAGTGCAATGAGGAAGGAGGTGGTGACTATACCAGATCTTGAAGATTGGCACTTTGGAGAGAAAGGCGGGAGATCCTGCCAGAGGGAGAAGGGGCGCTTTGGACCACAGAAGGAACTCTACTATTTAAGCCAGCCCTTTATACTTATATAGTTGTGGAAAAAAAAGTTAAATATTAAATTTGGACTCAATTGAACATGGATACAAACAATGGTCACCAAATCCCGAACAGGTTGTCTGAGCCCCTTGAGGAATTCATCCAGCACTGTTTTGAAGAAACCTCTATTTCAATCTGTTCCTATGCATCAGTTATTGCAAAACAACAGACAATCCCCAAAACAAATTGACCTTTTGTGTTACTTGAGCCCAGTCACGAAGGGCCCTTGTGACGGCCTCATGCCTAACAACTTTCTTCAAAAGGAACTAGGGTCCCAGACGGCACCTAAGCTTCATGAGACCTCTCCTCGTCTGTGCATGAATGAGTGGCCGACTCTGGAGCGCAGGCTGTGGCTTCTCAGTCTGGTGGTGAATCCTCCGTAGTCTGGTGACTGTAAATATATATATACATATGTTTATCTTTTCCCTTCTTCCCTTCCCATTGCAATTTGCTTATTATATCAATTTGCTTATTATATTATTTGCTTATTATATCTGCATTGCCATTTATGTGGGATAAAGGTTGTTTACTCTTAAAAGTATTGTGCGTGCCTTCTCCCCTCGCGGGTCTCCCACACAGAAGATTTTTGGCATCACGAACAGGATCCGAAAGTGAAAGCACGCCATTTTTTGTCCACAGGACCTCGCTGGGAGCTCCAGGACTTCCTATATCCCAGGATGGAAACTTCCCCAGTTCTACCCTTGGTCACTGAGTGGTCCAAGGGAACTGGCCTTTGTGAAAATTCGTAATCTAAATTAGTGCATTTTGAACCTGGCGTGGATAGTGCTTGCTTACTGCTTATAAGTTAATGTATCAAGATAGGGACTGCTTGCTACAAGAGAGATGTGAGCTGGAAAACGAAAATGATCATCTGACTTCCAGACTCGCCTGGGCCCAATGTCAGGCCTATGTCTTGACTGATAAGGCTCAAAGCTATCAGTCAAAAGCAGCTGACCAAGTGGCCCACTCAGGGTAAAACTGAAGAACTTATCAGCCAGGGATTGAAGCAGGTAAAAACCCAGCTCCTATCTCAAGGATGAGAAATTAACCCTAGTAAAATTCAAGGACCTGCACAAACTGTAAAATTCCTTGGCATCCTATGGAATGCAGGGAAATAGTCCATTTTACCAAAGGCTAAGGCTAAAATACTAGAATTTGCAAACCCTACCACTAAAAAGGGGGCCCAGAAATGTATTGGCTCGTTTGAATTTTGGAGACATCATATTCCCCACTTGGACAACATTTTACGACGTCTGCATGCAGTCATTAGAAAACGCTATGGCTTTCACTGCAGAAAGGAAGAGCGTGGCTTTTGAACAAGCTAACAAGCGGTGCAACTGGTCCTGGATCTATGGCCGTGTGGGATGGGCACGTAGAACTGCAAGTAACTGTCCTAGATCAACATGCCAATTGGAGCCTTAGCCAGGAACAAGATGGAAACAGGGTACCTTTGGGGTTTTCAACCCAGAAACTGCCAGAGGCTGGCAAAGCTTATACATCTTTCGAGAAGCAATTGTTAGCTTGCTTTGGGGCTTTTTGGAGCACCTCTGCTTTAACCATGATGTCTTTATAAGGCCTGAAATTCCTATTATGACTTGGGTCATGAGTTCCCCCAAAGCTCACTGGATAGGGCATGCCCAAGAAAGTAGCATCATCAAATGGAAATGGTACATACAAGACCAGGTTAAGCCAAAACCAAAGGGGGTATCACTTTTACATGAGGATGTACAAAACCTGCCCGCCCAGGAAACCACCAAGCAAGTTCTGCAGATAGGGAAGGAAACCTCCTCCACCCAATGGGGCAAATCCTTTAAAGAACTAAGCCCAGCAGATCAGAAACATGCTTGGTTTACTGGTGGATCCGCCAAATACGTTGGTGGGACCCAATGCTAGAGGCCGTGGCTTATAACCCTATTAAAAAGCATTTCTGATGAAGGCAGGGGTGGGAGCAGCCAGCTGGCTGAACTAGTAGCTGTCCTCTGAGCTATTCAGGAGGAGGGATTTGTCACTTGAATACCGACTCTTGGTCAGTAGCAAATACCTGGATGCCCCACTGGCAGCAAAACAAGTAGTTAATTGGGAATAAAGAGTTTTGGGGAAAACAATACTGGGAAGATATCTGAATCCTGGCACACACCACCATTATCACTCTTTTCCATGTTGATGCTCATGCATCTCTGCTTTCTCTTCACAGACTATTTAATCAGTAGGCAGATCAACCGGCCAAAATTTCCACTGTAACTGCAAGCTTGAATGTGGATGAATGTATTACAACATGTTCAAGCCTTGCAATGAGAGGCATTATAATGTATGGTGGTATAATTAATAGTGATTACCAGGGAGAGTTAAAGGTCATGTTATACAATACCACTCTGGATTCTTTTGCTATAAAACCGCAGATACGGGTAGCTCAATTGTTAGTGGTACCTTGTCAACAATTAACCCCTGAGGAAATCTCTGCCCCAGCAGAGGCTACACACAGAACTGGGGGATTCAGATCCACTGGTACAGATAGCTTAAATCCTGGAGCCAAAACACGGATACGGCATCCATCAGATCCGGATCCCGCCCCTAAGGCTGGTGACCTTGTAGCTATGGGAACAGAAAATGATATCACAGGGAATAATCTATCGACTAATGGTCAACACCTGTGTCTTTTTTTCTGAGGCCAAGATTAAATTCATCAACTGGGTAGCCACCGCTGCAGAAGAAACCAACCGTAGTCAATGTTGGCTATGCATTGAATTGCCAGAGGCCACCAGGAATGGGCTACCTTGGAGAATCATCCTTGCTAACATTTCTGAATGGCTATGTCGCTACCAGTGGGACCACAACAACACTTGCAATCCCACTTAGACTTCCTTTGACCAAACCTAGTCTTGGTACTCTGGGGTTTCTCCTGCCAGACACTTGTCAACATGTACTCCAAATCAACAACATTAGCCCCAGTGAAACACAATCTCTTTCCTACTTTAATAACACATTGGTACACTACGATTACAGTAACTCTGTTGCTGTCCCCTGTGGGGCCCTCTGGGTATGTGGATCCTATGGGTGGTGATACCTGTTCCCACACTGAACAGGGAGATGCACTTGGGGTTGGCCATTAATTCCATTCACCATCCGGATAATATTCCCCTCCCCAGTAATCTAGATGCTTGCAAACATCGCTGGTTACAAATGCACCCGACTCCCTGGGGGTGGTACCCTATCACAGTATTCTTCCCTGCGGCTGGTAGGGTCCTGCTTCAGCAACAAATTAAAATATTAAGCTTACAGGTAGAAAAGTTCTTAATGATAGTAGCCCTGGACTTATGTTGGTATCAAATGAATTTGCTCAGCTTCGTACTGTTGTGTTGCAAATGGAACGGCATTAGATATGCTTATCACAGCTCAAGGAGGGGTTCGCACCTTGCCGCATACTGAATGTTATATATATATATATATATATATCCCTGACAATTCTCACAGTATTACTCTCCTCGCAAAGCCATGATGGGTGTTGTTTTTATTCGCTGTGCTTTTAATTCTCCTGTGCTTACCCTGTATCTGTAATCTATATCAACTATGCCTTCTCCATGTATCTGTAAAGGTATTTTCCTGCAATTGAATATCAAATTGAAGCCGAATGTAGAGTCAAATTGAAGCCGAATGTAGAGGAAAAGTTAAACGTTAAATTTGAACTCAATTGAACATGAACACAAACAATGGTCACCAAGTTATGAAACAGGTCGTGTGAGCCCCTTAAGGAATTCATCCAGCACTATTTCGAAAAAATCTCTATTTAATCTATTCCTATTCGTTAGGTATTGAAAAACAACAGACAATGGCAAAAACAAGTTGACCTTTTTGTGTTCCTTGCCCAGTCGCAAAAGACCTTCACAACTCCTCATACCAAACAACTTGTTACAAAAACAGCTAGGGTCCCAGACAGAAGCTTCGTCTGATGAGTGTAAATATAAAGGTATCTTTTCCCTTCTCACCTTCCCATTGCAATGTGATTATAATAATTTGCTTATTATATCTGCATTGCCATTTAATTGGGATAAAGGTTGTTTACCCCTTAAAGGTATTGTGTGTGTGTCTTTTCTTCTCCCCTGGTGGGTTTCCCGCATAGAGTAGGCTCCTCCACTATCTCTAGTAGGTACATTTCTTGGAAGTTTCATAATCTGGTGCTGATTCTAGTGTTTGGATGCCCGTACTTCGCTTCTGCTTTTCAAGAAGATTTCAGTTTAACATCTTATCTTACAATCACATTGTTCTAATTTTAACAATTATCATTTATTGAGCCTTTAAGCTCTAGAAATTGCAGAACGCTTTACATAAGATTTTCCCATTTCGTACTCAAAACATCCCTATGTGTTGGTCGCTATTAATCCCATTTGACAGATCTGGAAACTGAGGCCCAGAGAGGCTAGTCGAGGCCACCCAGCTAGTTACTCTTAGAGCGGAGACTCTGATCGCTAGTGGTGGTAACAGAATTTGTAAATCATATCAAACAGTATATATATATATTCCGTAACACCCTAGAGTTTTCGCCTAGCCCAAGAATTGTCCTTTTTGACCTCTGGTGATTGTTCCTCCCTGAGCCAGATAAGCCGCAACCCTGTTGGAAGCAGTGAACGGCCATAGGGAAGAGCAGCCTTTGCAGAGACAGCCACCTGAAATCCTGCTCCACAACTTCGGCTTCTGGAGAGCGGGCCCAACGCTTAGCGATCGCGGCTTCCCTGAGGACGCGGGTCCCCGAGTCACCAGCGCCACCTGCGCTCCGGCCCCAAAGCACAATCACAAAGCGCGGGACCTTTGGGCGGCGCGGGGCGACCTGGCCCCCGCAGCCACCGGGCCGGATCGCAGGACCCCGCAAGGACTCTGCTCCGTGGAGCGTTTGTCCTTGGGCCGGAGCTCTGCGGCCCGCGCTGCCCAGGCCGAGCCCCGCCGGGGGGCTCCCTCCTCCAGGTCATTCTCCAGGGAGGAGGGGATCGGGAAGGAGAGAACGGGGGGCGGGGCCTGCCACCCACAGTCCCCAACCCAAGGACGTCACGGCCCCAGGTGCGAGAGCGAGGGGGCGGGAGTCCACCCCGCGCCTCCTTCCTCTGCCGAGCTCCCCACCTCTGTAAGACCCGCGCGGGCCGCCCCCGGCTCCATTTTCTCGCGGCGGCCACACCTGAAGCCGCGCCTTTGGGTTGGGCAGGGCCTGGCTGCGCGGCCGCGGCGGGAAGCCGGGCCGCCGGGGTGGGCTGGGCCGAGGCCGGGAGGAGCCGAGTGCGCGCTCGGGGCCGGCGGCGGCGGGAGGCGGAGGCGAGGGCGCGATGGCGCAGAGCCCGGGAGGCCGGTGTGTCCTGCTGCTTCTCCTGGTGAGTGCCGCGAGCGGGGCGAGGGAGCCACCGCCGGGGAGGGCGTCGGCAGGCGAGGTCTAGAGCTCGCGCCCAGACCTGCCCGCCCGCCCGGCGCTGGCTCCTGCTGCCCCGAGGTGGGAAAGGGCCGGGCAGGCTGCTGCGAGACCCGACCTGGGGCTTCGGAAAAAACTCTCGGCTGGGGCCAGGAGGGTAGGTTGGGCCCTGTCGAAGCTGCGTTTTTCTTCCCGCGACACCGAGGCCTCCGCGCCCTTTTCTGTGGTGTGTGGGTGTAGTGAGCCCTGGGGCGGGGAACACCTAGGGGTCGGGGGCTTTGTTTGGCGTCCCTGGGACGGGAAACGTGGGGGCAGTAGGGAGCCACCTCGCGCCTCTTCCACGTTCCTTAAGTTTCCCTAGGATTCCCCAGTTCCTCTAGCCGCCGACACACGCCAGTGAAACGGGAAACCAGGAACATACCTGTATTCTTAGAGTGCAAAAAGTAGGCTAAAAATAGTTTCTTTTTTTAAAAAGGTGTAATTTACAAAGTTTAACTTTTAAGTGGATCAACCACATAAAGATAGTTTTAAAGCTTATAAAGTCGATGTTTCAAAAGTTTTCCAGTATTAAAGATAATAAACATGTGTAATAGTTTGAAGGCTTATTCATTTAAAAGGTTATAGAAAATAGAAGTGTAGAGCCCCCTCCCCGACCCCCCTGGAGACGACGTTCATTCCTTCGATCTAGAGTTCTTATGCTTAAACTGGATTTTAAACTGTTGGTTGTCTGTTTGTCTAAGGGGTTGCACGTATGTATCTCAGTTATAGGGGTTTGTTAAATGGGTTTTAATAAAGTGACAGTTATGCTGCAAATATAGGTGTGGGTTCACCTTCCAGAGAGTTCACAAATATATGTTCACAGAGATTAGATGCAAAATCATACTCAGTTTTCTTATGTGATGATGAAAATGAAATTGAAAATGCAAATACATTCACTGTCTTCAAAGTTCTCACTTCCAAAAGATGAACCCTTCTATCCCAGAATTGTGGTGGGATATGGAAGAAAATCGTGTGTGTGTGTGTGTGTGTGTGTGTGTGTGTGTGTGTGTGTGTGTCTCAAAAGGGAAAAAGGCTTACTAAATCCAATGTAGAGATTTCCATGAACTCTCAGGTGGAAGAGCATGATAATTAGGACCTCCAGTCCTACCACACAGTTCATGTTTGTGCTCTACTTATCCATTTCATTTTGCCCATATCTTTGAAGTAACTTTCAGCGCAAGTTCATTTGGTCAATAAAACTTTTCTAAGACATGATTTGGGGCTTTGTTTTTAGCCTCAGGAATGGCAAAGCAAGTAATCCCCTCACCTTGGTGTTTTCTTGGTTAAGGAGAATTCCAAGCTAATATAGCACCTAGCTCACTTTGAGAGTTACATATTCCTTCCATGTATGAAAAACAATGACCTTTACTCTTCAAAGAATATAGCAATCAGGCCAATTTGTACACTCACAGAGTAGCAGGTAAACACGTTAGGTATATCCTTCACTTTAGCAATTTGATACTTTTACCTTATTGGGCAGTAATAAACAGCTCCTTTAGAAAGCGACTATAGCCAATGGAACAGGAGCAAAATTCTTGGACTGTTCTATGTATTTTCTATAAAACTTTCTGCAGTATAAATTTGAGTATGTCTATTTTTTGTTCAGACGATAGTGGGCAATTAAGCGTTTTGCCCCCAGTGTGTTTGCAGTTGTAGTCTTTTGGTTAATAAATAAAAAAAAAAAAAAAAAAAAAAAGGAAAACAACTCATCTGTCAGAAGTAATTGCCAAGGAAACAGGTTCTTTACTGGAATATAAATTGTAGTCTATTGGATCAGAGTTCAGTTGCAGATAACAGAATTTTCTGTAGCTGTTTAAAGCAAGAATAGGTTTATTTCAGGGCACTAAACTGACTACCTAAGTGTAAGAAGGATTGAGAAGACTCCCATTTGAGGTCTCAATAATGACTTCAAAGCCACACAGCAGAACCACACCACTTAGGGAGCTGCTGCCTCACCTGTGACCAGGAACTGCACTGCCACTCCCACAGTCTAGAAACTGCTGTGATCAGGGTGCCACTTTCGCTACCAGCTGCTTTCCATACATCCACATCTGCTCTCCAGCAAACACAGCAGGCACAGAGCTTCTGCTTCACTTCCTTTCAAATTTCATGTAAATACTGATTGAAGCCAAACCACATTCAGAACAAAGCCTGCAATGGCATCTATGACACATAGCCTTTCACTTTCCTCAACAGTACAGGGAGACACACCAGAAGGTACCTGGGTCACCCACACAGCTATGACACGTTTAGGGCAACTGTATCAAAATGGGGAAAAGAAATAATTTTCTGAACAAATTTAGAGAATGTTTCCTCTTCAAGGTTTCTTCGTCTGCAATCCATCCACTCCCAAATGGTTCACAGGTAGAATTCAGGGGGTTCCTAGAGATGGCAAGGAATTAATTACATACATATTTTAACTGACTTCTGACTGAAATTTAGTATTTCTTTAAATTATGAGTGTAGGGAAGACACTGCCACAGTAGTGTGAGCAGTACCTGTGACTATCACAATAGAATTCACAAATCCCTTTACATCATATTATAGTGATCTCAAAATACCATTTATTCTGAACATCACTAATAGACTTTCTACTAGATCTTTTGCTTAATATGTTAATAACAAAATACATGATATTGCTGCATCACAAATTGGTATTTTTAAAATGCTAGTAACTATTTCAATATAATTGGGTTCATTGATAATCCCCTGTATTTTATTTTATAAATTTGAAATCATTAATCTGAGAAGGAGTTCATAGTCCTCACCACATTGCCAAGGAGGACTCATGAATGAGAGATTTCATGATGGTTGCTTCAATTTTGGGTTCGACTAATGAAGCTAGTGCTTTAAAATCAAACTACATTTTAAGGATTCAGTCACAGCAAATCATACTGTGGGCGGATATATTTAGTAGGTATTAGTTTGCTAGGGCCACTGTAACAAAGTGCTAAAAACTGGATGGCTTAAAACAACAAAAATGTATGATCTCACAGTTCTGGAGGCTAGAAATCCAAAATTAAGGTGTGGGCAGGGCCATGCTTCCTCTGAAACCAGTTTCCCTCCTTTGCTCTCCCAAGTGCTTGGTGGTTTGTCAGCAATCTTTGTCATTCCTTCTCTTGCAGGTGCATTCATTACTCCAGTCCTCCATCTGCACATGGTATTGTCTCTTTTGTCTCTTCATATCCTCTTCCTTCTGTGCGTGTCTGTGCCCTTGGCCAAATTTCCCCATTTTATAAGAATATCGGTTGTATGGATTATGGCCCAAAATAATGACCTCAACTTGGTTAAATCTGCAAAGACCCTATTTCCAAATAAGGTCACATTCTGAGGCACTGGTGGTTAGCACTTCAATATATTATCTTGTAGAGGACATAATTTGATCTATAACAAGTGGATTCGACTATCTGTAAATTACCAATATCAGAGTTATGCTTAATGTTCTAATATACAACTGAATAACACATATGAAAGAATACATTTAAGTATAAATTAGAAGGTGAATGTTGAAGCCATAAGAATAATCAATTATATTCAAGGATTTTAGAAACATAGGGATTTCTTACTGTTTTTCGTTTCTAAAAGTTAGTAGGTAATGGGAAAATGGCAGCTCTTAACAGAAATTTTCTTTAATTATAACTTAAGGCAAGTACATTACAAAAAGACACAAGCATTCATTGGTCTAAATTCTCCCTGATTATTAGAAATCCCTGATGAGCTAAATTAGAATTTCCAAAGCTAATATTCTGTGGTGTGTGGGTGTAGTAAGCCCTGGGTGGGGCTCACTACAATATAAATCTGTATTTATAGAAACTTCCTAATTGATCTAATTGTCAGAAGTGTAAGCATGAGAATTACTGATCTAAATTTTGCAAAATAGTTTATGACATAGAAAAATTTACATGGGAAAAATTACATGTTGAATATTGGTATTTTTAGAAACTGCCAAATTGTAATAAAAATTAGAAACTTTAGGCTGGGCGCAGTGGCTCACGCCTATAATCCCAGCACTTTGGGAGGCCAGATCACCTGAAGACAGGAGTTTGAGACCAGCCTGGCCAACATGGTAAGGTTGGCCAGGCTGGTCTCTACTAAAAGTCTCTACTAAAAATACAAAAATTAGTCAGCCGTGTGCATGCCTATGCATGCCTGTAGTCCAAGGTACTCAGGAGGCTGAGGCATGAGAATCACATGAAGCTGGGAGGCGGAGGTTGCAGTGAGCTGAGGTCATACCACTGTACTCCAGCCTGAGTCACAGAGGGAAACTGTCAAAAAAAAAAAAAAAAAAAAAATGTAAGAGGGAAGAGGAAGAGGGGAAGGAAGGAAGACGTGTAGGTTAATTGAAAGCATAAAGGACTTTTAGACCTATTTGAGCAGTTTTTATTTGTTTTGTTTTTTGTTTTGTTTTGTTTTTGACATGGAGTTTTGCTCTGTTGCCCAGGCTGGAGTGCAATGGCTCAATCTTGGCTCACTGCAACCTCCGGCTCCTGGGTTCAAGTGATTCTCCTGCCTCAACCTCCTGAGTAGCTGGGATTACAGGCATGCACCATCACACCTGGCTAATTTTGTATTTTTAGCAGAGATGAGGCTTCTCCATGTGGGTCAGGCTGGTTGAGCAGTTTTTAATCGTAGCCTTTTTTCCCCTGTCTTCCACTATGCCACAGATTTCAATAGCTTTGATACAATTTATAAACATATAGTCTGTATATGATGAAAAGCTATCTTCTCAGTTTTGTTTTTTATTAAGTTTTCATCATATGCAAAGCTTGGTGATTAGGCTGGAACAACAGAATTCATACCACTGTCTGTAGTGAGATGAGAAGTGTCCATAAGAAAAGAAACCAAACACAAATGACCCCTATTCAGTGAATCCCTGCTTGATGCTAGGCAATATGCTAAACAATGGGGAACTAAGAAAAAGCCAGACATATTCTGCCCTCATGGTGCTTACAATCTAATGGATGGTGCAACACGTAAATGGCTAACTTCCAAATGGGTAATGATAAGAACAGTAATAATAGAGAAGCATAGTACCATGGAGCCTCCAGAAGGAGCAACTGTCTCGGCACTGGGTGTCCCAGCTGGTATCTGAGAACAATTATACATTAGTGAGATGATATGAAGAGAAATAGATTCTAGGTAGAGAGAAGAGCATCTACAAAGGCCTGAAAACAACAGTTCATGGTTCTGCGGAGGATCTTAAAAGTTCATTGTTGCTTGAACATAGAACGTGAGGCAAAAGAATGTATAGGAAGATTGGTCTTCAAGAAGCCCAAGAAAGCTACTTGCCAAGGAAGTGTTTTTAGGGAGGTATTCATGTTGCTAAGTAAATGAAAACATAGGTTTTGGTTGAGATGGTCGGGAAAGCATCAAGAAAGAAGAAATAGGATTTGAGTGATTGAGTACAGTTTTGCCCAGTTATAAAGAGAGGCAAGAGCTATTGAGAACTTGGTACGCTGAGATCAAAGCCAGGCAGAAAAGCCCAGAGCTACGGGGTACCTGGGAGGGAGAAGCAGCCTGGCTGCCATAGGGAGATTGGTTTGGGAGACAAAGGAATGGGAAGGCATTTTTGTTGTCATGGTACCTGAGGATGCCCCTGGTATTTAGCTCCCAAAGTCCAGGGATACTAAGATTCCTGCATTCTGCGTAACCCTCAAGAATTGGCCACGTGTGAGGAATTTTCCTATCCAAAATTCTTATAGCACCCACACTGAGAAACAGTGATAGGCAAATAGTAAGAGGTTCTAAGTAGGGATTTATTTTACTTGTCTGGATCCTCTTTTTAAAAGGCAAATATCTCTTAGGTTGACTACGCCTTGATACATTCGTCCACTCAACAAATACTGGGCACCTACTCTCTGTGCCAAGCACTGTTCCAGGTCTCTCCGCGAAATCACCTGACTGAATTATTTTCATCAGTCAAGGAGTTGCCAGCTGGCTGACTGGGGAATGTTTTGGATGGAGATGAGAGGAGATGAGACTGTTCAGATTTCCCTTGTTCTAACACACTGCCATCCCACCACTCTTTCAAGTCCTCTACAATGCAAACAAAAACATTCAACGAAATGTTTCATACCCACTGCCTCATTTTTATGGTCTCCTTAGACCCTAAAAGTGCTAATGAGAAACGGGGCAAGAGTCCTAGCTCAGTCATCATCTTCTTTTAACACCATTAATCCTATCACCTCTCCCTTCAGATCTCTCCTTCCTTTGCTTCCTCAGTATTCTAGGGTTCGTTTCAGTTATAGGAACCTGCAGTGCTTCTCATCCCCTTTATTTCTGGCCAAGCACAATGGGGCGGAGGAGGGTACACAGTACATACATCACTAGGAGACATCAAATAGCGGTGGGAGACACAGCAGTGGCTAAGAGGGTGCTGCCCTTAAGACAGTGTGTGTGTGGATGTTGAGAACATCTCCAGTGGTCAGGCAACCCCTGCCCGTCATTGAGCCGCACTGCCCTGCTTCCTGTTGTCCAGCCTCTCTCCTCCCTAATCAGATACTTTCCCCAGGACCTAAGCTTAACATGGCTACAATCTGTCCTCTGGGAATTGCATCTTTCTAGCCACTCAGCCTGAAAACGTTGGCACCCTCTGACTCCTTCCCTATTATCCTCACATAGGGCATTGCTAAGGATTTTTGTCCCCATAAAGACTCCTACCTCTACCTGTCTATCGCATTGCCATTCCCCTGATGCTGTTCCTCATTCCATCTCCCTGGCTTAGTACTTTAATCTCTGTACTGTCTCCTGCCTTTCATCTTGCTCAGTGCTGCCAGAAAATCTTTTGGAAGCACTAGTGACATAGTCTCCCTAATCATAAGCTGGCAACGACTCTCCACTCCTTATAAGATCAGTGAAGAGCCTCAGCTCAGCGCCTTGTCCTTATTTTCTACTTGCCACCATCGTATAGTTCTAGGTGCTAAGCTGCACTACTTCTCATTTTTTGTCCTCACATCTCCATGTTCTGGCACATGCAGTCACTCATCTGTGCGTTTTCCCTTTCTCCTATGGGCACAGAAGCAGATTATCCTCCATTTCCAAGGCCAAGCCCATTGCTATCTCCCTGCTAAAGATCTCCTGGTTTCCCCAGAAGTAATCTTGTCTTCAGAAGGAAGTAATCTTGCCTTTTCTGAGTTCCCCAGAACTATTTTTATAGCCATCAGTTACACAATTAAGATTTCCTATCTCATGGTAGTTTGATCCTCCTACTAAACTATAAGTTTCTTCAGAGCAAGATTTTTGTGTCTTTTATCTGTAAACTAGCTAAATGCCTTGGACACAGCCATATTCTTTTAAAAATGTGACCTAAAGTATCTTTCTATATTTAGAAAAGCTGGAATAATGACATGAATTTCATGTGCATAAGAGAATTATTTAATGCCTAGGTAGGTTAAGTAGTAATTTTTTTTTTTTTTTTTTGAGATGGAGTCTCGTTCTGTCTCCAGGCTGGAGTGCAGTGGTACAATCTCGGCTCACTGCAACCTCTGCCTCCTGAGTTCAAGTGATTCTCCTCCCTCAGCCTCCTGAGTAGCTGGGACTACAGGCATGCGCTACCATGCCCAGCTAATTTTTATATTTTTAGTAGAGACAGGGTTTACCATGTTGGCCAGGATGGTTTCGATCTCTTGACCTCGTGATATGCCTGCCTTGGCCTCCCAAAATGCTGGGATTAAGGGTGTGAGCCACCACCTGGCCAAGTAGTAAATTTTTATTTAACTTTTATGCATTTAGCAATCACAAGTTGGGCTTCTCCTTTATGACCAACTGTCTTCTAAGGGCAATGTGAACTGCCCCTGCAATCTTGGAGCTTACAGTGGAGAAAGAGGAATGTAAGGGCAAGAAGCTGACATATTTTTTATATCCGCTGTGTGCCAGTCAATGGATTTAGTGAAAGTTAATAATGGGTGAAACTGAATCAAACCCAGGTTCACCTGGCACCAAATGCCTGTACAGCAGTTTGCTACAGTGAGTCATCAACAAGGTCCAAACTTCTGGAACTAGATAATTTCACCGCAAATTAGAATTATTTTAGACAGGAAAATAAGAAATGCGAATTAAGATTTACCTCATTTCAGAGATATAGTCCTGCAAAAGTGTATATATACAACTTTCTAAAGCCCTTGATTTTCACTCTTTTCAATTTTGCCGATCCACTTATTTGAGACCAGTGAAATGCCTGTTTCCCACTTTGGACCTTGGCGTTGCTTGTGGGTCAGTTTCTGGTAGTTCCTGCAGTTTGCCTTACTCACAGGCCAGTGCCATCTAATAGTAAAAAAGGACAGTCTGAAGCTCTTGGTTTTCTTAAACTTCACAGTGAAAAAAAATCATTTTCTTCATTTTATTTTTTAGTGTAGTGTTCAGGAATATATTGCAGCAAAAATCTGGAAACAACCTACCATTTTTGTCTGTCAAATTATGTGAGGTCTGTCGTACAGATTTATTTATATTTCACCTAATTCCAAAAGCATTTGTGACCATTATAGTAAATACCTACCAATAAAATGGTAAAACATGTTGTAAGTGACCAATGCTTAGGACCAGTAAAAGTTAAACTAGAAGAAGAGGTATAAACCAGGGAAAACACTACCTAAAGTATTCTAGTTGTAGCTGGTGAATATTTGTAAAGTGAGAAATCTTTTTGTGGTGGGGAGAACTCAGTTACTGAACCGCCAGATTTATTTTATTTTATTATTTTATTTTATCTATTTACTCTTGAGGCAGAGTCTCACTCTGTTGTCCAGGCCAGAGTGCAGTGGCGTCATCTTGGCTCACTGCAACCTCTGCCTCCTGGGTTCAAGTGATTCTTGTGCCTCGGCCTCCCGAGTAGCTGGGATTACAGACGTGCACCACTACACCTGGCTAATTTTTGTATTTTTAGTTAGAGATGGGGTTTCACCGTGTTGACTAGGTTGGTCTTGAACTCCTGACCACAAGTGATCCACCCAGCTTGGCCTCCCAAAGTGCTGGGATTATAGGCATGAGCCACAAAGCTCAGCCTGAACTGCCTGATTAGAATACATCTTTTCACACATTTCTCCATAACTAGGGGCTCCTTATGCAGTTTATGAATTATCCAGGCTCTCATTTTCTTCCCTTTCTCTTGCTACCATGTGGTTTTACACAGTGGTTTTCTCTCCCACTTCTGGGACCAAGCAGTATCAGCATCACCAGGAAACTTGTTAGAAATACAAATTCTTGGACCCCATCCAGACCTACTGAGTCAGACACTCTAAGGTGGGGCTCAGTAATCTGTGTTTTATCAAGGTGATTCTGATGCTACTCGAGCTTGAAAACCACTATTAACAACCCAACTAGAAAACAAAAATAACTAGAGTAAAAAAAAAGATTAAATATTAAAAAGCCCTATACCAAGGGAAAAAAATAGGAACTGTCCCTGAATACACAAAATTTTACTTGAAATAAGAATTCACAGTATGAACAAGTCAAATGTAGCAAAGCATTGCTAAATGCATATTTTAAAATTCTGTGAGTTAATAAAAAGTTTACAAAGAAACTGTCTTCCTCTTGGTAGCTAACTTCAGTATGACTCACCTAAAATCATATTTGTTACATTCAGATTAGCCCAAACATCTGAAGAACAGGTGAAAGATTTTAATAAGTCATATACTTTATTACTGTCAGACTTAAAATATTTATTATTATCTAAAATTCAAATTCAGAGTTCAAAAATTAAAAGTTCAAAATATTGCTCTTTTTTTTTAAATTAACAATTGTGAAAAATATAATCAGTTGTTGAGTGAGACTGCTGTAGGAGTATATAAATGTCTAGATCATCTATAACTTGGACTTTTACATTGGAATTTTCTAAATAAGTTGTGCCAGTTGGCCTTAAAATAAATTTTATAAAAACTGCCTCTTCTTCCTCCCATCCTTAAAATAAAATTACGAAGAAAAAAGTGCAATAGGTGATTTTTAACATAAATTCTAACATAAATCTAACATAAATTCTAATATAAATCAGATTTATCAGAGCAGATCACCAAAATCATTTGTTCGCCCTGACTGCACTGAGTCACTTGAACTCTTCTGAATGTGTACATTTCTACGACTACAGACTACAGAACTTTCTTTGTGGCTGCAGAGACTACTACAGACCAGACCTCCAGCTCTGCCAAAACAAATAGAAAAATCAGGATGTGTGACCAGAGAAAATAAACAAGTGGCATCCACTGGCTTTATTTTATCTCATTTTATTTCCTTCAGATTATTTTAGCCAAAGTTGAAAACCCTTTAAAAATGGATTGGGGATAAACCAAGGATCGTCAGGGCAGTTTTTGATTTAACCTTCTGTACAATAAAAGGGAGAAACAAAAGAATTACAAAACATTCTCCGGTGGGGGGGAATAGGGGAGAGAGAGCAGGGGGTGGGGAGTTGGGGAGAGATAACATGGGGAGAAATGCCAGATATAGGTGATGGGGAGGAAGGCAGCAAATCACACTGCCATGTGTGTACCTATGTAACAGTCTTGCATGTTCTTCACATATACCCCAAAACCTAAAATGCAATTAAATAAATAAATAAATAAATAAAACATTCTGCCTGATTAGAAGGTTAACACAAGGAGAGAAAATAACACAGGTGTTAGATGATGGGTCTCAGATGGGCATGAGTTTAAAGAACCACTGGCAAATGCTATGTCCTCTGTGTTTGAGTTGTAAAGATGGTCCACTGAGCACACTGCTTACCTTGTAGTAATGTCTCGCTGAATGGACATAAGAAGCCATTATGGTGACTCAAAGTTGAAATAATATTTTAAACTACTTTGTATTTCTCTACATCCATTTTTTTTTGTATGAACATTTGATTTTATCCTCTGACATAGGTATGTGGGAGGATAATGATTGAGTCAAATAATAGGTGTATCTTTTAATTTTTTTATTGCATTTTAGGTTTTGGGGTACATGTGAAGAACATGCAAGATTGTTGCATAGGTACACACATAGCAGTGTGATTTGCTGCCTTCCTCCCCATCACCTATATCTGGCATTTCTCCCCATGCTATCTCTCCTCAACTCCCCACCCCCCACTGTCCCTCCCCTAATTCCCCCCGACAGACCCCAGTGTATGATGCTCCTCTCCCTGTGTCCATGTGTTCTTATTGTTCAACACCCGCCTGTGAGTGAGAACATGCGGTGTTTGATTTCCTGTTCTTGTGTCAGTTTGCTGAGAATGATGGTTTCCAGATTCATCCATGTCCCTACAAAGGACACAAACTCATCGTTTTTTATGGCTGCATAGTATTTCATGGTGTATATGTGCCACATTTTCCCTGTCCAGTCTATCATCGATGGGCATTTGGGTTGGTTCCAGGTCTTTGCTATTGTAAACAGTACTGCAATGAACATTCGTGTACATGTATCCTTAAAGTAGAACGATTTATAATCCTTTGGATATCTACATCCATTTTTAATAAGATCTCTTAGTCTGAGCTGTTAAAGCTTAAGGGATCACCTCACCATAAAACCACTGAATACTTCAAGATCCTCTGCTTGAAAGGAAAGACTTCTGATGGAGAACCTATCAGCCAGGAGGAGCTGTCATCCAGTGACTCACGAGTCCTCCTGGATTCTTGTTTAGACTCATCAAGGTGACTTCAGAACAGGAAGTCTTTTCTAAAAGTGCTGACCTTGAAAACAAAGAGTACATTGATTGATCGTGTTTGGCATTCCCTCATGCCTCTACAAAAAAAATAATAATATTTTGCCAGTTACCAGGAAGTTCAGTTTTTATAAGATGTGCAGGATCCAATGGTAGAAAAAATTTTTTTAAGGTTTTTCAAAGCAGCAAAACTAGTTAAAATAATTTTTTTAGAGTTTAGCAAATTAGAAAAGCTTTTGTAGGATATTTTGTTCATCTGAAAACACTGCTTTGGATACAGGAACTAGCAGCTTTTCCTCGTCAGTCTTAAAGGCATGTTGCAGGTGACATTTTTCTGTCACCAAGTTCCTGGTGAGAAAAAAAGTCACAAATTGAGTGTTTGTAGGAAGCCGTGTCGGCCACCATGTCCAGTCACGCATCTAATGCTCGAAACCCCTTTACAGCATCCCCACAGGAGGTCACTCGAACTTACAAAGTGGACAGGTTTTTTTTAAAAAGTGCCAGGGAGTGGGAATGGAGGACTAAGGCAGAGAGTGTCTGCTTATTCCATTCATGTTACTTTGCCCTATATTACCAACTGGAGATGTACAGAATCTCCACAGGCCTCTGCTACTTCTATGATTGTCCTGACCCTAGTTATTACAGTAGCTTCCAATCAGAGAATCATGGTCATGGTTTCTTAACCTGGGCACTTTGCCATTTGGAGCCAGAGTACACTTAGTTGTAAGGGCTATGCTGTGCATCGTAGGATATTTGACAGCATCTCTGGTTTCTACCCACTAGATGCCGCTGGCACTCATCTCCTCCACCTCGAGCCCAATCCTGGTTTGACAACCAGAACTGTCTCCAGATATTACCAAATATACCCAGCGGCGGGAGGAGCAGGGCAGGGCAAAACCGCCCCTAGTGGAGAGCCACTGGTCTGAATTAAGGATGTGTTCTGTGAGATACAGGGTCTGAAGGAACCAGATCCAAATTATTTAGAAAGCAGTGGCTGAGATCTTAACTGTTTGCTCAGTCCAATAAACAGTTCCACCATTGACAAAATGTTGGTGCAGTTCTTTTTTCTTTTTTGTGCAACGGATGAAGCAAATATTTCAGTCCCTCACACCTTACTAAAAACAGGCTACTGCAATAGGTGCTATAAAAATGCAAATAGTGGAACCCTATTACCTAAATTCCAAGACAACCTTGACTTTAGGATGCACATCCATTTTTAAACGTTTTAGTGTAACATTCAGAAAAGTGCATATATCACAAGTTCACTGAATCTTCACAAACTGAAAACACCATGTCACCAGTAACCAGGTGAAGAAACAGATTGCCAGCATCCCAGAAGGCCCCTTGGGCTCCCTTCTGTCCCTACGAGCCCCCTAGATAGCCATTGTCCCAATTCACAGCACGGATTAGCCTTGCCTGTGTTACACTGGCTCCTTAGATGCACATCAATTTAATAATAGCCTTTTGAGAGAAGAAAAGAAACATTACATTAAAGATGTACAAAACCTCTAATAATGCATCCCAGTTCCTTAACTAAAACCAACTGATGCCTCCCAAATTTTTATCTCCAAGTTTAACTTCTTTTCTGAGCTACTAACTCTTATATCCAACCAGCCATTCACACAGAACACATAAAAACAGCTCTTACCTCCCATTTCACCCCTCCCTCAACACCACCCCCTCTCCTGCCCCACCTCCAACTTATCCCCTCCATCTCCCCATTCTGTCTCATCTCTGGAAATGGTGCCTGCACTCACCCAGGTGTTCAGGTCAAAATTCTAAGGGTCATCTTGACTACTCTCGCCCTCATTCATTCCATTCACAGGTCTCTGTTGCCTCTGCCTTCAAAACAGACACTAAAGGTATCTACTTTCTTTCATCTTTGCTACAACCCCCGAGGTGCAAGCTGGTGTCATCTACTGTGTGCACTACTGCAGTGATGCAGTGACTACCATGTGGTCTCTATACGTTTGTTCTTGCCCCTTTATGGCCCGTTCTCCATACAGTAGCACCAACGAGCTTTTTCAAACATAAACTGGTTTGTATCATTTCCAAACATATAAGCTTCCAGTGGCTTCCTCTCACACTCAGGATAAAACTCAAATCCTCTCCGTGCCTGGGTACTGGCCTGTGCCTCTGACATCATCATCACTGATTCACCACTGCATGGCCTGGGTGTTCTTTCTGCAGGGCTCTGCCTGACTGGCCTCCTCATACCATTCAGGTTTCTCTGCAGATGCAGCCCCTTCTGAGAGTTTTCCCATGCTTCTAAGTCGCTCTATACTATCCTGACCCTGGTTTAATTTTTTTTTTATAGCTTTTATCAAAAGCTGATCTGTCTTTGTCTCCCCAGTATGTAAGAATCCAACAGGGTAAGAACACTTTATTTATCATATCCTACAAGCTCAGAAAACTGAGGGTATGAATTAATTCAAACTTGCAGAAATGTTAAGACGAGGACCACGCAAGCCTTAGAACTGAGGAAATGTCATCATAAATTCTATTTATTGAATGCCAATCACTGCAATAGTTACATTTTATAGCCCTGGAAAATGGATGTATCCTAGCGAGGTGGCTTTCAGATGCAAGTGACAAAATCCAACTAAAGCTAGGTTAAAGTAAAGAATATTTAATATGAGAAGAGGTCTAGAGAGAGCGGCTCCGTATTTGAACAATTCTGTAACTTCAAGACTTGATGGTTTCAGTTTGGCTTCGCTAGCATTTTGTTAGCTTTCCCCTCATGCTCACAACATGGCTGTAACTATTCCAAATGTCACGTCCTCACTCAGCAGTCCCCAGAGGCACCTAAAAAGGGAGGTTATGTATGCGCTTCTCTTCTAATCAGTGAGGACAATCTTTTGTAGTGTCTCCTGATATCCCATTGGCCAAAATTCTCTTACACATATATGCCTAAACCAGCCACTATCAACGTAAACAGGCATATGTACCATGCTTTGTCATACCAGTCATTCAGCTCCATGAGCTGGGCAGGATCTACCCGAGAGTATAAAATAGAGTCTCATGAACATTGAAGATGACAGAAAATAGCAAGAAGCCAGACAATTGAAAATGTCTGTCACAGTATGTATTACTCTCCTGTTACAGATAAGGAAATTCAGACTAAAGCAACTTGTCTGGCAGAATCTCCTCCCCAGTTTCCTCTGACCTGAGGATGGCCTAGACTTAATGACTCACGTCCAAAGAATGGAGTAGGGAAAAATAGTAACTTTACAGTGGAGAAACTGCAATCACTACCTTAGTCCATGGTGTCATGTGGATGTTGCATACCAGACAGTATGGTCACATACTTTTTTATCACTAAAAAGGGCACTTCAGCTCTGTGATGTTCTTTCCAAAACGCATAATACTGATCTAATCAGGAGAAAAACAACAGATAAACCTAAACCCAAATTGGAGGACACTGCGCAGGATACTCAGAGAGTATTCCTCAAAACTATCAAGGTCATGAGAAACAAAGATTGGGAAACTGTCAAAAACCAGAGGAAACAAAGGAGATGTGATAACCAAATGTGGAACCTAGATTGGATCCTGGGACAGAAAAAGAACATTAGTGGAGGAAATGGTAAAATCATAGTAAAGTGTGGAATTTAGTTAACAGTTCATTAGCTAAATGCACCAATGTTAATCTCTAAATTTTGACAAATGTACAGTAGATATTTACGACGTTAACATATGGGGAAAATGGAGACAGAAACTCCTAGTACTATTTTATAACATTTGTGTAAATCTAAAATTATTCCTAAGTAAAAATATGTTTTTAAAAAAATGTGTGCTAGGTAATTGTTGAAACTGGATGTTAGCTCTATGGGTATTCATTGTATTATTTACTCTGCTTTTATACATGTTTGTAATTTAAAATTATTTTAATATTAAAAATGCATGCATTAATGAAATATATTTTATGAGTTTCTGCCTTCAAGATATTAGCAGTCAAGAGTGACAGAAATTCTTGTGCTGACTACTGAAACAATAATGAATAAGGCAGATTTTGTTGACTTGTTTGTGCCTAAAAAAACACATGATATTTCATGTTATATTCTACAATCTTGCTACTCAAAATTTGGTGCAAGAAACCGCACTGCTATCATCTGAGACCTTGTTAGAAATGCAAAGTGTAAGGCTGACCTCTAGACCTACTGAATTGGAATCTTCATTTTAACAAGGTCCCCAGCGAACAAAATACACATTAAAGTTTAAGAAGCACTGTTTGTTACCATGTGATTTTCTGCATTTCTGAGCAGATCACATCTAGAAAGTAAATTCCAATAAAAATCAATGAAGATGCTCATATGATGATTTTACTTTTGACTAGAGGACTATAAATTACTTCCATTTTCTCATATCCTAATAAAACACATGACATTTGGTCAGAATAATAATATCGACTTAAAATAACAGATAATATTATACCCCCTTACTAAGGCCAGTAAGATTGTAGGGAAGAGTAAAAGTAGCAAATATTTAGTTCAGCCAACTCCTTAATATGGCCTGTATCAAAGAGAAGAGTCTGATGGTTAAAAGAATGGACAAGATTCTTATATTAAATTTTAAGACTGTTCCCTGATGATGTGGACACTGAGACCTCTCGGATCCAGGCACTGATTTTTCCCTTCAAAAATTCCTGCCCCAGCAACATGCAGAGAAAAGTGATCTATCTCAGCATTGTTTTCCCTTTCTTTTCATACCATGCCACCTTTGAAAATATGTAAATTTGGGGAGCACCACTTTGGTTAGAGACATCTCTGGTCATGCTAGCTGGGCAAGTTAATAGTAAACAGAATAAAGAAGAGATCATATATCTGATCATAAAATAGAGAATTGGCCGTAGTTGTTCATCTCCCTCAGAGAAGTGCACACTAGAAGCTGAACATCTGCTCTCCTTGAGTTTCTCTTTGGAATGGAGAGCAAAGAACCTGAAATGACAATGGAAAAGAAAGAAAGAGGCTGAAGGATTCACATGTGGAATGGACTCTACAGGAAACTTTCAAATAGATGCAAAGGATGTGAAAAAGACTGAAATTTTAGGGAACTCTCTGTTTCCCATGATGTACCAACTAGGGCTTCATGGATCTATTTGACCATGCAGATGGGAAAAGGCAAACAACTGAGACAATCTACACCAAAGACAGAGTCCGGTGAATTAATGCATCAGTGGAAGGTGGGGTCCTGGGGGCAATGCATATAGACAATAATTTCAGTTTGGAATTATAAGTAAGAGTGGGATATAGAGCAATAGATTGTTAACAGGAACAAGAGTAGGGTCTCGTTTTTTCAGGATAAGGAAAACCTAAATATATTTGGTTTGCCAATCAGAAGAAAATTAATGTGTTGATTAGCCAATAGAGAAGGAAGATAAAAGGTTAGTGGAAGGATCAGGTTCTTTGAAGATAATTGTGAGAGAACAATAGAATTGCAAATAAAGGACACAAATGGTGATTCGTCTTATAAAGGAGTCAGGACACCTCTTCCCTGGGAAAGAAGGGAAAGAGAGGATGACTGAAGATAGCCTCAGTCAAATATGTGGGGTCATCTCGTAAGACTGAGTAGGTACAGAAGTGTGACTAGTCATCTCCTGAAGTTTGGAATACCTATTGTAGAAATGCAATAAGGGTAAGGCAATGACAAGGCGGCAATATAATTTATAGTGTGAGCACACTTTTAAGGATGAAAGGGTGGCTAACAGATGGAATGCCTCACAGCAGTTGTCAACCTGGACTCGTCTGGGCAAATGCAAACATATGGTCACACTAGAAAGGAACCACCACTCCATGGAAGGGGCAGCTATTTGAGACCATGAATGTGTAAGGGATCCATTCAGCCACTGTGGCCTCCTCTAGTGATGTTCCCAGTACATGGTCAGAATTAAAGAGAATGCTGGTTTCTAGAGTTGAGAGGAAAAGTGAGGCAGAAATAGCAGAGTCATAAAAATCATGAAATGAAGGCTCCCTGGTGATCACTGACATCTTTGGAGTGGCAGGCAGCAGTCTGCTACACTCTCCAATAGAACTGTGTGCAGGGATGGAAATGTTTTCTGTCTGCCCTGTCCAAATGGTAGCCCTTAGCACACGTGGCTGTTGAGCAACTGAATTATTCATTTCAAATAATTTCAGTTAAAATTCAAATAGTCACAGGTAGCTACCATATTAGAAAGTGCTGGTTCAGACTGAGCCAAGCAAAGAGCGAAGCCAGCAGGGAGATTAATGGACTGTAAGCACAACAGCATGACTAGAACTGGAGGTCATTATGTTAACTGAAATAAGCCAGGCACAGAAAGACAAATACAACATGTTCTCAGTCATATCTGGGAGCTAAAAATTTTGATCTTATGGGCATAGAGAATAGAATGATAGAAGCCAGAAACTGGGAAAGGTAGTGGGGAGGTGGGGGAAGAAAAGAAACTGATTAATGGGTACAAATATATGGTTTGATAGAAGAAATAAGACCTAGCGTTTGATACATCAGCAGGGTGACTATAGTTTACAATAACCTATTATACATTTCCAAGCAGCTAGAAGAGAATTATTTGAATGTTTCTAGCATGATGAAAAGACAAGTATTTAAGCTGATTGACATCCCAAGTATACTAATTTGATCTTTACAAATTACATGAGTGTATTATCACATGTATTCCAAAATTATGCACTTCTTTCATGCATCAATTTTTAAAATAATTTTTAAGTGCGAAATACTGAAAAAGCTAGATGGGAGTTTATTGGGCAAATTTAAGCATAAGCATAACTGCATTTAGAACAGTACTATGTCATGATGAAGTCCCAAGTATGACAGTGCCAGTGAAGAACCAAAGAAAAGAGCTGATGGGACTGAGGATACTGAGGAACCAAGAAGTCAGGAAATGAGCTGTCCGTGTGTGTGTGTGTGTGTGTGTGTGTGTGTATATATGCTCACACACCCACAGGGAGTTAGCTGGGTGTGGGGTACATTACATACTGGTGGCCTTGAGGAAAGGTAAGCAGGTCCTGGAGAACACAAGATAGAAACCATAGGATGGGCCGGGCATAGTGGCTCAGGCCTGTAATCGCAGCACTTTGGGAGGCTGGGGCAGGAGGATCACCTGAGGTCAGGAGTTCAAGACCAGCCTGGCCAACACGGTGAAACCCCATCTCTACTAAAAATACAAAAATGAGCAGGGCATGGTGGCGGCCACCTGTAATCCAGCTGCTTACGAAGCTGAGGGAGGAGAAATGCTTGAACCCAGGAGGCAGAGGTTGCAGTGAGCCGAGATCGTGCCACTGCATTCCAGCTTGGGCAACAGAGCAAGACTCCATCTCAAAAAAAAAAAAAATAGGATGAGGAGAAAAGTTGAGAGAATGACTAAGATTTCATAAAGCAGATTATTTTGTTTGTTTAAGATACTGTTTTCTGGAGCAGTCAGTATGGATCAAGGAGAATATAGATTTATCTTCTGGGATTGGTCATTAGGGAAGGCAAAGGGAAAAATTAAATTTGTTTCCCCTTGACAAAGGATAGTAGTAGTGGTTAAATTTTTTTTTAATGTCTATAATATTCAGTGTGGTAGGTTATTCATGAACAATGTTTTCACGCTGAATTGAGCAGTAAATTGGCTAAATATCAATTAAATAATTTTATTTTACAGATCTGCTTTAACGTTGGAAGTGGACTTCACTTACAGGTGAGGAAACAAAGGGATTGTTTTCTGCCTTTTGACTCAGGAGACTTAATTCCATGGCAAACAGGTTGGCTGGGCTTTACTAGATTAAAAACACACATTGTATTAGACCCAGCCATTTCCATTCAAACAAGTGCAGAGGAGCTTATCCAGGGGTGATCAGTGCAGCAGCTTTTGACAATGTAAATATCCACCAATAGGTGAATGTTAAAACCATTTGTGGTACATGGAAGAATGTTCATGATGAGGTGCTGAATGAAAATCAGTGGGCAAAATAAGATATATAGTATAAGTCCATTTTATAGCAAAAAGACCTTTATACATCTATGTATATATGCATAACTGTATAGTTATGAAAAATCATAAAAGATATTAATCAAGCTGTTAACAATGAATACCTTTTGAAATATAAGTGAAAAAGTCATTTCAATTTTTTGTTATAGAAAATTTTGTTCAAGAAAAAAAAAATGACCTAGTAATAAGCAGTGTAAATATTTTGAAGTAAAATACCTATTATATAGACAGCAAAATGAGTAAAATGACAAAACAAACCTAATATAAGGATTATTTCTGATCTTAAGATTTCAGGTCAGCTATATTGAAATTTTTCCTGAATAAAATATATATTTGCCTATAAACCCAACTGAAAATTTACAGAACAGTTTTCTGCCTAAGGTTCTGAAAATGAAATGGGAAATTTAATTCTTCACTCAATCCTGAAAACAATAAATTTATTAAATGGCAGTTTCCCTAGTTTTAGTCAAATTTATATCAATAGATTACTAAGATTTAGTCTTTTAAAAATTTAGTAATTTATTTTTAAACCACAAACCACCACAGAAAAATGAGACTTTATTTTCAGTTAATAAGAAAAAACGTTTTTGACATGATCTGTTTTTTCTTACTTTGCCAATTTGTAAGGCTACCAAATGATTCTTTAAACTTTTCAAACTCTCACCCTGGGAAATAATTTCTTACTGCTAAAAACAAAATTCTACTGGCTAGGAACAGTGGCTGAGACTTGTAATCCCAACACTTTGGGAGACAGAGGCAGGTAGATCGGTTGAGGCTTGAGTCTAAGTTCGAGACCAGCCTAGGCAACATGCTGAAACCTCGTCTCTACTAAAAATACAAAAATTAGCCAGGTGTGGTGGTGTACACCTGTGATACCAGCTTCTTGGGAGGCTGAGGCAGGAGGATGGCTTAAGCTATGGAAGTCAAGGCTATCATGAGCCAAGATCGTGCCACTGCACTCTAGCCTAGGTAACAAAGCGAGACCCTGTCTCAAAACAAAAAATAAAAATTAAAAAAAACCCTACTGCTTTACCCGCTTGGAGACAATCTCTTGGGGGCCTATGCAATTTGCTGGAATATATATATATTTCCTTTTAGAAAATGAACCCTCATGGGAAATATGAAGCAAACCTTAAAATTTGCAGTATTTAAAAGTTTAATATGTTATAAGACACCATACTACTGTTCTAAGTTTATGACACATAATACATTGTTGGCAATATTCTATTGTTGTAGGTCTTAAACACAAGAAATGGAAATAATCTGCTTCCTAAACATCCTCATTTAGTGCGACAAAAGCGCGCCTGGATCACCGCCCCCGTGGCTCTTCGGGAGGGAGAGGACCTGTCCAAAAAGAATCCAATTGCCAAGGTACCTCCTAAAGAGGAGCACGAAATACATACATATGACTAAAATGCGGTATGAGAGGACTTTTATGCCTGCTTTAAGGAAAATTACATAATGTGCTTACTGAATTTTTAAATATTCAGGATACATCTGAAAATTAGCAGAGCTTACTTTACAGCATAAGGTATCAACGTTAAGATTCTCTTTCCCATTCCGGAATATGCAAAATCTTGCATTGGCAAAAATATAGATAACTTTGAGTTTTGATTTAACCAAGAGTAAAAGGATCTGGCACTGGTAACATGGAGTGTTCAGTGCTCAAAAGATGTCATAAAATGTCATTTTCAAGATGAACTGGTGTCTCTATGAGGTAGGGTGACCATCCTCATTTGCCTGAGACAGTCATGCTTTATGCCTGTTGTCCTGGCTTATGATATCTATGTTTTCACTCTCAAAGGGTTGAATTTTTTTGATAAATTATGTGAAAATGTTGCTACTCTGTATTTCAATGACATGCACAAACATGAACCCTTCATTTTTTTTTTACCCCTAAAGCTTTCCTTTATAAATTCTACCCATTTTGGTAAGTGATGCTATAATTCTATCCAATTTTTCAAGCCAAAAATGTAGCACATTCTATCAGTGCAATTCCAGAAATGTATTTCAAATCTTCTCTTCAACTCCACTGCCATTCCCCTAGTCCAAGTCATGGCATCTCTGGCCTGTATTACCAAAGAACTTCAGAAGGAAATTGTCCATAAAAATATTTACCTGTAAATTATAGAGAATCACTTATCAGGCTTTTGGCTAAGATCAAATCTAGTAAATTACAGAGAGTTCAACCTGAAACATTCCTGTTATTTTTCTGTTAGATACACTCTGATCTTGCAGAAGAAGGAGGACTAAAAATTACTTACAAATACACTGGAAAAGGGATTACAGAGCCACCGTTTGGTATATTTGTCTTTAATAAAGACACTGGAGAACTGAATGTTACCAGCATTCTTGATCGAGAAGAAACTCCATTTTTTCTGGTAAGAAGAATAATTTTACATTTATTAGTTTGTAGCTTTTCTTTTGCAATAAGTAGCATATGTTTTATTTTTTTCATAGTATGGTAATTCCGTTTTCTTAGCTTGAATCTAATCTTATTTATTATTTGTGTCATGATTTCAGCTAACAGGTTATGCTTTAAATGAAAGAGGAGTCGATATAGAGAAACCCTTAGACCTACGCATTAAGGTTCTTGATATCAATGACAACGAACCAGTGTTCACACAGGATGTCTTCTTTGGGTCTGTTGAAGAGCTAAGTGTGGCAAGTAAGTGGTTTTGTTTTTTTTTAAATGAATAAATACCTAAGATTACTTTATCCCCACTACTTTATCCCCACTGTAAATAAACACGAAATTTCATATCTTAATGAAAGTTGAGTATTACCTACAGAACAAATTGTAAGAAACCTTTCACTCTAGATTCAGAACTGCTTTCCTTATAAGTTTAATGGACTTTACATGCCATTGTTTTTACCCTCAGTACAGATATGGTATATTAATGTGACAGATAAGGTCTCTGTATCAACTACTCAATTCTGCTCTCTGCAGGAAAGCACCATAAACAATATGTAAACAAAAGAGCCTAGCTGTATTCCAATAAAACTTTATTTACAAAAACAGGTGGCTGGTGAGCTTTGGCCCTACAGTTTTGGCTATAGTTTGCTGACCTGTAAACATGTTATTTTAACTCTAAGGTTTATTCGCAACATTGTTGACACAGTGCTCTTCATGAGGACTCGAATGAGAGATTTCTTTTTGATTATGGTATCAAGACTAGTTGGCCAGGTGCGGTGGCTCACATCTGTAATCCCAGCACTTTGGGAGGTCAGGAGTTCAAGACCATCCTGACCAACATGGTGAAACCCCATCTCTACTAAAAATACAGAAATTAGCCAGATGGGGTGGCAGGTGCCTGTAATCCCAGCTACTCAGGAGGCTGAGGCAGAAGAATCTCTAGAACCCAGGAAGCAGAGGTTACCGTGAGCTGAGATCACACCATTGCACTCCAGCCTGGGTGACAGAGCAAGACTCCCCCTCAAAAAAAGAAAAAAAAAAGAATAGTTACGCTTCTGATTTGTTTGTGTCTTATTAAATATCAGGATCATGTACCTGCTCGTGTTACTTTCTTTGTGTTGGCTACTAATACTATTATAAACAAATCTGTCATCTTACATAGCAATTTTTCAGGACTCCACTCTCAGCCTTGCCTTCATCCTGTTTTTCCTACTGTTGTATTCCATTCATGCTTATGTCCTCATCCAGTGGAATGTTATATTGTGGTCATCTATATGCGATTTTTAATAAGCACCTGAAATCTTTTTTGGAACAAGGTAAAATTATAAATAAAATAACAACAGGTAAGTGTGCTTAAAGTTGAGTTTCATCTTGGACATCTTTATTTCTAATGCCAGACACACTTGTGATGAAAATCAACGCAACAGATGCAGATGAGCCCAATACCCTGAATTCTAAAATTTCCTATAGAATTGTATCTCTGGAGCCTGCTTATCCTCCAGTGTTCTACCTAAATAAAGATACAGGAGAGATTTATACGACCAGTGTTACCTTGGACAGAGAGGTAAATTAATATCTTATGTTGCCCATCTTTAAACACCCTTTCCTTTCCAGTTTCTCCTCTCTTTTTCTTTTCCAATTTTCTTATTTTGTTCTATATTCCTTATCCATAGGATAACTCTTGGAATTACTCTCTTTTAGGGATGTGCTGTCCAATATGGGCCATTAACCATATGTGACTATTGCATGCTTAAAATGTGACTGGCCCAAATTGTAATGTGCCACATGCATATTGAGTTTGTAATAATATATGCACCAGATTTGAAAAACTTAGTATTAAAAAAAATGCAAAATATGACCTTTTTTGTGATCATTGCATGTTAAAATAATGTGTGGATATCATGGATTAAATAAAATATACTTGTTTAAAATTATCACATTTCTTTTTAAAATGTGGCTACTAGAAGATTTAAAATTACATAAGGACAGCACCATTCTAGGACCTATCCTATCAGAATACTCTTTACTAAAGATTCCTAAAACAGCATTTCTCAGTTTGCAGTTCTCTAGTGAAACATTAGGAGTCTCCTCCACTGCTCTACACAAGAGGCAGTGAGGGAAGGGGTGAAAACAGGAATCCCAGGTAGAGAATAAAAGTATTTGTAATGGAGAGAATTACTCTAAATCCCAAATTAAAGGAAAATTTGAGTAGGTTTTCTAGGAAGGCATTTTTTGAACATTTCACTTTATTATTTCTAACTCAAAGGGAATTTATTATTATTTTTTTTTTGAGACAGAGTCTCTGTCACCCAGGCTGGAATGCAGGGGCATGATCTTGGCTCACTGCAACCTCCACCTCCGGGGTTCAAAAAATTCTCTACCTCAGCCTCCTAAGTATCTAGGATTACAAGGCGCATGCCACCACGCCTAGCTAATTTTTGTATTTTTCATAGAAACGGGGTTTCACCATCATGGCCAGGCTGGTCTTGAACTCCTCACCTCATGATCCACCCTCCTCAGCCTCCCAAAGTGCTGGGATTACAGGCGTGAGCCACTGTGCCCAGCCTCAAAGGGAAATTTTTAAATAAAAAGGGGTGATAGAAGATTTTTTCAATGCTATATACATAAAGGTTTTAACAGTATACAAGAGTAAAGTGGTACTGATCCTGAAGTACACTCTTTGTCATCAAATAGAAATCATCCAGGTGCACTATGTTCAGTATTTCTTAGAAAAAATGATTGAATTCTGCCCAAATTGGAAGGATTGTGCCCAACATGCTTAATGGGATGTTTACAAAATTAAAGAATATGATTACACCAAAATTCTACTCTACACCTTTTCACATAGAATTAGAATGGAAAGGTGCTACTTTGCATCAGTAGTGTGATATTTAACAAACTGCTGTTTCTAAAGGATAGAAACTTTCTCCAATAATAATGGCTGTTAACTTACTGGGCATTTACCCTCTACCAGGTGCTGTTCTGAGCCTTTTTATGGATTAACCCATTTAATCCACATAGAAACCCTATGAGGCATATTCACTTGTTACCCTGTCTTACTCAGAAAGAACCCAAAGGTCCAAGGGATTAAGTGCATGCCCAACACAGCCAGTAAGTGACGAGGCCAGAATTGGAAACCAGGCAGCTGACTCCAGGGTCCCGGTGTCCTGTGCGCTGAGTGTTTCTGCCCTATGCAGGACCCCAAGCACTGACACTACCTGCCCTCCTTAAGCCCCAGCCACGCTGAACAGAACCATAGTAAGGGGACCTCATGGAAGAGAAGAAGCGACGTCTCAGAAGCTGTTCCCTAGGACACATACTATAAGAACCAAGTCTTGGCCAGGCACAATGGCTCACACCTGTGATCCCAGCACTTTGGGAGACCAAGGCAGGAGGATCACGAGGTCAGAAGTTTGAGTCCAGCCTGACCAACGTGGGAAACCCAATCTCTACGAAAAATATAAAAATTAGCTGGGCGTGATGGTGCGCACGTATAATCCCAGCTACTCAGGAGGCTGAGGCATGAGAATTACTTGAACCCAGTAGACAGAGGTTGCAGTGAGCTGAGATCGAGCCACTGCACTCCAGCCTGGGCAACAGAGCCAGACTCTGCCTCAAAAAATAAATAAATAAATAAATAGAATCAAATTTCTGGGGAATTCTGGACAAAGTTCATTCAATTTTGTCTTCACTAGCTAAGTTTATTTAGGAGCGGGTTTTCCTAGCTGAGGATGAAGTGCAGGGCAGAACAACCCAATTCCGACAGTTCCACCTCACTCTCAGCAGAGAATAAACTACATTTTGAACAATGGCTCTTTTGTGCACACTATCTCCTCATAATATCACCAATGATATATTTAAGAATTTGACTATCTACAATTCCTGAGACTTTTCTGTTCTTCTACAAAAGCTCTGACTGCAAGTAAACAGTATCTTCACACAAATAATAACAGATCGTAAACCCGATTTGTAAATAAAATATACTGTGGTCCCGTGATAAACTGGACTAAAACCAGAAAGCCAGATTTGAGAGTGACTCTTTTTACCCCAGCTGGACATTTTTCATTGCTCTGCAGGAACACAGCAGCTACACCTTGACGGTGGAAGCAAGAGATGGCAATGGAGAAGTCACAGACAAACCTGTGAAACAAGCTCAAGTTCAGATTCGTATTTTGGATGTCAATGATAATATACCTGTAGTGGAAAATAAAATGGTAACTATTATTCTTACAGTAACTCTACCTATTCATATTTTAGTCCTAAGTAAAAATATTTCACTTATATTTGTATTTTATTGAAATAAAAATCATGTGTTCGTGTTTTGCAGCTTGAAGGGATAGTTGAAGAAAATCAAGTCAATGTAGAAGTTATACGCATAAAAGTGTTTGATGCAGATGAAATAGGTTCTGATAATTGGTTAGCAAATTTTACATTTGCATCAGGAAATGAAGGAGGTTATTTCCACATAGAAACAGATGCTCAAACTAATGAAGGAATTGTGACCCTTATTAAGGTAAGTACTAAGTATTCAAAACTGGCATGGGCCAAGCTGGTGCTGGAGAGGAATCTAATATATTTGAGCCCTGAACATTTACAAGTGCTTTACATGCTCAATTAACTAGCACTACAGTTGTTTGAGAAAGGGGCCATCCCTATTTGCCCAAGTTCTGCAGTTAGGATGTGGTCACACTATGGTTCAAATTCAGATCAGGGGACTCTAATCCTAGCCAGACAGCATGGTACTAGCATCATTACTGCTCAGCACATTTCCAGACTTTGTTGAACCTCATGCCTGGCAATCACACTCTCATATTATGACCTCGTGCCTCTATTGAGTGTCCCCTCAATTACTACCTCTTATTTTATCTACTTAACAGTAAAGCCAGGCCCAAACTTTGAGAAGCCAAGGCAGGCAGATCGCTTGAGTCCAGGAGTTCAACACCAGCCTGGGCAACATGGAAAATCCCCACTTCTACCAAAAAAAAAAAAAAAAAAAATACAAAAATTAGCTGGGTGTGGTGGCACATGCCTGTAGTCCCAACTACTCAGGAGGCTTATTAAGTGGGAGGATAGCTTGACCGCAGGAGGCGGAGGCTGCAGTGAGCCATGATCACACCGCTGCACTCCAGCCTGAGCAACAGAATGAGACCCTGTCTCAAAACAAACAAACAAAAAAAAAAAAAAAACGAAGACTGAAACAAAACCAGTAAATCCAGACCTCACTAATAACATCTAAAAGTAAAAGCTATGATAACTTGATAGTTAAGTATGCCTAAGAATCACCTCATAAAACTGTATGCCAAAAATGGGGGTTCCTAGTCTCACCTTCAAAAAGTTTCACTGGGCAGGTCTCAGGAACTTGTCTTTTTAACAAAAATCCACTTGTGATTCTAATATAAGTCATTTGAGGCTCACATTTAGAAATATACTAAGTTCTTGTGCTTAATTGAATCAGTGAAGGAAAAATTGAACTAAACAGGGATATTAAGCAGTTATATCATACACATTTGGAGCTCGTAACTCTCACGGAACTTTTTAAACAAAAATTACAGGATGGATTTGTATGTAACAAAATTGGTAAGGAATAATATCAATGTATTTTAAGTGTCTTATGTTAGAATTGCCTTAGGAGGTTTTAAAATAAAATGCAAAGCTATAGCTTTCAAAATACTATTTCATTAAATCACACACAGGCAAAAATTGATTCCAGAAGTTTCAAAATTCTTAAAAACATGATATATAGCAGACTGGGTAAAACTCTGACAGTGGAAAGAGGAATAATATAGATATAAATGTACAACAGAATACAGAAGAATTAACTTGAAGTTTCATGATAATAATTATGAGCGCCATTTATTGAGAGCTAGCATATGCATTTCAGCTACCTTTTTCAAAGCAGAGGAAAACTGAATAATGTTCCTTCATGTTTAAAGGGAAGACGTCTTGTGATTATTGAAGAAATGGATCATGTCAGTCGAGGCAAAATCAGTTTATCTGCTTGTGTAGAAATATAATTTTTAGTCATCAGTTACAGGTACAGCCATGCCAGATACCTGAGATAGGAAAGCCAATTAATTGCACACATAAGGAGAAACAGTCAGATATTAATGAATGACAGAGGTGCTAGCATAGAATTGTCGTGTGTCACATAAGAACAGTCAGTGACAGACTACATACATGACAATGGCCCCGTAAAATTATAATGGAGCTGAAAAATACACAGAGTAAGGTTGTAAAGAAAGAAAATATTTTTCTATAGCTGTGCGGTGTGTTTGTGTTTTAGGCTAAGAATCATTACAAACGAGTCAAAAAGTTTAAAAATATTAATAAGTTATGTAAAGAAATTACAGTAAGCTAAGGCAAATTTATTATTAGGGAAAGAAATTTTTTTTGTAATTTAGTGTAGCCTAGGTGCAGTATTACAGTCTACAGTAGTGTACGGTAATGTGCTGGGCCTTCGTATCCGTTCCCCACTCACGCACTCAGAGTAACTTTTAGTCTTGCAAGCACCACTTGTGGTGAGTGCCTGTACAGCTGTACCATTCTTTAAATCTTTACTATCATATTTTTGCTATACCTGTTCTAAGTTTAAGCATGTTTAAATATACAAATACTTTCTATTGTGTTACAATTACCTACAATATTCAGGACAGTAAGATGTGATACAGGTTTGTAGCATAGGAGCAATAGGCTCTACCATCTAGTGTAGGTGTGTAGTAGGCTTTACCATCGAGGCCTGTGTAAGCACTCTGTGATGTTTGCACCTCAACAAAATTGCCTGACAATGCATTTCTCATTTCTCAAATCGTTAAGCGATGCATGACTCTATTTTTAGTGTACCATGATAGCACAAAAAAGGTGATATAGTTACTTCTATCAAGAGGGATGTGGATTCAAAAAATAGTAAAATGAGTATTACAATGAAAGCAACCGAGTGAAAAAATTACAAAGTCACTGTCTCAATTACATAATGAATTGCTTGCAAATTATAAGGGCAGTAATCAGATTCCACTGAAAGGAATTTAGACAAAAAAGATATACAAGTAGCAAATACCCACATGAAGAGGTGCCCAACATCATTAGTCAAAAGGGAAAATCAAGTTAAAACTATAAGAGATACCACTATACCTTCTAGCATGCCAGAAATCGATGTCTTAGTCTGTTTGGGCTGCTATAACAAAATGCCATAATGTGGGTAGCCTATTAGCAACAGAAATTTATTTCTCACAGTTCTGGAGGCTGGAAAGCCCAAGATCAAAGCAGATTGAGTATCTGGGCGGGTCCCACTTTCTGGCTGACACACAGCGCCTTCTTGTATCGTCATGTAGTGTAACATCCAACAAGCTCCACCAGGTATCCCAAAATCCCCACTCTTAATATCATCACTTTGAGAGTCAAGATTTCAGCATATGAATTTTAGGGGGACACAAACATTCAGACAATAGCAATCAAAAAGATTGACAACACCATTGTTTTTCTATATATTGGCAAAAATTTAGAGAAACTGGATTGCTGGTGGAATTGTAAAATGATACAGGCAATTTGGCACTTTCTTTTACAAGTTACACAGGAGTAGTTACTCTATGATCCAGTGATTTGATTCCTAGGTTTCCACCCAAGAGAAATAAAAACATGTCTGTACAAAGACGTGTCTGCAAATGTTCATAGCAGCACTATTCATAATAATAAAAAAAAAACTAATAGCAGTCCAAATGTCCATCAGCTGGATAAATAGAATGTGGTATATTCACCTGATGGAATACTAATGAGCAGTAAAAAGGAATGAAGTACTGATACAAGTTACAACATGGATGAACCTCAAAAACATTATGCTATGAGCAGGGAATGGTGGTTCACACCTGTAATCCCAGCACTTTGGGAGGCCAAGGTGGGTGGATCAGCTGACCTCAGGAGCTTGAGACCAGCGTGGGCAACATGGTAAAACCCTATCTCTACTAAAATTATAAAAATTAGCCAGGTGGGGTGGTACTTGCCTGTAATTCTAGCTGCTTGGGAGGCTAAAGCAGGAGAATTGCTTGAACCTGGGATGCGGAGGTTGCTGTGAGCCAACATCAATCACATCACTGCATCCCAGCCTGGGTGACAGAGCAAGACTCCATCAAAAAAAAAAAAAAAAAATTTTTGTTCATTATGCTATGTATAAGGAGCCAGACACAAAATACATATTGTATAATTCCATTTACTTGAAATTTTAAAAAAGGCAAAACAATGGGAATAGAAAGCAGATTGGGATTGCTTGGAGTAAGGAGTGTGAGTGGGGACTGACTACAAACACATGTAAAGGAACTTTTGGGGGTGATGGGAGTGTTCTAAAACTGGGCCATAGTGATGATTGTATTTTTTGTAGAGGTGGGAACTCCCTATGTTGCCCAGGCTGGTCTCAAACTTCTGGGCTCAAGTGATCCACCTGCCTTGGCTTCCCAAAGTGCTGGGATTACAGGCATGAATCACCATGCCTGAACAAAATATGTCTATTTTTACAATGACTTCAACATTTAGAAAAATAAATTAGTAATACTTCCTAAATATTTGTGAATATCCAGATTGACAGAGAATTTTTATTTTCTTGGTGTCAATATCAGAGTTGGACTATTCAGTGCTGCTCTATTTCTCATGTGTTGAATTATTATATCTAACATTAAAACCACACGTGTGTGTGTGTGTGTGTGTGTGTGTGTGTGTGTGTGTCTTCTGTTTTCTCTTTGAAAAGAATTCCCTTTGGTTTTCCCTTTTAGGAAGTAGATTATGAAGAAATGAAGAATCTTGACTTCAGTATTATTGTCACTAATAAAGCTGCTTTTCACAAGTCAATTAGGAGTAAATACAAGCCTACATCCATTCCCATCAAGGTCAAAGTGAAAAATGTGAAAGAAGGCATTCATTTTAAAAGCAACGTCATCACAATTTATGCTAGTGAGAGCATGGAAAGGTCAAGCAAAGGCCAAGTAATTGGAAAATTTCAAGCTTTTGATGAGGACACTGGACTACTAGCCCGTGCAAGGTAAGAGAGAGACACGTGTATTTCTTTCTTTTAAATTATTTTCAGTGCCTGTTTTCAAAAATCATAATGAAATATGAATAATTCATTCCTTCAAATCCAGCATTATAGTTCCCCCAAAGGTCTATAAATTAAATTTTCCAAAGATGTGTCCATACCTGAGAGATGAGGGGGAATTTTCACCAGAATCCACTTTCCTCAACCACCTGTGTGTGAGGAGGAAGCTGCTTTACACACCTCTGAAACAGTCCTGGCTAGAGACAGCTGAAGGCAACAAAGGAAAAGTTCAAGAAAAAAACTTTTTAAAATCTGTCTTATTTCCTTGAAGATTATTAGTGGAGGGCAAGAACATAGCAGCTAACATCCACAAGATTTACTTTACACAAGTTAGGTAATGCATTTTAATATAGGGAAGCCAGCTCTACTTATGCATAAATCTTGAGGATGAATCTTCATTTAAACCTACATATTTCAGAGATTAATGTGCTTTTTACACTGTGTTTGTCTTGATCATAGTGACCTTTACTCAGAATACATTTACTGAGAACCTACAAGATGCTCACTGTATTGGAAGAGGCTGCTTGTGTCCACTCTGTAGTGGCACCTTATTGTGTGATACTTTTAAATTTTCAAAGTAAATTTACATCTTAAATCTCAGTGCCGTGCTGTGGAAAGATCATTCTCTACAGAGCTGTCATTTATGGAATTATGGAATTCAGCAACTAGAGTTACTGAATCATACATTAAATTCATACTGCAGTGGAATTTAAAGAATCCCCACCTGATATCCTAGACACAACTTTGGTGACCTCCTACTCAGTGCCAGAGCTACCTGGTTACTTGAGTGTCCTTACACACCTATGTCCCTGTCTTAGTCCATTTGAGCTGCCATAGCAAAAATACATTAGACTGAGTCATTTATAAACAACAGATTTGTTACCCACAGTTCTGAAGGCTGGGAAGTCCATTAAGGCACCAGCCAACAGATTTGGTGTCTGCTGAGCCTGGCTGTCTGCTTCCAAGATGGTACCATCTTGCTGCATCCTCACATGGCTAAAGGAGCAAGAAAACTCATTAGAGTCTCTTTTTGTTTTTTTGATTTTTTAAATTATACTTTAAGTTCTGGGATACATGTGAAGAACATGCAGATTTGTTACATAGGTATATACATGCCATAGTGGTTTGCTGCACCCATCAGCCCATCATCTGCATTAGGTATTTCACCCAATGCTATCTCTTCCCTAGCCCTCCAGCCCCCTACAGGCCCCAGTGTGTGATGTTCCCCTCCCTGTGTCAGTGTGTTCTCGTTCAGCTCCCACTTGTGAGTGAGAACATGCGGTGTTTGCTTTTCTTTTCCTGTGTTAGTTTGCTGAGAATGATGGTTTCCAGCTTCATCCATGTCCCTGCAAAAGACACGAACTCATCCTTTTTCACAGCTGCATAGTATTCCACAGTGTACATGCACCACATCTTCTTTATCCAGTCTATCATTGATGGGCATTTGGGTTGGTTCCCAGTCTTCGCTATTGCGAACAGTGCCGCAATAAACATACGTGTGCATGTGTTTTTATAGCAGAATGATTTATAATCCTTTGGGTATATACCTAGTAATGGGATTGCTGGGTCAAACAGTATTTCTAGTTCTAGATCCTTGAGGAATCGCCACATTATCTCCCACAATGGTTGAACTACTTCGCACTATCACCAGCAATGTAAAAGCATTCCTATTTCTCCACATCCTCTCCAGCATCTGTTGTCTCCTGGCTTTTTAATGATCACCATTCTAACTGGCATGAGATGGTATCTCAATGTGGTTTTGATTTGCATTTCTCTAATGACCAGTGATAAAGAGCTTTTTTTCGTATGTTTGTTGGCTGCATAGATGTCTTCTTTTGAGAAGTGTCTGTTCATATCCTTCACCCACTTTTTGATGGAGTGTCTTTTTTAAGAGCACTAATTCCATTCATAAGGGTGTAACCCTCATGACTTAATCGCTTACCAAAGGTCCCTCTTAATATTATCACATTGGGTGTTAGGCTCCAACATAAGAATTTCAGAGGGTTACAAACATTAAAACCGTAGCAGTCCCTGTGTGCCAGTACTTCATGAAACATTGTATTTAAGTGCATTGCCAAGTGTAGCAAGAATGAAAATGTGGAAGAAACTCTTCAACAACCCTTTTCCTTTTAGTGAATCTCCTTTTAATTCAATTCCTTAAATAATGTTGTTGTTTTTTTTTCCCCCCAAAACAATGTTAACAAACAGCTTCCACTGTGTTTTCTGCAATGCCTTGGTGACATTCTTTGGCCCGCCCTGCTTCTCTTGAGTTATATGGTCTAGTTTTAATTTTCTCAGCCCTATATCTCACAAGACTGTATGCCCTAACTGAATTCCCAAAATTGAGGATGAATTTTCTATATGATCATTTCTCATTGCTGTCTACAGAGAAGCTTATATGTTCAAACTAATTATATACTGATAATATGTGGCCACCTATTGAAGCTTCTGTTTCCCACCAAATTATTTACTTTTGGCTGCTGTTTTTTTTCCAGGAGCTGTGAATATATCAAAAGGTTATGTGTTCTGCCTGGAAGAATAATGAACCATGCCTCTTTTATTTCTTAGTGTTTTATTGTATTCTTTAGCACACAATTACAGAATTTTAGAAAGAAAAGATCTTAAAGACCAGTTTGAACCTATTATTTTACAGATAAGGAATAGACGCACAGCCAAGTTAAATGATTTTCCAAATGTTCACCCAACTAATTAGTGGCTGTTATTTTGAAACATTAATAAGTGACTGAGAATGGTAGGCTCATGCCTGGAATCTCAGCACTCAAGAATCCAAGGCAGAAGGATCACTTGAGGCCAAGAGTTCGAAACCAACCTGGACAATACAACAAGACCTGTACAAATATATATATATATTTTTTTTAATTAGCCAGGCGTGATGGCACATGCTTGTAGTCCCTGCTACTGGGGAGGCTGAGGCAGGGGAATTGCTTAAGCTGAGGAGTTCAAGGTTCTGGTGAGTTGCAATCACACCATTGCATTCCAGCCTCTTTGTCATAATTTACTGTTTTATTGATTATTCATGTGTATCACCTGTTTATTGATCTTTGACATAGCATGTAAGCAGCTATGCTACTTGAATGATGTCTAGTTTTGTTTTTTTTTTTGGGGGGGGGTTGTTTGCTTTTTTGAGACAGAGTCTTGCTCTGTCACCCAGGCTGGAATGCAGCGGCGCAATCTCAGCTCACTGCAACCTCCGCCTCCCAGGTTCAAGCGATTCTCCTGCTTCAGCCTCCCAAGTAGCCGTGATTACAGGTGCCTACCACCATGCCCAGATAATTTTTGTATTTTTAGTAGAGATAGGGTTTCATCATGTTGGTCAGGCTTGTCTTAACTCCTGACCTCAGGTGATCCACCCTCCTCAGCCTCCCAAAGTGCTGGGATTACAGGTGTGAGCCACCATGCCAAGCCCCTGTGATCATTTATTTTTAAAGCTGATGTTTATAAATGTTGCTAGCACCCCCAATAAACAATAGAACATAAGACTGCTCTTCTCTACCAGTCCTAATTGTGTGACTAAGTTATTCCCCAAAAGTTTAACCCAAATTTAAGGGAGACTAAATGGAATGCCATAGGACAGACTGCAGAGCAACTTAAAAACTTGGGTTAGTGGGCCCAGGAGAATAACCCTTAGTTTTATGTCTTGCGTATGTTACAAGAATAAGGAAGGTCCAATTTAGGTGTGGCATGCAGGAAAGAGAGGGGCTTTTAGGATGGTTTTATGAAATTAAAAATATTCAAAACAAATACCTGTAATAAGAACATATTTAATGAGAAGAAAAGTAAGCCTGAAAGAGCTGTAGATGTTAGAGATTGCCAATTCATGCAGAATTCAAAATTAATTTTATGTTTGTTTTATGACAGATATGTAAAATTGGAAGATAGAGATAATTGGATTTCTCTGGATTCTGTAACATCTGAAATTAAACTTGCAAAAATTCCCGATTTTGAATCTAGATATGTCCAAAATGGCACATACACTATAAAAATTTTGGCTATATCAGAAGGTAAGTTATTAATAGATGTTTTTCTTGGTTATATATATTTAGATTTTTATTTTCCAACATCAGAAACCTTTGTTTTGATTATATATAAAAATCTAGTCTCAGTCAAGCAAGCACAGTGGCTTGTATCTATAATCCCAGCTACTCAGGCATCTGAGGTGGTAGGATCTCTTGGGCCCAGGAGTTTGAGACCAGCCTGGACAACACAGCAAGACACCATCTTAAATTTAAAAAAGGAGGGGTAGGTAAAATTTAAAAATAGATGTTTAAAAAAAATTTTTAATAAGATGAAAAAAGCACCTAAATTATCCAGTAGATAAACCTGACATTTCTACTTGGTAAGTGGGTTGGAAGATATGACTTGATCCAAGTTTGAAACGTATCTAGGTTAGAAAATGTCCTAAGTGGTTAGTACCTTCTCCACTCGAAATTGGCAGGGGAATTCAAACTATGTCTGTTGTCATCAATAGGAACAGAATGTACATATTTTTCTCTCTTATTTTTAAGATGATCTTAGAAAAACCATCACTGGCACCATCCATATCGCCGTTGAAGACACCAACGACAACTGTCCCACACTGACAGAACCCACGCAGACAGTCTGTAACAGCGCGCAGTATGTGAACGTCACTGCAGAGGACCTGGATGGATACCCAAACAGTGGCCCTTTCAGGTTCTCTGTCATTGACAAACCACCTGGAATGGCAGAAAAATGGAAAATAGTACGCCAAGAAAGTAAGCTAAATCACTGGACTACCCTGAAATCCAAATATTAAGCGTGCTAGATATCTAAAATATTTGTAAGTTGTATTTCTTCTCATAAATTATGTTTCCAGTATAGTTTTTTAAAGGAGTTTTGAAATAAGGTCCTGAACCTATAGGCTTATAGTATCTTTCATATGCTTATAGAGAGAAGAAAAATAATGTAAAATGTCTTAAAGGTAACTGGTATTCTCTAAATAGCTCTTGAAGTAGTTTTGTCTGGTGAGGTGAGGAGTACCAAGCCTTTCTCAGTACCACAATCGTAGTAGGTGTCTTCTAAAACTCTTGAAGTGTAGTAACAATAATTCCATTTAAAGCAGCATTTATTGAACACTTGCTATGTGTCAGGTAAATCTGCTAGCTCATCCTATATATTACCATATTTAATCCTTACTTCTAACATTATTCCCTGATTAAAGTTGAGGATACCTTAATTTCACTGGAGGTAAGTAAAGCTCAAAGCTAGAACATGATAGAAAGAAACAACATGACATCGGGGTTGTCTGATTCCCCCTACTTCTCCATGCCAGTGGACATGTCTGTATGTCCATATCCAGGACATCGAGGCACTTGGACCATATGAAGTGTTGATATGAGTTTTCAGATGTCCTTCAGGGTGGTTTTGAATGCAGAAAAGTCTGTCCAGAAAACTATTTTGTTTTAAACAATTAGGGTTCATTTCAGAAAAATTTCAAAGACAATGATCAGGTTTTTTTTTTAATCTACAGCTTTATTAAGTCTAGCAAATGTTTGAAATCATTTTAAGAGGCTTTGAATAATGTTTAGTCCAATTAACAAATTAAACACCATCAATATTTTAAACTGTATTTACAGATTTAATACATTTTGTTTCCTTTCTTACGTATTTCAATGATCTGAATTAACAAAGCCTCCCTATGATCCTTATACTCTAAAATTCTAATAAATTTAACTTATAAGTATATCGAGTTATGTATTAGAGAGTATTATCAATAATAAGTTGAAGTCGGGTGTGGTGGTCCACGTCTGTAATCCCAGCACTTTAGGATGCTGAAGCAGGTGGATCACTTGATGTCAGGAGTTCAAGACCAGCCTGGCCAACATGATGAAACCCCATCTCTACTAAAAATACAAAAGTTTAAAATTAGCTAGCATGGTGAGGGGTGCCTATAATCACTTGAACCTAGGAGGCAGAGGTTGCAGTGAGCCAAGATGGCACCACTGCATTCCAGCCTGGGCAACAGAATGAGACTCCATCTCAGAAAGTAGTAATAATGTTTAAGAGTGTTAATGTTCTTTGATCTTAGAAGCTGTATGCTGAAGAATGTCATGCTGCTATCTCTAACTTACCTTGAAATAGTTTAAAAACTTTAAAAAATAAAAAGAGAAAAAGTGAGTATATAGAGGGCAAGAAAGTATTGTTGCAAAAATGTGAACAATTAGTGAAGGGTTTGTTAATATTCACTAAAATATTCTTTCAACTTTTCTGTAGGTTTGAATTTTTTTCTATTTTGGATATATATAGTGTTGAGAACAAAAAAAAGAAGGGACTAGAGAAAACAAGATCAGCCCATTGTTGAAAACGATTAAAGCTGAGGATGGATAGTGGGGGTTATGCTCTTCTATTACTATGTTTGAAAAATTGCCTTAATAAAATTTTTTTTGTTAAGAAATGGTAAAATAGGCCAGGCACAGTGGGCTCACGCCTGTAATCCCAATGCTTTGGGAGGCCGAGATGGGCAGATCACCTGAGGTCAGGAGTTCGAGAGCAGCTTGACCAATATGGAGACACCCCATCTCTACTAAAAATACAAAAATTAGCCCAGTGTGATGGCACATGCCTGTAATCCCAGCTACTCGGGAGGCTGAGGCAGGAGAATCACTTGAACCTGGGAAGCGGAGTTTGCGGTGAGCCGAGATCACGCCATTGCACTCCAGCCTAGGCAACGAGAGCGAAACTTTGTCTAAAACCAACAAACAAACAAAAAAGAAATGGTAAAATAAAGTTCATTGAGTAGAAATGTTATTTAACTCACCACTTGTTTGTCACTGTATTCCCAGTATATAGAACAGTTCCTAGCATCTCCTAGACCTACATACATTGGTTACAATTAATCATCATGAAAGTAAGGCATCCAAGTCTGACCCTTTGCTATTTAAACTGCATGTTCAGGGCCTATGGACAAATTTTAAGGAGCACACTTCAATGAGAAGTGAAGGAAGAAGAAAGTATCTGATTGGAGCTAAATATAATCAGCAATGAAGGAACATTTCTGGAATTTAATGTTGTCTCATCCTTGGTAATCATTCCTTTTTATTTCCTTCTGCCTCCCAACCTTGTAGGTACCAGTGTGCTGCTGCAGCAAAGCGAGAAAAAGCTTGGGAGAAGTGAAATTCAGTTCCTGATTTCAGACAATCAGGGTTTCAGTTGCCCTGAAAAGCAGATCCTTACACTCACGGTTTGTGAGTGTCTGCATGGCAGTGGCTGTGTGGGAGCGCACCGTGACTCCTATGTGGGCCTGGGACCTGCAGCAATTGCGCTCATGATTTTGGCCTTTCTGCTTCTGCTGTGTAAGTCTTTACAAGCCATTCTGTAGTGCTTTTAGGAATTTGAGTGCACTACTAGAGATGTGTTACTATGGTAGTCATTGATTTCTTCACAGTTATTCTTCAACCACACTAGAATGCTTTGAGGGTGAACAGGGAAACAACTTATGATTGACAGATCACCAAAGCATAATATAGGACTCTTCAGAATTTTGTTTTATAAATGTATATCATTTTCTGATTTCAGTAACTTAGGAACTACTTTTTGGCATAAACTTCGCAGGTATTCCCATTTCAGTGAGCTCTGTGAGGGCAGCATGCTGTCTGTTCTCTTCACTGCTGTATTCCCAGTGCCTGGAACACAGCCTTGCATATAGTAAGCATTAGAAAAGATTTGTTGCATGACTTGGAGTTATGGATATAAGGTTTTTTGCAAACCCAGCTTATTCCAGTCGATCCTGCTTTGTATTTCAGAGCTCCACCTCCCTGAAATCCCCCACTTGGCTTGTTTCTTCACCAGCACCAAAAGTAGGCAGACCCTCTGAGCACATCCTGTGATTCCTGACCCCAAGATGTTCTCAGCCAGTCCTGCTTGCCCTACCCAACCTCCAAAGACCTCAGGTTTCCTTTTATAAAAGAACAAGGGACTGCATCCTGGGGTCATATGAAATACCACTCTACCTGACCACTGAGCATGGGCAGAGGGCCACCTCCAAGGCAGCTGACGCTGGTGCAGTGACAGAGGAAGGGCCTGTTAGACAAGGAGTCCCCAACCCCCAGGCCACAGACCAACACCAGATCATGTCCTGTTAGGAACCAGGACACACAGCAGGAGGTGAGCGGTGGATGAGTGAGTGAAGCTTCATCTGTATTTACAGCCGCTCCCCATTGCTTGTGTTACCACTTGAGCTCTGCTCCCTGTCAGATCAGTGGTGGCATTCAATTCTTACAGGAACCCAAACTCTACTGGGAACTACACATGCAAGGGATCTAGGTTGCGTGCTCCTTATGCGAATCTAATGCCTGATTCTGTCACTGTCTCCCATTACCCGGAGATGGGACCATCTAGTTGCAGGAAAATAAGGTCAGGGCTCCCACCAATTCTACATTATGATGATTTGTATAATTATTTCATTATATATTACAATGTAATAATAATAGAAATAAAGTGTACAATAAATGTAATGCACTTGAATCATCCCAAAACCACCCCACCATACCCCCAACCTCCCTGTGGAAAAGCTGTCTTTCATGAAACCAGTCCCTGGTGCGAAAATGGCTGGGGACTGCTGTGTTAGAGCCATTGGTAGATGTTCAGTTGAATGCACAGCACTCAACAGTTTGCCATGTACTTTTATGCAATTATCTCCATGTTACAGATACATATACAGATACATAATGGTAAATGACTTGTCTCAGCTTACCAAGTGTGTAGGTAGGTACTGAAGCAGGGACTGTATCTTTTGCTCATGGATTCCTTGCACTGCTTTCTCATCTCAGATTCCCTGGAGCCTAATGCACTTGGCACATAATGGACACTTGATGAATGTTTGTTAAAATTGTTGAATTGCCACTGGCTGATTTCAATCTTCTTCTTAATCATAGTAGCTATAGTTGATGTGCTGTTGACTGTTTTACATAAAAACGAAATCTAGGCACTAGTCAGTTCATCATTGGAAGCTGCCAAGCTGGAGTGGCAGATGGGCGTGCAGATGTGTTTAATTCTTTGCTGCATTGATCAAGGGGTCAACCTTGGTCTTTGCTTTCTCCTAGGGGTGAAATAAAATCTAAGGAGAGAGCTCTGAAATTGTTACACATTTCACTTTATTATTTCTAATCACTATTATTATTAGCACATATATTTTGGGGACAGTGATTTTTTTTTTAATTGGACCATGGTTTTAAAAAATTTAATCTTTAAGCTGGTTTGGATGATTTGGATTCCATCTGACCTAGTCTTGGTGTTCCACTCAGCAACCACAGACAGCCTCTTTTTGATGAACAAGGCCTAGAATCTGTACGACTCCCTCATTCTGCCTTCGAGCTTTGGAGTAACTCACCCCAAACAGCTTGGTACGGTTGGATCAGGGTTAACAAAAGAAAAATAGGGCTGCAGATAAGTGAAGACAACTCCAGGAAAGGCATGCAAATTCCGATTTAGAAATTGTCAGGATTAACCTTATCTGTGTTCCATTTTGTGTCTGTACAGTGGTACCACTTTTACTGCTGATGTGCCATTGCGGAAAGGGTGCCAAAGGCTTTACCACCATACCTGGCACCATAGAGATGCTGCATCCTTGGAATAATGAAGGAGCACCACCTGAAGACAAGGTCAGTGGATCAGATGTCAATATGACTGGTCTTCTTTTTGGGTTTTAAAGGCTCTAGGGAAGTGTTTCTTACATTTTTGGTAGAGTGAGTAAAGTGATCACTATGGATTTCACTCACATGCCTTTGTTAAGCAAAGGGTTCAAATGAAAGCATATTTTGTGTTTGTTGCTGGGGCAGAATTGAGATGGTTGTACTCTGTTGTGACACTTCCCATGCTGTAGAGAATGTAGAGCAAGGTTCAGGAAGAGCAAGTGTGTGTAGGGATCTAAGTCTTTTGTCCCAGCATTAAATGGGCAGTTTTCACAACCAGGAACTGCTTCATTTCCATTCCCCTCAATGCACAGGGTTTGCAGAGGTAACCCACAACCCCCATGACAGTTGTAAAATGTTGCAAAGCCCACTTTCCTAATGACTTCATAGCCATATCCCTTTGTCTGTTGCATCTTCACCCTGTACCTCTCATCACCGTCTGTTATGAGCATCATTTCTAATAGGATAGAATTTAGCATCAAGTGGCAGAGAACTCAGAATAACAGTGGCTTAAACGTAAAATGGGCAGTCCAAAGTCAACATATTGATGATTCCTCCACAGTGTGGTCCCTGGCCCCCTCTTCCTTGTTTTTCCTCCATGGTTGAGTTCCATTCCCACACTGTCCTCATGTGTCAGTGCTAGCTACGTAGCTGCCGTCCCCACATTCTAACCAGCAAATGGGAGAAAAGTGAAGAATGCTCTTTAAGCACACTTCCCAGAACTCGCGTACATTTCTGCTTAATTCACATTGACCACAGCTTAGTCAGGTGGCTATACCTAGTGGTATCAGAGGCTTGGAAATACTCTTTATTTTGCGTGGCCATGGATCCAGTTAAAAACAAAATTAAAAATTCTATAACTATAGAAGAAGGTATCAAACTGCAGAGGAAGGTTGGAATGCCATTGGTGCACATAGAGTAAAGGAGCTGAGACTATATGACTGTTTGGGCCTTGTTTCCTCTTTGGGTTATATCCAGCTATAAAACAAGAAGAAAGAAAATCTTCATAAGACTTATATAAGTTATTCAACCCAAAAGGTTTTTTCTAATTGGCCTCAGTGGAAATAGCTTATATCTTCCTATGCCTACTTGGCTCAGATCCTTCTACCAAGGATGAAGGAGTCCCCCTCCATCTTCCTGACTCAGTTCTCAGCTGTGTTTCCTCTCACAGGTGGTGCCATCATTTCTTCCGGTGGATCAAAGGGATGGTCTAGCAGGAAGAAATGGAGTAGGAGGTATGGCCAAGGAAGCTGCCGTGAAAGAAAGTAGCTCTGGTTCCTTTGCCAAAGAGCAGCGTGAGATGTCTGAGCTGGATGGAAGGTGGGAAGAACACAGAAGCCTGCTTTCTGTTAGAGCTACCCAGGCTACAGGGACCACAGGGGCTATCATAAGCAAGGAAACCATGAAGAACACAAGAGCCACAGGGGCTTCCAGAGACGTGGCTGGAGCTCAGACAGCTGCTGTTGCACTGAACGAAGAATTCTTAAGAAATTATTTCACTGATGTAAGGATTGGTTTTATGTATTGGGATGGGGGGACATTTATATGTGAATGTAATATTATTAGGGTAATCATTGCCTTGGATCCAAATGAGACTTTGGGGTTTTTTTCTTTCTCCAGGGAATACTTATAGGCAATAAGGAAAGAGAAATGGGACCCACTAAATCAGTTGGTGTTAGCTAAATTATGCTGCAGTAACAAGTGAGCCCACAATCTTAGTTCTCACATAGGCATGTTTCTCACTTACAGTTGTGTTTTTGCCAGTCAGCTCAGCTCTGCTCTGCTTCATGATGTCTTCATTCCAAGATGCTCTGAGAGAGCAGATCAGACCTGGGAAGCTGCCGTCCTTGTGGCCCAGAGAAAAGAGCAAGGCAGAACCAGGCAATGGCTCTTAAAGCCTCTGGCTTTTTACACTCACATTTCATTGACCAAAACAAGTTACATGACCAAGACAGATGCCAGTGGGTCAGAAAGTTCTATCCCTGAAGTAGCAGACTTGGTAGGGATGAGCCCTGCAGGAGAGACAGAGAATATATAACCCAAAAAATACAATCTATTAAGTCCATTTAAATTTTACCTTCTGTATGAGAGTACTTGGCTTTGCTATTCTGAGAGTCTACCAAAAAATGATGAGAAAAGTTGCAGGAAGATGATTAGATGCAGTAAGGAAGCTCATGCTAGAATTAGGAATTAGAAGCAGGACTGAAAATAAAAATATGATGTAGAGGTCAGGCACAGTGGCTCATGCCTATGATTCCAGCACCACGGGAGGCCAAGGCAGGCTGATCACTTGAGCCCAGAAGTTCAAGCCCAGTTTGGGTAATATGGTGAAACCCTCACTCTCCAAAAACACAAAAAATTAGCCGGGCATCCTGGCACACACCTATAGTCACAGCTACTCAGGAGGCTGAGGCAGGAGGATCACTTGAGCCTGGGAAGCCAAGGATGCTGTGAGCTGTGATCATACCACTGCACTCCAGCCTAGGCAACAGAAACTCTGTCTAAAAATAATAATAATAATAATAACATAGAGATAACTATACTTCAGAACAAGGATTATTACCAGGAATAATGAGGGGTAGTTCATAATGAAAAATGGGCCAATTCATCAGGAGGTCTGAAACTCCTAAATATATCAGAACCTAATAATAAATTATTAAAACTTAAAGCAAAAACAGAACTGATAGAGAAGCAGACAAATTCGTAATTATAGTTGGAGAGTTCAACATGTTCTATTAGTAAATGAAAGAACAAGTAGACAGAATCAGTAAGCATATAGAAAACTTAGTATTATCAACCAAATGGATCTCGTTGACATTGACAGAACACTCTATGCAACAGAAGCAGAATACACATGCTTTTTGATACAGACTATATTCTAGAACATAAAATAATTGTAAATAACTTTAAAGAATTGCAGTTATACAATGTACTTCGATGACAAAAATAAAACCAGAGATCAGTAATAAAGTAAATATATAAAATATACTCAAATATTTATAAATACACATGACTGCAAATTAAATTACACTTTATGAAAATTTGTGGGGCACTACTGAAGTGGTGCTTGAAGGGAAATTGTAGCAAAAATGGTTATATTAGAAGATGGTCTCATATCAGTGACCTAAGCTTCTACCCTCAAAAGTTGGAAGAGCAAATTAAACTCAAAACAAGCAGAAATAAGGTAATAATGAATTTTAGAGCAGAAATCAATGAAATACTTAGCAAAAAGTAATAGAAAAAAAAAAAAAAAAAACATTGAAGCCACAAAGTGATTATTTAAAGAGGTCAATAAAATTGATAAACCTTTTACCAGACTAGGATATTAAAAGAATAAACACAAACTATGGATATCAGAAATGAAATAAAAAACATTACTACAGATCCTACAGACATAGTCAGAATAATTTTTAAAAAAAGCAGGACTGGGTGGTTTTCTTGAGAACAAGGCCTTGTGCTCCCATGAGAATGGGCAGAGTTGGAATATACAGCATCTGAAGGGCCCTAGAGAGTAGTAAGGGGAGGGGCTTCCACTGAGGAAAGCAAGTTGCTTCTGTCCCCTGTCTTCTAAATTTGCAAATTATTAGTGTGCTTTCCCACTTTCTGCTCCTTTCCACCCTCCCTTCTTTCATACCATCCTTCACCCACCTCCAAGTATAGCTTAATGGGGATGTGGTTGGTGTCAAGGAAAACCACATCTTGGCCTTTCCTGTCTCACTGCTAAGCTCAATTCTAGCGTCCTATTTGTTTTATTTTGATAGGTTTTCCCTCTCCACTCGAAGCCTGCTCCAGTCATTTTTGGTTATGTATGTATGTACTAACTTTTGATTTAGAAGTAATTTCAAAGTTATTAGAAAATTTGCAAGAATGGTAGAAATTCTGAACCCAATTATTAACATTTTGCCACATTTGCTATTTGCTTTTCCATTCTCTCTCTCTCTCTCACTGACACACATTCACACTCATTCTCTTACATCACTGTAGTACAGTTAACAAATGTAGAACTTTACCATTGACACAGTCCACATTTCAGTGTAGCCAACTATCACACTTTTATAGCAATTTTGTTTTTTCAGAGTCTTGCATTCCATTAAGTTGTCCTGACACTTTAGTCTTCTTTAAACTGAAACAGTCCTCTCTGCCTTTCTGTTTTTTCCCTGATATTGATATTTTTTAAGAATACAGGCTAGTTGTGTCACAGGATCTCTCTCAATTTGTGTTTCCCTGATAGATCTTTGTAATCCACTTCACATTAGTGCCTTTTCAACAGGAATATCATCTTGTTTTTAAATGAATTTGTATTGCTAATATTTGTTTTGTGTTTGTTTCATTTTGTTTTCATTTTAGAAAGCGGCCTCTTACACTGAGGAAGATGAAAATCACATAGCCAAAGATTGCCTTCTGGTTTATTCTCAGGAAGAAACTGAATCTCTGAATGCTTCTATTGGCTGTTGCAGTTTTATTGAAGGAGAGCTAGATGACCACTTCTTAGATGACTTGGGACTTAAATTCAAGACGCTAGCTGAAGTTTGCCTGGGTCAAAAAATAGATATGGAAATTGAGCAGAGGCAAAAACCTGCCACAGAAGCAGGTATGAACACAGCTTCACGTTCACTCTATGAGCAAACTATGGTTAATTCAGAGAATACCTCCTCTGGCAGTAGCTTCCCGGTTCCAAAATCTTTGCAAGAAACAAATGCAGAGAAAGTAACTCAGGGAATAGTCACTGAAAGATCCGTGTCTTCTAGGCAGGCTCAAAAGGTAGCTACACCTCTTCCTGACCCAGTGGCTTCTGGTAATATGATGGCAACAGAAGCTTCCTATGCCACAGGTTCCACTATGCCACCAAGCACTGTGATCCTGGGTCCTAGACAGCCACAGAGCCTTATTGTGACAGAGAGGGTATATGCTCCAGCTTCTACTTTGGTAGATCAGCCTTATGCTAATGAAGGTACAGTTGTGGTTACTGAAAGAGTAATACAGCCTCATGGGGGTGGATCGAATCCTCTGGAAGGCACCCAGCATCTGCAAGATGCACATTATGTCATGGTGAGGGAAAGAGAGAGCTTCCTTGCCCCCAGCTCAGGTGTGCAGCCGACTCTGGCCATGCCTAATTTAGCAGTGGGGCAGAATGTGACAATGACAGAAAGAGTTCTAGCACCTGCTTCCACTCTGCAATCCAGTTATCTGATTCCCACTGAAAACTCTATGAGGGTTAGGAACACCATGGTGTCTGGAGCTGGAGTCCCTGGCCTCCTGCCAGATTTTGGTTTAAAGGAATCTGGTCACTCTAATTCTACCATAACCACATCTTCCACCAGAGTCACCAAACATAGCACTGTACAGCATTCTTACTCCTAACCAGTAGTCAGCCACAAACTGACCCAGAGTTTAATTAGCAGTGACTAATTTCATGTTTCCAGTATACCTGATTTTTCATGAGCTTACAGACACAGATACACATACACATTGAGCTTTAGATTTTTCTTAGTCGCTGAGATACAAAAGACCACACTGCCTCTGCTTCCAGGAGTGTATTTTAGAAATGCTCCATGATTTACTGAGGACATAGAGATGATGCTGCTTCTTAGGTGCCTTTAGTGAGCTATGCAGGGAATCCTGACAAAGCAAGATACAGTCAATCTGGCTTCTGAGAACTTAGCAAATTAACAGAGTGTACAGTTCATCCTCCGTCCAGTAAAGCAACCCAGGAAACTGATTGGGTCTCTTTGCCTACCATATTAACATTTAACATTGATGTTCCGTATTCTGTACTTTATTGCATGTAGCAGATTTTCAACACCTCATTGATCCAAAGATATATGCACAGTCTGGGCACCAGTTTTGGTTTTCCTTAAGACTTGAACCCTTTTCATCTGTGTGTGATTCATTAAATTTTAGAACACTGATGATAAGAATACACATTGTTATGTTTCTGTGTACATGACTCTGTGTGTGTGTGTGCACATACATACTGTATAGTCTTAAAAATAGCATTATACCTCTTGTCTCAACTGCCATGAAAATGTTGAATACTCCAAATTCAGTTGAATAATCCAAAGCAAAATTTTTAAATATAAAATAATTTTACTTTTTATAGTAATCGTATACTTTTAAAAAACAACCTCAGGATAGATTATCTTCTAAACAGCTGCAATTTAGTGCAGCTGCATTAACCAGCCATGTTTTCTAGTTGTGGTAGGAACCATTCACTGCTGTGTATCCTCAGTGCCTAACGTGGGTGCCAAATAACTGTAGAATTACACTGAATTGTGCAAACCATTCTTTTTTGTTTACAATTGCCAAAAATCTCAAAAGGTCCTATATTTCTGTAATTCTGTCTTTGAAATTATGATTTTATTTTGATCTCTCAGTTGTTGACTGGCCGGGTGTGACTTAGTACGTAAGTACTCAATATTATATTATAAAAACCTCAGATAATTGACTTGATTTTGCACAACATCCTTGCCTTTCTTTTCTACAAGTTAATTTTTTTACAAATTATGTGGGCTGCCTCGCTCCTAAATAGGTTATTATTGCTCCTAGAAATAATAATATTTCAATATATATGTGCATTATCCGTAATAATTTATATAAATATTTCCCACAACACAATAATTTTCATAATTTTCAAAGACTAATTTCTTGACTGAAGATATTTTGCTAGGGAAGTGACTTTAAAATTTTGCAGACTTTAAAAAAATTGTTGAATGGTGTTATGCAAAGTATTTATACAGTGTGCTCCCACTAACTGTGCATAGATCAGGGCACATATTTTTAGAGATCTACGTCTATAGCTTAAATGGAAGTTACGCTTCCATGATCTAGAATTGTTTACTCTCTTTCTAGTAATTGTTGTTTCTTTTATTAGTATTATTGTAGACTTACTAACAGTTTGATTTTGCCAGATATGCAACAGGAATATCACTAGTATGTGAAAATGTAAATATCACCCACGTACTCAAAACAAACAAAAGTTGGTCTTAAGCTTCCTCCTTGAACAGCCTCAGAAACCTAACCTGCCCTTTGTAGCATAATCACATTTTCTAAATGATTTTCTTTGTTCCTGAAAAAGTGATTTGTATTAGTTTTACATTTGTTTTTTGGGGAGAGATTATATGTGTATGTGTGTCATAAAATATTTAAATAAAAAAACTACCTTTAGAGTGACCCTTTCCCTATGTGTTTTTATTTCTCTATTATATTTTACAAGGAATAAAGCTCAGTTGTTAGGGAGAGTGCCCTAAAGGCAGGTATTTCTTGGACTTTGGTATTTAATTATATCTGCTTGAAATAAAAAAAGTTATCAATTATCTAAAATTCAAATTTATCTGGGTACTTGGCATTTTTGTTTGCCAACTCTGGCAACCTTGTTCCTAAGGAATTAAAGATTGCATTCTGCCCAGAGTAACACTGGAGAAATCTGTTGGGTTTGGCTGGAGGCTAGTGTATCTAACCCAAAGGGAATCAATCTACCGATGTTTGAGAGACTTAATTGCTTGTCATATTTTATAAGGGAAAAGATCAGAGTTGCTGCTGTCAGAGAAGAAAAAAAATCTTTTTCTTCTAGTCCCCGGCCGGGGCTCTGTAACAAACAGATTAATAAGAGAAAAACAGACATTAGTCTATTAACATGTGTCTCATGCATGCTTTGGAGTAACTGGGATGAGTAGCTTAAAGGGGTGGTTAGAACTTGGGTGTAAAATGTTAAAAGAAGAGCTTTAAACAAATTAAATCTAACAGTTTAATTAGGCAAAGAATGATTCACAAAATTGGGCTGCCCTGGAAGTAGAAACGTTCAGAGAACTCCGTTCTGCAAGGTGGGCAGGCAGTATTTATAGACAGAAAATGGAAGTGAGGTCGGGAAGCCGCTTGATTGGTTACAGCTGAGCCTTCGCCTTATTCGGAGGTGGGCTGACAGTTGGCAGCCAGTGACTGGCTGAACTCAGTTGCTGTGACTGATTGACACTCAGCTATGTGTTACAAAAGTACACTCCTAAGTTAGGCTGTCAGTTCATTTATGTACCAGGCTAGGTTGCAGTTTGTCATGTGGGGACTCGAGGTATGGAGGCAGCCTCAAGCCAAAATTTAGTTTAATTTAACAATATACCAACTTGGTCTAAAACAAAGGAAAAGGGATTGGGGGCTTTTGGGCAGTGGAAACAAATGAATGGAAGGTGACCAGGAAAAGTCTGGTCAGCTTGGGTAAGATTTGTTATACAGATTTAAGTCAATGTCCTTGTCATTTATCATCATCCCTGTGTCTGGTACAGAGGGAGACAACCTTATAAATGGACATTTCCTTTATAAATGTAAATTCCTTAACAAACAATAAACTTACCTTCTGTCTTCAGAGCTTTTCCTTCATCTGTTGTTTCTCAAAATAATCCTTATACTAAAAAAATATTTTGGGAGGTGTAGCATATTCTAGTCTACACTGCTGGTAAACTGGAATGTCTCATGAATGAAGATTTCACAACACTGGTGCATCAGGACGTCCTAAAGCATGCAGACTGTTTTATTCCTGTGACTTCAGTTCCCGCTCCAATCAGCTGATTCTGGCTGATCTCTACAGACCATATTCCAATCACCACCACATCAAAAAGTCTACAATAGTACATTGCTAACCAAGCATCACCTAAAAATGAGACATTTCAGATCATTAAATCTGACTTTCTTAACGGACAAAAATTTCTTAGTTTCATTATATGTTTCATTTTAATCTTCTATATCGTTCCCAATTACTTTGTCTACTTTTTCTATTAATGGCTAAGAGAACAGTGTTGAAGTCTCCCAAGTGTGGCTTTGTCTATTTCCCCCTTTAATTTTTTCTGTTTTTGCTTCCTGTGTTTTGAAACTTTTTGCCTGTGTTATTAGGTACAAACACATTTAAGATTACTGTGTTCCTGAAGAACTGATATTTTTATCATTATGAAATGCCTCTTCATCTCTTTACAACTGCTAATTACTTATAGCCTAAAGCTGCCTGCTTACATTCTTTTTTTTTTTTTGAGACGGAATTTTGCTCTTGTTGCCCAGGCTGGAGTGCAATGGTGCAATCTCAGCTCGCCACAACTTTTGCCTCCTGGGTTCAAGCAAGTAAACTGCCTCAGCCTCCCGAGTAGCTGGGATTACAGACATGTGCCACTATGCCCAGCTAATTTTGTATTTTTAGTCGAGATGGGGGTTTCTCTATGTTGGCCAAACTGGTCTCGAACTCCCTACCTCAGGTAATCGTCCACCTCAGCCTCCCAAAGCACTGGAATTACAGGCACGTGCCACCACACCCAGCCCCCCTTACGAATTTTAAGTTTGACCTGAAGGTTTCTCCATACTTAGTGAACTGTAAACCTAACTGGATGTGTAAACATATTATAAACTACTCTTGTCTCAGGCAATCACAGCCACAATACGTCAACCACTCACAGGCGGCCAACTGTTCAAATTGCATTCAAATAAGGCAAAACCTGAGCTGTAACCAGTCCCACTATTTCTGTACCTCACTTCCTTTCTCCATCCATAAATCCTCTGTGGCCACGCAGCAGCGCCAGCGTGGTTCTGCATCTACTCTGGTTTAGGGGCTGCCCAATCTGTGAATTGCTTTTTGCTCAATTAAAGTTTGTAAAATATATTTGTTTATTTACCTATTTATTTATTTTTATTTTGAAGATAGAGTCTCACTCTGTCACCCAGGCTGGAGTGCAGTGGTGGGATCTTGGCTCACTGCAACCTCTGCCTCCCGGGCTCAAGTGATTCTCCTGCCCCAGCCTCCTGAGTAGCTGGGATTACAGGCACACGCCACCACACCAGGCTAATTTTTGTATTATTTTTTTTTTAGTAGAGATAAGGTTTCCTCATGTTGCCCAGGCTGGTCTCAAACTCCTGGCCTCAAGTGATCCACCTGCCTCAGCCTCCCAAATTCCTGGGATTACAGGTATGAGCCACCACACCCAGCCAACTTTGTAAAATTTAATTTGTCTGAAGTTTTTCTTTTAATAAAGTCTTTGTCCTGAAATCCACTTTACCTAGCATTAATCCAATCTTCTTATGGTTAGTGCTTCTGTGGTATATCTTTTTGATCCTTTGGCTTGCCACCTGTCTGTGCCTTTATAGTACATTTTGTAAACAATATACAAGTAGGTCTTGCCTTTTCCCATTTTGACATATCTGACTTTTAATGGAAGGTTTTGCAGCAATTATTTATATGGATAAGTTTAAGCTTCCATCTTGATATTTGTTTTCTCCTTGTCCATCCGGGTTTTCGTTGGTTTTTTGTTTTTCTCCACTGTTGTTTCCTGACTTCTTTTGTGTACCGCATGTTTTAGGATTCCACTGTAGCGCCTCTACTGACCTTTCCCCTATACCACCTTGTGTTTACTTTTTAATTGGTTGCTCTTGTTGAGGAAATATAACAAGATTTCCTGTCAACCTAAGAAACCTATCCACAAAGTAAAAGAGAAAGAAAGTAGTTTTATTATTGAATAAGCATTAAACCCGGAAGGCGAGGCACATCATAGGTAGCTCCTAAAGAAATTGCAAAGACTAAAAGTTCTTGCTTTTTATATAGCCATTTAGAACATACCTGTTCACAAGATAAACTATAGCTTGTCCTCAAGTGAGAGGATTTGACATCACCGTTTGTCATACATAGCTTGTCTTAAATTCACCTGGTAATTGAGGTGGCTATTGTGTTTGCTAATTGCCTTTATTCAAAGAAATAATAAAACTTCTTAGAGCACTCTGACAGGTAGCTAGTTAGGATTTGGAGCCAGCACCCATGGAGATGGGAAGATAGGGGTGCTAGCTTCTTTGATGTCAACATTTCAAAGAGACAGCCCCAGGTCCTTCAGAAAGACATCCCTCCTTACGAAGCTGGCAAAGGAGAAAGAGAAATAATTAGCAACCACAAGTTTTTTAAACTAAATGCTCTAAGAAAAGAGATGAGAGACAGGGAGGGAAAGTTTTCCTATTTTTACACCAGGGAAAATTGAATTTTTTCCCGTTTAGATTTGTCCTTACACTCTAGGGCTATGCTCTATGTGGCAAGCAGCTACCAACTGGATAGCACAAATCTAGAACATTTCTATCATTGTGTAAAGATTTAGGGGGGACTTTAAAGTGAAACCAGCTTTGCGAAAATGATGATAACGAGAAAATTACAAGAATGAAAGAGATCTGATCTAACCAACCCCTATCTTGCCTTTAACCTGACTTTTAGCAACAAAGAAGTGGGCCGAAGTGTAGCCTGATTAGTGCTTAATTACAAATATATTTCTGTCCAGAACTCAGCATGCAATCCTTGTCAACCCTTGGGGATAGTTTCAAGGAGAGAGAGCGGGTCCGGGAACTCAGAGACGGAGCTGCTCTATCAGAGGGATGCATGGCAGAGGACCTCCAAACTGCCTTTGGTCATTCCTGGGCTTGGGCTAAGCTAACTCTGGGAGAAAATTAGGTTATAGTTTAGATGATAAGAGCCTTTCCCTAAAACTAAATCACCTTATAAACCTAATGAAAGGCCACCAGGTTAGGAGGATGAAAGGGGTTTGTAGTCTGCTAAGGTGTAGGTATAAACAATTCCCATCCATTATTCCAAAAGTCACAAGATTGGCAACTTCCCCAATTACTCCAGCAGATAACATTATTATTATAAAACATAAGATTGGCCTTTTGACATGTCCTTTCAGGCTTTTGCATTTTTGATGACTGGATACCCATGACTCTTGGCCCAACTGCTCCTGTGGCCCCAATCCTGTAGCAGACTTGGTGCACTAGGACCATTTTCCACACCCCTATGATCGTGTCTCCAACCAATCAGCAGCACCCATTCCCAACTATCCTTGAAAAACTCTAGCCTCCAAATGTTCAGGGATATTGATTTGATAACAATCTCCCATGTGGTATGACTGGTCCATGTCAATTAAACTCTTTCTTTATTGTAATGTCATGGTCTCAGTAAATTGACTTTGTCTGTGCAGTGGCAGGAAAACCCCATTGGGTGATTACAATGGTTCTGGAAATTACAACATGCATCTTTAATTTATCACAGTCAACCTTCAAATGTTCTACTGCTTCACAAATGATATACATGAACCTTGAGCTTTCACTTGATGGATCTGGCTACGCCATTCAGTCTCTGACTTTCTTTCTACCCACCTGCTAATCAAGAAGCTATCAGCACTGTCTCTGTCCCCCACACCTTCCATCATACCCCCGCCCCACTTGCTATAATGCATTATTGGCATGATATAAAACATACAGCGTCAAGTCCATCCTTGGATGGGAATGGACTCACATTGCTCCACAGATTACAAAAACACACCCATCCAGTTTGAAAAAATGTGATGAGGAACGTGTGTCTCTGCTAAAACTCCAGATGTGCCCTAGGCCAGATATTTTCCATTTGCCTCTTCATACTCACTCTCTGCCCTTCTTTACCCTGCTCTGAGACCCAGGAGCTTACCTTTTGCGGATGTTTCAACGGGCACTGCTTGCTGCCTCTGGCTTCTAAATGGGCTTGGCCAGTGACGACCTTGGCTAGAGATTGGTGAGAAAGAGAAAAATGAGGTCCGGGCATCTCTTCCCCTGCCTCCCTCTGCCATGCATCCCTCTGATAGAGCAGCTCCGTCTCTGAGTTCCCGGACCCGCTCTCTCTCCTTGAAACTATCCCCAAGGGTTGACAAGGATTGCATGCTGAGTTCTGGACAGAAATATATTTGTAATTAAGCATTAATCAGGCTACACTTTGGCCCACTTCTTTGTTGCTAAAAGTCAGGTAGCACCAGGTACTGACCATTTGCCTTCCCGTTGTTCCTGTAGATCGGATCTCTGAAATTAGCGTCCTAAGACGGTTGCGGAATTCATTTGCATCCCCCATAGTTCATACTGTCAGTAGGTATTGAGATCATCGAAGGCAGGAATGTGCCTTTTTGATGTTTGTCATCTCATACTTACTCCAGTATCAATCAATAAAAGAAATAGTTGGTGATTGAATGAATAGATGGCCAGTCATAGGAAGAATGGGGAACCGAGGTGGGAGGAATTTACCTGCCTCAGAGAAGAAGGGTTTTTGGTACCTTAAGGCAGGACAATTGCAAAAATCCAAACAAAATTTTCAGACTGGTTTTCTAAACCTGTGCATGATTCATTTAATGGGCAGTATTTAATCTGCTGCATCCCAAGTCCAAGTGAGTTGTCATTGTTAAGTCTGAATCAATGGATTCTCAGTGGGCTTGAGGGATTCTGAGGAAAACTACAGAGGTTTTAGTGCAGGAAATGATCCATTTGCGATGGTTCAAAATCTCTTTCAGTTCATATATTCTGGCTACTTGGATTGTTGTAGATTTTACTCACTGTATTAAAAATTTGTTTTATTCTTTTTTCTTTTTACCCGAGGCTATACCTTAAGACGTACCCTAGATGTTCCCCTGCCCCTTATCAACTGCTTTCACCTTCTTCTAGCGGGAATTTTGGTTTTGCAAACCCCTCTTGAGTTGTACCTTTCTAAAGTAATCTTGAGTTTGTCGTTCTCAGCCTCTCCAAGGACCCCATCTATTATTTCCCTAGTTTACATGCGTTCTTTTTCAAAGAAAAACACTGGGTTGGGGTACTTCAATGAAAGAAGTTGGAAAATACACAAAATACAAGCATCTTAAATGCTTCTAGATATACCCCACCTAGATGGAACCAGGTTGAGTTGGCTTAGCAGTAAATTGCGTGTGCGCTCACCTAGTAATAATCCCCAAGTTTCTACATTTGGAGATCCTCTGGACTACAGAAATCAAATGGAACCGCAAAAGGGCTGTGGCATAACTATGAGTGTTATATGCTTCGTGGCCACAAGATGGCACTATGCATGCAGTAAAAGAGGCAAAGTCAATCTATCAAAGTCAGAAGGAAAAAAAAATTAAGCAATTTCATAAGTTCGTCAGCGAGGCAAACTTGCAAAGGCCAATACCTCCCTTCACTAACTGTGACCCTCTTAGATAAAGTGTGATATCCTTCAGAGCTGCCTGAGAAACGAGGCCTGGATTACAGAAGTCTAATAAAACCTGTACCACTCTTTGATGGTGAAATACAAAATGTCTTTCTGAAGGTCAGCTATGAGCCTCTGGTTCTATCAAGAATGCTGCACTTTGGAGGAAATGACGCTGGCCAATGGATTTACAGAAAACACACTCAGCCTGGTGTAGGCTATCTTAAGAATAGATGTTGGCTTTTTCTGAAAAAATTAGATTCAACTAAGCCTATGTTGAATTCTCACTATGTGCAGAGCCTCGTTTAGCGGCTTTAAAATTGTTCAAAGATGTGTAAGACCCAGCCCTTGCCCTCCAGAGGCTCACAATATAGTGGAGGAAGTAGTTACAAATAGCTTATTCTGAAAACCAAGACATTCTGAAAAAAAAAAATCAAAGATAGAAAATGCCAAGGCTGATTGGAGAGATTAGTTCTTCTTTTGATTAATTTCTTTGTCATTCCCAATTCCTCCAAGTTTAGGGGAAAGGGAATGTCTAGGAGCTCTTGTTAGAGAGGTGGGCTTTTGATGAAAATTGGAAGTTGATATAGTTTGGATATGGGTCCCCTCTAAATCTCAGTTGAAATGTGACCTCCAGTGATGGATGTGGAGCTTAGTGGGAGGTATTGGCTGATGGGAATGGATCCCTCATGAATGGATTTGTGCCATCCCCCTGGTGATGAGTCAGTTCTCGCTCAGGCAGTTCACGCGAGATCTGGTTGTTTAAAAGAGTGTAGCACCTCTCTCCCCTCTTTCTTGATCCTTCTCTCATCATGTGATACACTGGCTCCTCCTTCACCTTCTGCCAACAATTGGAAGCTTCCGGACACCCTCACCAGAAGCAGATGCCAGCACCACACCTCTGGTTCACCTGCAGAACCATGAGCCAATTAAACCTCTTTTCTTTATAAATTATCAGCCTCAGGTATTTCTTTATAGTAATGCAAAAACGAACTAATCCAGAGCAAGTAAACAAGCAAAGGGAAGACCTAGATCCAAAGCTCACCTCACACAGGTGAGGGTGGCTAGGGGTAAGGGGTTAGGGGCAGTAAGTGCAGCAGCAGGTGTGGGTGAAGAGGCAGGTACAGGCCACCCTGTGAAGGACTTGGAACAGCAGCTAAGGCTGTGAGACCAGACTCTTTACGCAGTAGAGAGTCACAGACAATCATGAGCAGGACACTTTGTAGCCAGATTTTAGAAAGAATCCTCAGTTGGAAGGAGGAGATTCTGTAGGAAGAGGGTGGAGAGAAATTGAAGATAACTCCAACCAATGTGAACCTTAAATATTACCCTTTTTTTCTTCTTTCATTGACTTTCCCATGCATTTTTAGTGCCCTTTTCCTTGCTGTAAAGTAAATTTTAAATATTATGTCAATAGGTCACAGAAGCAACAGACAAGCAAGATATGGTTATGATGAAAATATTTCCCTAAACAAAATTAGAAGACAGCATTTGATGAAAGGTTTTTTTATAACTTGTGAGTTTGTTGACATAAAAATTCTTTCAAAAATAGTCAATCAAAATAATATGGAGTAATTTACTTAAGGAATTTCTTACGTTTAAAAGTAAAGTATGTGAATATAGAATCAACCTAAGTGTCCATCAGCAGAGAATTGGATTTAAAAAATGTGGTCCATATATACCATGGGATACTATTCAGCCATAAAAAAGAATGAAATCACGTCTTCTGCAGCCACATGGATGGATCCGGAGGCCATTAACCTACGTGAAATAACTCAAAAACAGAAAGTCGAATACTGTATGTTCTCACTTATAAGTGGAAGCTAAACAGTGGGTACACTTGGGCATAGAGTGGAATAATAGACACCGGGGACCCCAAAAGGTGGGAAGGTAGGAGAAAGTAAGGATTGAAAATTTCCTACTGGGTACAATGTTTACTATTCCGGTGATGGGCGCACTAAAAAGCCTAGATGTAACCGCTATGCAATCTACATGTGTAAAAAATCCGTGGCCAGGCTTGGTGGTTCATGCCTGTAATCCCAGCACTTTGGAAGGCCAAGGCAGGATGATTGCTTGAGCCCAGGAGTTCTAGGCCAGCCTGAGCAACATAGTGAGACCTCGTCTTTACAAAAAAAAAAAAATTAGAAATTAGCTGGCTATGGTGGTGTACACGTGTGTTCCCAGCTACTTGGGAGGGTGACGTGGGAAGGAAGATCACTAGAGCCCAGGAATTTCAAGGCTGCTGTGAGCCATGACTGTGTCACTATACTCCAGCCTGGATGATAGGAGACTCTGTTTTAAAAAAATTAAAATTTAAAAATCGTGCACTTGTACCCCTGAAATATACAAAAACAAAAACAGAAACTTAAACAATAATAAAATGCATTTCTTCTAAATATAAAATAAATAAAAGCAAAGTACTTGAAATTAGGCTATTCCAGAAAATTGTTGACATGTTTGTTTCCCTCACAATTTGGTACTTTGGTCTCCTTTATGAAACTGTGAAACCTCTGAGCCAAAAGCTTTCTTTCTGCATTCTTATATCTTTGGTACATATCATAATGCTTTCTATACGACAGGCGCATGACTATTTGTTGTTAATTGAATAGCATACCATACATCAGTAGACATTTTCCCCAACATTCTATTGGGAAACTTTTCACACACATAGCAAACTGAAAGAATTTTCAGTGTATACTTGGATTTCCATCACCAAGATTTCACCATTAACATTTTACTGTTCTTGGTTTATTATATATCTATCCATGTCTCTGTCCATTCATCAATCCATCTTATTTCTCTTGGTGAATTTCAAATTAAATTATAGCCATAAGTATACATCAGTATACTGAACACATCAGTGTATATATATATATATATATATGTGTGTGTGTGTGTGTGTGTGTGTGTGTGTATATGTTTGAATCTGAGAGGCAGAGGTTGCAGTGAACCGAGATCACACCACTACACTCCAGCCTGGGTGACAGAGTGAGACTCCATCTCAACAACAACAACAAAAAAATCAGCTCTGTGCAGTGCTATATGTGGATTAATGAGGCGTTTGACAGTTACAAGACAGAGATCCTCCCAAACTCCTTTTGGTAATTGCAAGAGAACCTGGAATGGATCTACCTACCACACTATCTGACCTTTCTAAACTTGTATGTCACTTACAAGGTCTATTGCTTCACTTTTTAGATGAGCAAGCCAAAGGTGAAGTTCATGCAACTGTAGCACACCTGTACACAGGTAAAGCTTTCAGACACAATGGCCTCTGTTACTCAAGGATTCTTACCCAGGTCAAAAGGTATTGTACTACAAGCAGTCTTTAAGAGAGAAAATTCAATATGCATTTCCCTTTGGAATAATACTCTGGAGCACAGAGAGAACCTGGTACATGACACTGGTGACGGCGATCACACCACTAATAAAGAATCCAGGCTGTACGGGGTACCTTAGTGGTGACGGTCATCACACCACTAATAAAGAATCCAGGCTGCACGGGGTACCTTAGTGGTGACGGTCATCACACCACTAATAAAGAATCCAGGCTGCACGGGGTACCTTCTCTGACAGGCCCTATGCTGAGCATTTCTCATACTGTTGTCTGATTTTGTCCTCATACCAGTTCCTAGTGATCAGTACTATTATTTTGCCCCCATTTGATGGGTGAGTAAGAACTGGAAAAGATATTCAGTATATAAAGCCGGTGGTTTGTCTTAAGGATTTTGCGTCATCAGACAGTTCACCCCAGCTAAAGAAAGGATGATGGGAACAAGAAAAAAAGTCAAGGATAGGGGCGCTTCAGAACACCAGAAAACCATTTGTTACCTCTTCAATTTTTGGATTTGTTGGGACAGAGAAAGGCTGTTCAAAAACAATTCAAGACCCAAAGATTTGGAAGTGTGTTTTTTTTTTTTTTCTTTAAATGCCCTAAACTATTTTTCATCTCTAAAAGAAAGCACAGGGTAGAATTTTCCATTCGCCTATGACTGGCTAATCTTTAGCTATATCACTTAGCAACTGGGTAACAAATAAAGGTTGGCAAAGCCGAGCTGATTAGCATTCTTTTTTAGTCAAAAGATCACTTATTACAAGGAACAGTCAATATCTCTGAGGCTTACAGGAGACAGAAAAGGTCAGACAAAGTTGCTGTTGGTTTTGGTTTGGTTTTGTTTGTTTTGTGGTTTTTTTTTTTCCCCAGAGCGAAACAAATTTTCTTTGTTTATTTGGTTTATAAAACTCATATGATCTTTGCAAGAGAACAGATCCTGGACTGTGGGGAGGGTCCCCAGCTTGCTCAGTAGAGCTTCTCGGTTTTTCTGCCTCTACAAAAATCCACACCAGCCCAGGTTAATGAAGATAGGTTAATGAAAACGCTTTGAAGTCTCTACAAAAAAACTGACTGTACAATAGCTTTTCACCAGTGGGGAAAATAATGGCAATAATTTGCAGTAAAAGAGGAAAACACATTTACAATCACACAGAGAATTAAAAGAAGCTTGAGAGAGGTCAACTAGTCCAATCCTCCCACTGGGAGATACCTGCCAACCCCTGAAAGGAGGGAATGGGGCCAATATCTTATCATTCCTGGTTATCCACTCCCAGGGTTCACAGTATATGTGTCAGGAAGTTCTTTCTTATGTGTCACTGGAGTCCCTTTTGCTATTATTTCAAGCTGAGGCCTCAGTCTTTCTTAGAAATTATCTTAGTCTTGCTTGATGTGTGTAATAAATTCATAAAGACCTTTCTCTTCTCCAGGTTCAATTTTTAAATCCACTGGGCCTGGCAACAGGATTGCACTTTCTAAGTCCAGAACAAAGAAAGAGTTATAACACGGCCTTGCCTGCAAGGAGCTTATGTTCTCATGGTGTAAAGCAGAGGTTTAAAGAAATGATGGCAGCAGAATGTTATAGTGTAAATTTCTGATAGTCTTTGTTTTTGAAACTTTGCATTTTGATATCTGTACATTTGAGATTACCTTATTTTTCCATTTCAAAATTTTAGCTGTAATTTTATTACAAAATTTAATTAGTCATTCCCACTGATGGGATTGGGGCAGGGCGGGGGTGCAGGAATAACAGAATGGGCTTGTCATCTAGTGGCAAAATGAGATAAAAAGAACACCAAACTGTACCAGAATCTTGTATCTACATGGAGGAGGAACAGGAATATATTTCCTGGATTCAAGTTATCAAAAATTGTAAGATGCAGCTTTTTTGGTTTAGCATGAGAAAAAAAAGACCAAAAACGGAAACAAATACAACAAATATATATATCATCTGGATTTTAGAAATCCTAGGAGAAGTGAGGGGCATCTGAAGGAAATATGCTCATTTTTGGTTTCTGTCTGACCGTTGGCCTTGTTTGATGCCGGTGCTAGAATCTGAGCAACCCACTGCGCCGGCCAAAACAGCGGCTTTAAGATTGATGGTGCTTTTCTGACTCTGCACCAAGAACCGCCACTCCAAGGCAGCGGCAAAACCGCCTCTAAGGTCAAGGATCCACTCTTGACCTTATAGCCAGCATTGAAACTCATGAGGCTGGCTTACAGAGTTCACAATTGTTCTACTCTCCTAAGCTGCCTTCTGCTTTCTCTGCAAACTTTCCCACTGCTTTCCTTGAACTCTCCCAGGCACACAGACAAGGTCTGATGACTCTAATTATTGGACTTTCCTGCACACTCCAGTTCACTCCCCACTCCTGGGCCAGATCCATGAGCCTATCAGCTCCTGAAACCGTTCCACCTCAGAAACCGCCATGTCAAGCCACAGGCTATGGCTCTACTCTCATCACCTCTTCTCTGGTGACTTCTAGAAACTCCTCCCTGCTTATAGATCGCCCCTAATTTGCAGACACCCTCTAAGCGGTCCTGAGATAGCACCCTGATTCCTTCACAGGCTTGGCATGAAATTCAGGAAGCCTGGAGTATCCCAGAAGGCAACATGGAGATGCAGAGAGAATAGGTGGCCCAGGTCAGGAGATGAGGCCAGAGAGGTGGCCCCCTCATCTACAGAGGTAAACATCAGAGGCCTTGAAATTCAGTGGCAAGTCTCAGCATATTGGTCCAAAGGACATGTGGAATTGGAAACATCTCAAGAAAGAATGGTGCAGAACATTCAGGGACAGCCTAGCTATTCCACAGCAGAGACCAGCATGCTGGGAGAGGCCCAGCCCACCAGGAGTATGGGTAGGTTTCTCCCTGCATCTAGGAGCATTTTACGAAAACTGGAGGGAGAGGCAAGACAGTTTAAGTTAACCCAGAAATGACTGCTTTAAAACCCTAAGACACAGAATTTTCTTTCTTTGGCAATCTTAAGTAGTATCCCATCCCAGCCTCCAGAATTGGTAGAAATGGGGCTCTAAACATCAGTTACAGAAAATAAATGAAGGCCAACTCTATGCAGATTTAAATACCAGCATGTTATCTATCAGCATGCGTTCAGGAAAGTAGAGTCACCATGGATATCATGGAAGAAGAGACTTAGGACAGGGATTAGACCTAACACAACTGTGGGAGAAGCTGGGATGGCAGAAATCTGGAAGGGGAAGTGAGAGTATCAGAGAAAACTCACTGTCCGGTCCTCCTGAAGCCCTGGCCAAGTGGACAGACCAGAGCTTGCTAGGGATCAGGAAAGGAAGGCCAAGTGCTGTTCGGCTGCTGAAATAGGATGACAGTACAGGAGCTGGGATGTGTGGGTAGGGAGTATTGTCCACTGCAGGTCTACAGCCAAGTGGCCGGTGCTGGGCCAACAGTCAGAAAGAAGAGCTGGACATGGAGAAGAACAGAGCAAAGAGGGGCTGGGACCCACAAGGCATTGCCCATCTGATGGCCACAATATCAGCCTGCAAAGAGTTCCAGAGGAAAACGACCACTATTTCTCTTCGGCCTCTCAAATCTCATGCAAGTGTCTCTTTTGATCAACTCTATTTAGGATCCATAGAGGGAAGGAATTCTGAAAAACGTAGTTCTAACACAGCCAGAGCTGACTGTGGAACGATCCAGCACTCTGTGTACATTTCAGTCCTGCTCCAGGATTTATAGCTCTGAAGTTATTAGACACATGAACACATGGCAGTGCCAAACAGCACTGGCTGAATTCAGAGAAAGCCATGGGAAAGTTGACTCTGAAGTGGACCCAATATATTTTCTGTCTAAATTTTTTTTCATGCACTGAACATTCAACACACAGTAGCTGACATGTAACAGATTCTCTGATGAGAGATATAATCCATGACCTACACATGCTCTGCTACTGACACCAACATTTCCCCCAAACCTTCCTTCTTTCCTAGCAGAGAATTCTCAACCAGGACCTGCCACCTCCAGTTATTCACAAGCAGCAGCGGAAGAGGAAATACCAACTTCCTGTTTGCCTCACATTCATGGTTTCAAGAATAGTTCTGGTGAGTCAATAACTGTTCTTTCAACAAGGATGGAGAGCAATTGAAAAGGTTGGTTGTGACGTGAAACTGCAGTGTGGTTACAATTTCCTTATATTTTCTAAGCAAGATCTTAAAGGCTCTAGAACATTAAAACGCTGTGGCGGGCACTGTCATTCACTCTTACAATAGCCATTTCCTGGGACCGTCTTCCTTTCTGGGTGATAAAAGCCCAAAATGCCAGGCACTGGCTGTCCTACCATTGCACGTAGCCAGAACCTGTCTGTGTCCCAATCCTGGCTCACAGGATCAAAAGGAAAGTTGTGAAAAGGTGTTGCTTTCTCCCGGATAAAAAGGAATGTCATTTTCCCACCTCAGGCTTCTGCAGGAGACAGCTCTGGTGGCCGTCTTGAGAGCTGTGAGAGAAGTCAAGAGAATCACAGAGAGGCAAAACCCAGACCCATGACGTGGCGGACATTGTGAGACAACCTGCAACCACCCACCACTTGACTCCTCTCATGCCAGAGGATCAAGCCATTCGGGTAGGCGCTCTGGGGTAGATGCACACTAACACTTACGCCTGATGCATTTTTAACATTTCCAGTTTTGCAAGGGATTCACTGCTTTTTTGCAGCCCACTTGACTTAACGAGGGGCCCGAGCAAGCCTGCTTAGGGCCACAGAAAAACCCACATGCTCTGCACGCCATCTCCATGCTTTGCTCAGGCTGCTTCTCACGTTCCCTGCCAGACGCTGCCACCTCCTGACCTTGCTACTTTCTCTTACAGAGATTTGCTCTGAATCTTGGCTTCTGCTGACTCTTAATCATCAGGCTTTGGATGTATTACCACAACTTTCCCCTTGTTCTCCTTCAGAATAGGAATTCCATTTCCTGCCCCATGTCTCCTAGTATGCCAGGTAACCTCCTGCCCCAGCCTTGATACTGCCAGGCTGGGCCTACCTCATGCCCACCAAACCTGTCCCACTCCATTCCTCCTACGGGCACGAAGAAGGTGTAGGGTTAGTCCATAGGACTATGTATAAAAAAGCTTCCCGGGAATTTTTCTAGAGTCACAATATTTTTTCACCTGGCACAGTGGTTCATGCCTGCAATCTCAGCACTTTGGGAGGCCGAGGCAGAAGGACCATTTGAACCCAGGAGTTCAAGACCAGCCAGGGAAACATAGTGAGACCCTGTCCCAATAAAAAAAAAATTAATAAGATAAAATTAAAAACAATGTTTTCCCCAATGTAATTCCTTAAAGTTGAATGTATAGACACCAAAAAGGGGAAGTTTGAAAATCAGATATAGTACCAAGAAGAAATCAATGCCCAGAGAAGGAATAATATCAAATTCATTCAAGTCCTAACCTCTTCTTCTGTGTGAACTCTGTATTTGTTTATGTGGAGGTCTTCTACAGGAAGTGTTGGGGCAATACTGTTACCTGTTAATGCACATCATGCATTTGACAAATGATATTTTTCTTCCACTGCATGCTAAATGCTGTCATTATCCACATAGAAAATGTAGTTAAACATCCACAGGAGGCACAGGTGAGAATTTCACTGCCGTCTATTTCAAAGCTAAATCCTGATGTCAGTCATTATTTTTAATATTGATGAGTTATAATTAGGGCATCCAATTTGTCTTGAGTTTGCACATCATTATGCCTCACAATAAAAAGTAAGCAGAATCTTGGTGCCTGAATTTTGTTAATCATTCTTCTTGGTTGGGGACCTTAATCTTGGCTTCAGCTCTGACATTAAATAAACTTGCACACAAATTATTCTAAGTGCCTTATTTAGCCTGACCAGGGAGAACAGGACCTGGCCGTGAAGCATTTCTCCATTACCTGCACCTGACCTAGTCCCTGATCTAGCACTATCACCTGCAGTCAGGCCTGGTAAAGTTTACAGTTCTGCCCCCTGCCCCAGGAATCTATATCCAGGTCTCTGAGTGCTATCCCTTCTCCTGGGCCTACCCTCTGACCCAACAACTTCACACCCAACTGCTACTCCATCTCTGATCGGGTCCCTCTACAGAGGTATTTCCAAGTGGTGAACTGCACCTAGTGCTATAGTTTGGCCATTTGTCCCCTCCATACCTCATGTTGAAATTTGATCCCCAATGTTGGAGGTGGACCCTAGTGGGAGGTGTTGGGGTCATGGGGGCGGATCCCTCATGAATTGATGGGTGCCCTCCTTTGGGGATGAGTGAGTTCTTACCCTTAGTTCCCACGAGAAATGGTTCTTAAAAAGAGCCTGGCACCGCCCCCTCTCTCTTGTTTCCTCTCTGGTCATGGGATCTCTGCACACACCAGCTCCCCTTCACCTTCTGCCATGAGTGGAAGCAGCCTGAGGCCCTCGCCAGAACCGGATGCTGCCACCATGCTTCTTATACAGCCTACAGAACTGTGAGCCAAATAAACCTCTTTTCTATATAAATTACCCAGTTTCAGGTATTGCTTTATAGCAACACAAAATGGAGTAGGACACCTAGACATCCAGGTTTATCAATGTAGACACATATATACGTGCATTTCACACATAGCTTGTTAGAATGTGTGTGTCACTGGGGCTCTTTCATCTATACACTCGGAAAAAAGTATCTGCTTCATTTTCATTTTGCCTTTGCTCACCTCAGCTTCTTCCTTTATTTCTGACACTAGCAAATTAAGAAAGGGGAACTTTGATTCAATCACCCAAGAAAATCATTCCCAAATGACCTTGGGACCATATCTTTATTCTCATTTAAAGTTACCTAAAATTATTTAAAAGAATGGAAAATAATAAGAAACAGAAAAACCTAATAGCTTGGAACAACATGTATTCACTAATTTTGTTTACTAATACCTCCATCTAGGGGAGTTATTTCCAGAAAGATTTTTTTTTTTTTTTTTTTTGAGACAGAGTCTCACTCTAGGCTAGAGTGCAGTGGTGCCACTCAGCTCACTGCAACCTCTGCCTCCCAGTTCCAGCTATTCTCCCGCCTCAGCCTCCTGAGTAGCTGGGACTACAGGCACGAACCAACATGCCCAGCTAATTTTTTGTATTTTTAGTAGAGATGGGGTTTCACCATGTCGGCCAGGCTGGCCTTGAACTCCTGACCTCAAGTAGTCTGTCCACCTCGGCCTCCCAAAGTGTTGGGATTACAGGCGTGAGCCACCATAGTTGCCATGCAAGATTCTTTTGTTATTGAGGCAATTAAACGTTAGAGGAGAAGAAATGACTGTGTAAAAATAGGAGCAAATAGAAAATGAGAAAGGCCGGGCACAGTGGCTCATGCCTGTAATCCCAGCACTTTGGGAGGCCAAGGCCGGTGGATCACCTCAGGTCAGAAGTTTAAGACCAGCCTTGCCAACATGGTGAAACACCACCTCTCCCAAAAATACAAAAAATTAGTTGGGCATGGTGGTGGGCACCTGTAATTCCAGCTACTCGTGAGGCTGAGGCAGGAGAATCCCTTAAATCTGGGAGGCGGAGGTTGCAGTGAGCCAAGATTGTGCCTTTGCACCCCATCCTGGGTGACATCACAAGACTGCATCTCAAAAAAAAAAAAAAAGAAAAAGAAAAAGAAAGAAAAGAAAATGAGAATCTTACTGGTCTCAGCCCTCAAGTAAAAGAAAAGGGCAGGGCTAAGTCAGCAGAGTGATTAGGAAGCTTATTCCACAGCCCTATTGCCTAAATACCAAGGGGCAAACATTAAGATTCACGTATTTCCCTCTTGGTCTCCATGTGGATTATGTCCTCTACCAGGGAAACCTGGACACAAAACCTGGACACATATTTATAGTAGCTTTATTTATAATTTGGCATAGTTGATTTCAAAACTTGGAAGCAACCAAGTTGCCCTTCAAAAGGTGAGTGGATAAACAAATTGTAGTGCATCCATACAACAAAACACAATTCAACGATAAAAAGAAATGAGGTATCAGGCCATGAAAAGACAAAGAAATCTTAAATGCATGCTGCTAAGTGAAAGAGGCTAATCCGAAAAGGCTACATACTATATGATTCCAACTGTCTGACATTCTGGAAAATGTAAAACCATGGAGACAGTAAAAAGACCGGTGGTTGCCAGGAGCTGCAGGTGAGGGAAGGAAAGACAGAGGGATAAACAGGTTTACTACAAGGGGATTTTAGAGCAGTAAAACTATTCCATAAGATACCGTGATGGTGGTTACGTGTTATCATGCATTTGTCAAAACCTCATTCAACACAAAGTGGATCCTAATGTAAACTATAGATGCAGTTGAGAATAATGCATCAATATTGGCTATCAGTTATAACAAATGCACCTCACTGATGCAAGATGTTTATCATCAGGGGAAGCTGTCAGGTGGCAGATTTAAGGAGATCCACTGGATAAGGGGAAAAAAAGATGTATAGGAGATAAAGAACAAGACCTGGCTGAAAGAAGGCAACATATTGGAAAGAGGTTTCATAAAAAGCCATTCAAGTGAAGAAATAGAAGGATAGGATGGACTGAGAGCCGATTCTTTGTTAAACCCGTGCTTTCCAGGTCCTGCTCTTCCAATCTTTTCCAATCTTCAGAAATACAGAGGAGGAACCAGAAACTCTGGGAGACCTGAGACTCACCTACAAACCTAGAAAGTGATAACAGCAGGGTTTGGATGAGGTCTGTCTGACTCACAGGTCCTGATCCTTCCTCCACCCTACCTTACCTTTATCCACTTATGGAAGACCCCAGCTTGTCTTCTAGTTGGGACAGGTGTAGCCATGGAAGTACTGGGAACCACTTAACAGTTATTCCCAGGAGCTGCCTAAGGAGATTTTCTCTGCAAGAACAGAGGTTAATGAATTCTCCTAATGAATGAGAGAAATCCCAGAGATAAACAAAGATGGAAACATCTAAAAAGGTTCAGTCACGATAGCCCAGCAAGATAGCATCGACTGACTAGTCTGCTGCCTTTAGAGAAGAGGAGTGATTTCTGAGAGCCTCTCGCTGCGGATTCCCTGCTGATCTGGCAGCTCCAGCTTAGCACTCAGAGGAAGCCACAATGAGAAGACCAATTTTCCAGTCCTAAGAAGAGACACATCCCCTTCAGTGCATACATTCCTCTCGTATTCACTGTTTTCATGCAGCGCCCTGCAGCCTGCATAAGGCTTGAAATTGCAACCCTTATACATTCAAGTCCAGATTATCCTTCTTAAAGGGAATCAACCATTCTTGAAATCCCCAGATAATCCCCCAGCTTCATTTGTACCATTTTTTTGTACTGCTTTCCCAGAAAGTTCAAGCCCTAGACTGAAAGAACACACGAAGTAAAATTGATGGCTTTGAATGGCAAATCCCAGCCAAGAATCCAACCAAACATGGTATACCAGGGCCCAAGCATGCTTCCTGTTCCCCACTAGCTACCGGCTCCCAGTCCCCTTCCTCTTCAGACTGCCATGGGCCCATGCAGACAGCCCTAGGGAAGCAAGGAGGCTTCTTCCAGGCTGGACGAGGTCTAGGTGAGGGTGGCAGGCACAGTGCAGACTCCTCCTGCAAGCCCACGTCAGGGAACAGTCTGGCTACCTCCAAGGTTGGGATCTTAATCTCTGATTTGGCTCTAAAAGCTTCTCAGGCAGCACCCAGTGCAATAACTGTGGGGCAAAATCAAGAAGTATCTAGCAGGAGAGAGTTTCCAGAACAATTGTGCCGAGGGCCCTAGAAACTGAGCATTGAGCCTATGGACACTAGCCCCTGTATGGTCTAGAGGACCCAGGATCCCACTTTAACCTGTTCTCCCAGCCAAGCAGGAGCAAACTACATCTGACTTAATATACTCTTGCAGAAGATGTACCTACTCTATGCTTCTTCACAGTCTCTGCTGGAGCCACTAGCAAAGTATAAGGGCTTGTACAAGGTACAAGCTCACAGGATGGACACGTGGGAGAGAAGGGGGAAAGGGAGGAAAGAGAGAAGGAGGGAAAGCAGGAAAGTGAAAAGTCTCTAGATGGGCAAATGGTGATGAAAATTTCACTAATAGAACTCCCTTCTCCTTCTCCCTGCTTCATTTCTGTCTTTGAATCTTAACGTTTACTCTAGACTTCAGTGAAATCTCCTCTACTAAGTCTTCTTTAACGCCACAACTGAACACTGAGATCCCCCCATTTCCCACGTGTGTTGGGCAATTTCAGCCTGCACCACTAACAGAGGACTTTATCACAGTCCTCTGGTTTTGAGGATATAACCTGGTTCCTGACACACTCTCCAAACAGGAGGCTTTGCTTGCTCAAGGATAGTAATGCTAGCCGTTTCCTTGTAGCCAAGACCTAGTACTGCTCTTCACCTTCAAGATGGGCACTCACTCACTCACTCACTCACTTACCGAACTCCCACCCACGTCCCAGCATGCTCTCAGCTATGCAGGCACTGGCAGGAGAAGCCTCGAGAGCTCCCCTTCAGGACCAAGGGAAGGTGCTCCTGTTCCCCATCTCTGGGTCTCCAGAGTCTGAGGCACAAAGGTATAGCAGAGGGCCTGCCAGTCCCTGGCCTAAGCATTTCAGGTGGTCTGGAGCTGATATTCATTCAGAAATGTGTTACTATTTTTCAAAGATACATACACACATTTGATTTATAAAATACAAGCCAGGGGACTTACACCTGTAATCCCAGCACTTTGGGAGACCACGGCAGGAGGATGGCTTGAGTTCAGGAGATTGAGACCAGCCTGGGCAACATGAAGAGGCATTGTCTTTTTCTTTCTTTCTTTCTTTCTTTCTTTTTTTTTTTTTTTTTTGGCTGAGCCAGAAGGTCTGGGTGTCCTTCCCATGGCTGTTTCCTTCCCAGCACAGGCACAGAGCCCTTGAGAAGGGCTGTCTCTGAATGGGGGAGCCAGGAACGCAGGTCGGACATGTCTTTGGCAGGCATGTTCAGTCCCAGCAGGATGCAATCCTTCAAGTTGGAATTCCACTGGGTATTTGAGAGGGACCACGGTGGGGGGTAGAGAGGAAGTCTTTGACAGGACTTACATCTCGGTCCAGGCCTCCTCTCTCACTATCCAATTCCATCCAAGTTATAGGACCCTAGGGGTCAACAATCAGGCCCACCCACCTCAAGAGGGGCAGATTCTTCAATCGGTGCCCAGTTCACACACACCTGCTTCTGCTGGTCGCACACTTAAAGAGAATCTGCCTTATGGTAAGAGACAGATCGTTTCCACTCTGCCCCTCCCCAGCACCTCTCTTCGGCAGCATCTGTGCAGGAACTGCTGGGAAGAAGCCATGTGCCCTCATCCACAAATCTTGCAGCATCAGTGACAGGATGGAGGCCATCCGTGGACCCAGGCGGACACCTGTGCTCCCCAGTCCATCACATACTGCCCTACCTGTGTGCTGTCAAATGCTGGTGCCCAGGTCGGAGCTCCAGCAGGCCCCGAATTGGGACCTAAAGCCAGTTTGCATAGGCACTTGGTAATTTTTGGTAGGGAGGTGGATAAAAAAGTAGATGAACGTGGGAAGAATGAAAGTGTTTCATTTGATAAACTAATTAGAGATCTGAAGTGATTTTACCTTTATTTCCTTCACTTTAAGCCAATCATGAAATTTCACAGTCATTTCTGGGGTGGGGGCAGAAGGAAGGCGGTGTCAAGAATCACTGGGGCTCTGGCCCAGTTGGCCCGTGGAGGTGCAGGTAGGGTGGGCCCTCACTGGGGCAACTGGAGGGGCATGGACTGCCCCACCAGCAGGTAGGTGATGTTCCGAGAGCGTGACAGCTCTACGCGATGTCCTCCGCGGCTTCCAGCTTGCGCAGCTCGATCAGGCCGTCTCCTGCGGTGGCCAGTGAGTTGGCAATCAGCTCAGCTGCCTTGGAGTCGCCCTCAGCAGAGATGATAGCCACCTTTTTATGCTGCTCAGCCTTTTCCACCACAAATCTGGCCCTCTCTGCTTCCTGCCGAGCCACCTGTTTGGCTTCCACTGCTTCTGTGAACTCCTTCCCGAAGGTCAGATGTGTCAAGGACACATCGTCCAGGATGAGCCCAAAGGTGGCTGCTCGCTCTGTAAGGTCGTCGCTACCTGCCTGGAGACCAGCTCTCTCTGGGTGATTAGTTCTCCAGCATCAAAGCAAGCCACCACTGACTTGAGGATCTCGGTTGTGATGGACGGCAGCACACACTCATCGTAGTCCTCTCCGATGCTGGTGAAGATGCGAGGCAGCTGGCTAGCAACGGGTCAGAAGAGGATGTGCAGTGCGATGTTGACATTCTGTAAATCTTTGCTACCAGTGATGACTGGCACATTACGTGGCCGAGAACGGCAGTCAAAGATCATTGGCTTCTGTACCCATGGGATGAGAAAGTGAGTCCCTTCCCCTACCACAATGTCCTGTACTCCACGGAATCAGTCAAAGATGACAGCTCTGTGCCCAGCATCCACATTATGTAAGGCCAAGTTCACCACGCCTCCTGCAACAGCTAAGGCCAGGCCAAACTTGCCGATGGACTCAAACACTTTGGCAGCCATGTTTTCTTCTGTTGTACCCTCTCACACCTGCTTCCACTCTGACCTCCACATGAATACCCCCCCACTTTTTTTTTTTTTTTTTTTGAGATGGAGTCTTGCTCTATTGCCCAGGCTGGAGTACAATGGCGAGATCTTGGCTCACTTCAATCTCCACCTCCTGAGTTCAAACAATTCTCCTGCCTCAGCCTCCCAAGTAGCTGGGATTACAGGTACCTGCCATCATACCCAGCTAATTTTTGCATTTTTGTAGATAAAAGGCTTCACCATGTTGGCCAGGCTGGTCTTGAACTCCTCACTTCAGGGGATCCACCTGCCTCAGCCTCCCAAAGTGCTGGGATTACAGGTGTGAGCCACCAAGCCTAGTCAAGAGGCATTATCGTTACAAAAATAATTGTTTAAAAATTAGCCAGGCATGTCAGTGCATGCCTGTGGTACCAGCTACTTGGGAGGCTGAAATGGAAGGTTTGCTTGAGCCCAGGATGTCGAAGGTACAGTGAGCTGTGTTCACACCACAGCACCCCAGCCTGGGTGACAAAATGAGACTCTGTCTCAAATAATAATTAAAAAAAATAAAATAAAATGCAAAGTCATTTCAAGCCATTACTGACTTTTTATTATACATTTATTTTTAAATAGGTAGATATTAGAAGTTCAGGTCCCAGGATTTTTTGACGTTTGAAAGAATTTCGATGTCATATTAGAATATTTTGGAACTACTGATCCATACACCAAATGCGGTTCCTCTCCTCATTCACAGTCAGGTGGCATGCTGCTAGCTGCAGCCAGAATCCAGGTTCACCATTTATGAACACGTAGTCACTGAGTCTGCCAAAAATTCGCTTCTAAATTTGCAGAAGTTCAAAGCTTACGGAAAAGTTTAAAGGCAACCGATGCAACTGTCACCCTTGACCAATTTGCTGGGAGCTAGAATCATACACAATCAATAAATCTGACTTAAACAGTTCTATTTCAGTTTATAATCAACAATAAGGCCCAGCTCCAATACTTCTCTCTCGCCAGTGAGGGTTATTCAGAGCCTTTTCCTTGTATAGCTAGGAAAAGGTGGGGACCAAGTTTCATAATATTCCATGACATTAACAGACACAGCAAAACTCTCTTTCCTTGACCCAATTCACTGCCTTCATTTTCACAAAGTACTCAGTGCAATAGCCATTTAGCATAGTGTATCCCACTAAAACAAATGGGAGCCTCATTTAGATGCCATTCTAACTCCTTATGTTTCCACATGCTTATAAACTATGAGGCAACTGTCAAGTTAATAAATATCCAAATTCTGATGGACTTACATATTATATTTAGACAGTGTATTTGCATTCAGAGCAAAAGTGAAATGGGTCTTAGAACGAGTCATGATAAAGTGATTGCTATCCAAAAGTCTGGAATCTGGATCCAGACAGCCATGGGCTTGCAACTTTCTCTATCCAACAACAAACAGACCCAAAGATTAAAGTGCTCAAATAAAAATTAGGGAAGGTCCGCCAACCCCCAGTTTTACCTCTACCTGATTGGGCCAACATTTATGAATGACTATGGCCCATAAATGGTGCTGCTGCGCTGCTTATCCACTATTGAATGCAATCCTCCCTAACAGGCAGATGCTATTCTTGTCACTGTTTAAACAGATAAGGACACTAAGCCTCAGAGGTTGTACAAGAAAACACAAGTTAATCAGCTAGTACAAGTCAGACTCAGACCAAGATTTTCTGAAAATCCAAAGCCCAGGCATGTTCCTGTTATACTACTTTGCCTCTCAAGTGAAATATTATTTCTTTGCCTAGCCACCCTCACTTACAGCCAGGGTGGGTGTGCACAGATCTGTGTATGGCTCTAGTATAAGAAAGTGGGGAGATGCGTAGAAGGCTCAAAAAAGTGGTAGCATCAAAAATTCAAACCATCCCCTGTACACAGGAGTCTCAGTTGAGTTTTTAAATCAATATTCCCTCAGCTGACCCTGATAAGACAGAGATTTCAAAAATCTAATATGCACAGACATTTTCCACTTACTCATGTAAACATCTTAAAAACTCAGCAATGAGTTACCATATGGAGCTCCAAGTACAAATGCTGTGTCTATTGCCTTTGAGGTCTCCAGACAGAGGCAGGCAGTAAAGGAAGGACTCTAGGGGATGGGCATAATGCAAGGCAGGCAGCTTACCCATCTCAGGAGCTGGCTTCAGCTCAACAGTACCACAGGGATGGAGGTAAGAGATTGCAAACACAGTGGGCTGACTGCAATTGTGCTGTTAGGGAAGCTACTAACCCCAATCAGCAGCAATCACACTTGATCTTCGGGATGACTTTGGAGTAGTTCTCAGAACTAAACAGTGGAGAGAAGGCCAAATGAGTTTATACATGACTCGGATAAAGCTATGGATAAATTAATTTTGTTTTCGTGTGCAAACATTTATCCCAGCTGAAGAATTATAGTGCTGGCATGAATATGCATTAAAAGAACAGAAGCTGAATTGTGTTTCAAGGGAATTGTATTGACTACACAAGCAGCTAATGACATGGTTTTCTTCTCCGGAAGAATCAGCACTCATTTTCAGAGTGACCTTATAGTGTAAACTCTTTGAATTCAGAGCACAATGAACAAGCTCCTCTACTGAATTTATAAGTAACTATAACATGCCAGCACCAAGTCACTCTCTGGGTAACTCTTCTGCCTGTCGAAACCCGGGTTGATCATTGTTTGTGCACCAACCTTCCTAAGCTAGTACAGCATGCAAACAGACCTTTCTGTGCAGATTAGAGAGAGCCCACATGTTAATAGAACCCACATGTCACAGATCATTTGCTTTGCCTCTCTCAACACAGAACTTTAGCATCTGATTAGCAGAGGCCAGATGTCCTTCTTGGACACCTGGACAAATGGATTTGTTTTTAAGCAAAGTCAAAGGAAACCAGAGATAGTCATGTACCTGAGGTCCCCAGTCAGCCTAGCCCTTTTAATGTACCTAGCCATCCCTGAAGTCTTGCCCTGTAAACTAAATGGGAATTTGCCATTGCTGTCTTTAGAGGGGTTCGCAAAGCTATAGAATAAAATGACTACAATTTGAGATCAACTGACTCAAAAATTTTATCTCCTAGAGGGAAAAAAACTAAAGTCCAGAGAGTCAAAATGAGTAGGCCACAGTTACACAGCTAGGAGGTGGCAAAGCTTTTAAAGAAACCAGACTCTAGATTCCATTGCCCAACCTGACTCCTGGTTATTAGTTGCGTCTAAGACAATGGCTTTCAAACTTTCGCATCAGAATCATCTGGAGGGCTTGTTAAAACAGATTGCCAGGCCCCAGAGTTTCAGATTCAGTGTTTCTGGACTGGGGCCCTAGAATTTGCATTTCTAACAAGTTCTCTGGGGAATGGTGATACTCTTGATCTAGGGCCCACACTCGGAGAACCACTGAGGTAGCATGTGTGATTAGATAGGAGAAAGAAGTTGCTCATCTGACCCTATGGACATAAAAGGTTTATCTAAAAACTTAAAGAAGTTTGTTCCAGTTTCCAAATCTGTTCTAGGCTACATAAGTTAAGGGGAATTTATCTTCTAATATGCACATTTTAGAGGCTTTTAAATGACACAGGGAAAGGCTTCTGTCCATCCGCTAAACCATACTAAAGAAGCTTTACGTTTGAATCTGAAATTGAAGATGAAGAAATAATCCTTAGACAAATATAAAAGCCTGGGGAAAAGGGTGGGTTTGTCATGGAAAGGTGGGCACAGGCATGTGGGCAGTGAGATTGTTTGGCTGTGTCCCCCCCAAATCTCATCTTGAATTTTAGCTCCCCTAATTCCCACATGCTGTGGGAGGGATCCAGTAGGAGACAATTGATTCATGGGGTCAGTTACCTCCATACTGTCCTCGCAGTAGTGAATAAGTCTCACGAGAGCTGATGGTTTTACAAGAGGTTTCCCCTTTCCCTTGGCTCTCATTCTCTCATGCCTGCTGCAATGTTAGACATGACTTTTGCCTTCTGCCATGACTGTCAGACCTCCCCAGCCACATAGAACTGTGAGTCCATTAAACCGCTTTTGAGTCCATTAAACCGATTTTTCTTTATAAATTACCCAGCCTGAGGTATGTCTTTATCAGCCCAATGAAAACGAACTAATGCAGGTGGGTAAAGGAGGACACGATCAGTGGATGAAACAAGGAGCACTGGGGCTCAGAAGCAGTCTGGCTCAATTGGGCACATATAATCAAGAACATGGGAAAATGGCAATTGGATTGTTGAGTTGGAATCAGGAATGCCAGAAATAGGATAGAGGGCAATGCAAGTGTTGATTCACTAAGAGAGAAGGCAAGACCCAGCTGTGACTGCGCTGACTCCATTCATTTATTGAATCATTCAACAAGCATTTACTGGGCATTTCCTGCATGCTAGGCCCTGCACTAGGACTGGGGATGCAAAAAGTAAGAAGGCATTGCCCAAGAAAGATAAATTGTGAACACAAACAACTCTGATGGAATGGCACAAATGTTCAACAGAGGTACAAAGCATTGCATAGAGTTAACTTCTTCCTGGAGAAACCTCTATTTGAGGTTTCTCTTGCTTTTATCACTGGCCAAAGGTTGGTTTACCCCATCACTCTACCCTTGGACATCTTATTGTTAAAGGCTTTAGGGGCCAAGGCTGGTATTTATGCCTGTAATCCCAGTGCTTTGGGAGGCCAAGGCAGGAGGATCACTTGAGGCCAGGAGTTCAAGATGAATCTGGGGAACATAATGAGACTCTCATCTCTACAAAAACGAATACATAAGTTAGCTGGGTGTTGTGGCACCAGCCTCACTTAAGCTCAGGAGTCTGAGTGCAGTGAATTATAGCCATGCCACTGCACTCCAGCGTGAGCAACAGAGCAAGACCCTGTCTGTAAAATGAAATAAAATAGATTTTTTAGTCTAGTAGTGACCTCCAAATGCTATAATTAAACTCGCATGCTGAATCTCCACCTCCAGCCTGATTTCCTCCAAGCTCCATCTCCTAAGCTGTCATTTCCAGCAGTACTCTAGGCATGGATGCCTACATATCAATCATTTTATCTCAACATGTCCAAAAAACAGATTCATTTTCTTTCATATTTTTAACCACATACGCTAATGGCTTAACCATCAAAACATCCTCCAAGGCTAAATAAAATACTAGAGACATTCTTGGCTCTTCTCACTCACTTTCCATTTCTGATGTCACCAGAATCTCTTATTTCTACAATCATAACTCGCTCTCATCTGGCCTTTTCTCTCTGTAACCACTGCCTTCAGCAACACTCCACTGATGTTGGCTCCTTCAGATAATTAGACCTGTGAGGGAGAATGGATGAGGAAGGGGTAAAGGCCCTGGGCTGGCCTGTCACAGGCTCTGCCCAGGATTCAGCTGGTTTTTGAAGGGCCAAAGCAAAAATCCAAGTCATGGCCGTCTCTGAATGTCAGACTAAGGACATTTGACTTTATTTGGCTGGCCATGAGGAGTGAGGAAAAGCTTTTGTAGAGAGATGTAATGTAATCTGAGGTATGCATTAAGAAGATTAATTTGGCAGTAGCTTATAGAAAAGATTATATGGAAAATAGATTAGCAGTAAGGAGATCAGCTAGGACATAATTGGAAAAGGCCATATGATTAACAGGGAAGGTTTGAATTCAACTGGCAGTTGTGGAAACAGAAAGTAAGAAATGGAAGAAATATTTTAGAAATAGAATTGATATTACTAATTAAAGTCTGGTGCTAAGGGAGGCAGAATTCAAACATAACTCTTGAGTTTCTATCCTTGACTAGTCAGAAGAACAGGGATTTCACTTAGGGAAAGAACAATGAAGAAAGGGGAGAAGAGAAATTCTCTGTTCTGCAAACTCCCCCATCTTCCCTGACTTCTCCGGCTGTCAAATGCAGTGTTCAGATTTAGGCATGTTGAGCTTGAGGCACTACTGTGATCTAAGAGAGCTGAGGGATTCAGATTGTGAGCCTGGGACAGGAGGACCAGAGCTGCATGGCCCTACACAGAGGTAAAGAGCCGCTCTGGGTGAAGTGGATCAAGGTGTAAGCCTGACCAAAATGCTTTTATAATTGGTAATGATAAGAATACCAGCACCCTTGAAGTAGAAAAAAGCCCTATAAGAAGAAGGGGTGGGGAAAGTAGACTGCCATCACTGCTGTTCATGATGAGAGAGGAGAAGTGGCATCATTAGCAGTGATAGAAGTAACAGAGGCAGAGTCCTAGGAAAAAGCTGTAGAAAGATTGGGAAGGATGGGTTGCCTTGGGATGACATGAATTAGTTTTCAGGCACAGAGACCTAGAAAAGGTAGGGAGAAAGAAGGAGAAAGGATAATAGAGAGTAGATAACAGATAATCTTAGAAAAACATAAATAAATTAAGATCAAGGTCAAAATAGGAACAATAGTCCGGAAGAATAAAAGATGGGGGAAAACCAGAAGAAATAATGAACTCTCTTCTGAATTAGAGATGAAAGCAAAAGAAGGGTCAAAGAATGGTTCACGTAAGAAATGAAGGCTGAATGTTTAATGCAAGTCTTTAAGGATATGTAGAAAATGTAACAAGGAGTAAATAAAGTATGCACATGAATATAAGAATTACCTGGATGGGCACATGGCTCACACCTGTAATCCCAGCACTTTGGGAGGCTGAGGTGAGTGAATTGCCTGAGCTCAGGAGTTCACGACCAGCCTGGGAAACACAGTGAAACACGTCTCTAATAAAATACCAAAAACAAACAAACAAACAAACAAAATTAGCCAGGAGTGGCAGCGTGCACCTGTAGTCCCAGCTACTCGGGAGGCTGAGGCAGGAGAATTGCTTGAACCCAAGGGGCGGAGGTCACAGTGAGCTGAGATCACGCCACTGCACTCCAGCCTGGATGACAGAGTGAGACTCTGTCTCAAAAAAAAAAAAAAAAAAGAAAATAATAAAGGTTATATACGAATTAATTGAATGTTTTGAGGCATGATCAAGACAATGTTGTCACTTTTCTGTTAAGCAAGCTTAGCACATTGCCCCCTCCCAGGGCTGTTCTTCAGTCAGAGGGTAAGGAAGATTAAGGACAGAAGGCATCTAGGGCTCCAGGTGAGAGAAACACTGAAAGGACTGAGCATGGGACACAGGCTGGTAGAGAAGACAAGCCAATCCCAAACAGGAGTGCTGAGGCCTCCAGGATCTCTTGATCCGATGGGGGAACTGGTACCACTGAAGAAAGCTCAAGAGAAGTGCACTTGCTGGGAGAACCCAGATTCCAACAAGATGAACTACAGAGAAAACTTAGGGCACTGACTGAGGATACTGGCAAATTTGGGCACAGTGGGATTGAAGTTGTCTGGAACTCAGTTGGAAGGAATGGGCGGAGGAGTCTAAGAGAGCAGAAAGGCTGAGAAATCAGGGAAGAGGGAGGATTTTGCACCTGTGGGGATAAAGGCGATTGAGCCTGACTTGTAGGTCAATCCCTTGTTCACTCAGCAGGTCCCGGGATCCTGCCCACTGGCAAAATCAACCATACTTCTCCATCTCTGAGTGATGAAGCAGATCAACCTAAGCATTCCTCTATTGTTCCGTTCCCGCAGTCCATTTGTCTAGACTGTCTCTTCCAGGATGCCAAAGGCCTTATTTGAGGAAAACATGTGATTGTTGCAGGGACATCAAATTAAAGTTAAACTTGCTTTGTCTCCTAAGCATCTGCCTTTAAATATTCAATGACTTCCCTTGTTGTAAATGAAATCTTTAGTTTACTTGGTTGTTACTTTGATTCACTGTCTTATGTCTCTGTCAGGGTGAACCTCTCTAATCCTCTTGGGTCCTAAACTAGGGAATCATTCTGACTTTTACCTTCCTCAACACCCTGGCTCTCTGCTATTAGTCCTCGCTCAACACTGCCTGCTGCATCCATCCCTTCCTTCTATAACCAGTGGCACCACCCCTACCCCGATTACTACTGGTGACATTGTAGGAGAAGCGCTTGCTGAGGTCAGAGTGTCTCCAAGAGGAAGCCAGCTAACTCTCTCTCCAGGGCATTACCGGGTTGAATTTACCAATTTCTTCAGGCTGGCCAATGCCCAAAGTCCACCAGGGGTCTCAGAATCACAGCTTCATTAGAAATCTCAGAAATGGACTCACTAACCAAGCTCTCAAACACTAGGGCATAAGTGAGAATCTCAGTGTAGTAATAGTCCATAAGAAATCCTGCAGTCACACAGGCCAGAATGACTAGTATATTCTCTTTCTGGCATATCTGTGTAGCAAGTCTTTGCAGCCGTGTTTCCTACTCCAGCAAAAGTTCACAGTCCAAAAACCCAACACACTACCACTTCCTATTTATTTCCTTCCACTGCTAACAAATTCCAGGGAGGAGTGCCATTTTCTTTACATGTGCTCATAGATTCCATTCGATTACAGCCACGCCTTGATGGCCTGGGAGAGGTTATTCTGTGTCTTTGCCCAAGTTCTTCACCTTATTGTGCATAAAATTAAATACAGAGAATGAAAAAGGAAACCAAATGTGTTGAAATCCCTCTATTAAAGTATTTCTTAAATTGTCACATAGTAATATATGTGCATCTTTATTAGTTACAAAATCTATCCCTGGGTCTAATAACTAGCATAATTTCAAGGTAGGGATGAGCATAAAGAATATTTCAAAATACATCCATCAACTAGATGTGATGTGAATATATCTGTAATTTCTATTGGTGACAAAGTCATAGTTACTGCTAATAACTTCCCTGGCTTATTATCTACATTCATAATTTAAGAAAATGCTAAATTGCAATCAGGTTTGTATAAAGATGTAATTTTTTTCTCATCCAGTAGTCACAGATTTCCTGAATTCTGCCCACAGACATCAAGGATTTGTGGAGCCCAGGTAAAGAGCCCCTGCTGAGGTGATGTGGCATGGCTCTGCTCTTCTCATGCTAGGCTGATTTCTTAGTGTATCTCCCATATCACAGTTTCTAAGTTCTTGGACAACTCATTCCATTTCACAAATACTACCTATGATTGTTAGATACGTTCTCCATCTTTGCACGAACATTGTTTTTTACATTTGAAAACGTATGAGACAATCACCAAAAACTGGAAACAATTGAACTGTTGCTAAGTGGTGAACTGATAAATTGTGGTATCTCTACTCCATTGAATACTACTCATGAATTAAGGAAAAAATTAATAAAACATGCAACAACATGGAGGAATGTTAAAAGAAATTATGCCAAATCAGAGAAGCCACACTGACAAGGCTATTTACTGCATGACTCAATGGGTATGACATTGTGGAAAAGGCAAAACTATAGGGACAGAAGACAAATCAGTGGCTTCCAGGGGCTGGGAGGAAGGAGGAAATTCACTACAAAATGGTGTCATGGAATTTTTTTGGATGGAAATACTACAACTCTTGATTCTGTTGTTAATTACATGACTTACATACATTTGTCAAAATTCATATAACTGTACACCTAAAAAAGAATTTTACTGTATGTAAATTATAGTGCAATATATCTTTTTAAAGTATGCTAAAACATATTCAGACCTTCATATTATAGAAGCCTTTTTAGTAACATTTTATTGAGAAAATACAAGTGTGCATGTAGACTCCAGAATCTGCAATAACTTCAGAAGGGCAGGTGTGCAAGTAGCCTTGACCCACAGGCTGGACCCTCCTGATTACACAACTATATTAGTGTCCTAAATGGCCACTTAATCTGTATATTTTTCTCCTCCAGCCTTCTCCAGGGTCAGGCTCCACAGTTTCCATCCTGTCATTCTGTCACTCAGAACTCTCAACAACCCCCTTATGTAGACTCATTATTGGAAAGGACTTTAAAGGTCATGAATTTCCAACTCTGACTTACTGCAAAGCCCCATCCCCAGCACTCCTGCCTGAGAGTCAGCAAGCTTCTACCCTGCCTGAGAGTACCCTAGTGGCAATGGGCTGCCCCACCTCATGAGGCAGAGTGCTCCATGGGTAACAGCCCTGAGTTACCAGATAGATTTATGTTCCTGCTTACAGAGAAAACTCAAACTTTTCAGGAGAACACTAAAGATCCTCCACAGTCTGACTCCAAATGGTATCTCTGGTTCATCTCATTAGGTTCATATAATCCACACAGTAGGCACTGCTCTTCTCCTTGTTCTCAGGCCATGCCTAGTGCTCTTCCATTTCTACACCTTTACTCATTCTGGTGTACACATCTTGTAAAACAGATTGTCTTGTCCTATAAACTCAGTGCTCAGAGATGCTCCCTTATCCTCCTTCTCTGAAGAGGCACCAAGAGTCCAATAACATCTATGATGGCAATAACAAATATCATAGCCAAACACTCTTAACTAGACCTCAGCGTGTTATGCTGAAACTTCCAAACCAGGTGTAACAAGTGGTCTCTTCTGCCCTTGGAGTTGCCAAGTGAGGCCTGGGGCAGCTGGATTCCCTGGACTCATTATCTCCAAATGGAGCAGTCTCTTCCATTTATCCCAAAATGCTGATACACACACACACACACACACACACACACACACACACACACACACGTAAAATAAATATGTGTGTATATATAACATATAATTTTATCTATATAAAAATTATTTTTATGCATGTGGAAAATTGATGCACAGTATTCAGATGTCTCTGTGGTCCAGACTCCATCAGATCCCTGGCTCTAGAACTGCTCCTACCTCTCCTGACCTGCTTGTTTCATTGTCTCCATGACTGTCCCACTGCCTCATGCCTGGTCTGACCCTTTCGGCCTAGCCCTTTAACACTGATGCTTCGTCAGATTCTTTTCGTCCATTCCTAGTTCCACAGCACTCATGCTATTAATTTCTTCTTCCATCTCCATCAACTTGAAGCTCTCAAATGCATTCCCGCTTGTATGGAAGAGGAATTATACACACTGTTCTCTTTTTCCTGAGTAGATTGTATTTCTCCTTGATGATCAAGCTTCAATCTCACCTCTTCACAGAAGCTTTCCATGATCCCAAAGTTACTTCCTCCCTCTGTGAATTATCGTCTACCTCATCAACTGTTTTCTACTAACTGGGCAAAAATATATACATTTTTCCTTCTTCAACTTTTAAGTTCAGGGGTACATGTGAAGGGCATGCAGGTTTGTTACATAGGTAAATATGTGCCATGGTGGTTTGCTGCACAGATCATTCCATCACCTAAGTATTAAGCCCAGTGTCCATTAGCTATTCTTTCTGATGCTCTCCCTCCCCCACTTGCCCCTCCTCCAAAAGGCCCCAGTGTGTGTTGTTCCCCCTACTTATAAGTGAGAACATGTGGTGTTTGGTTTTCTCTTCCTGCATTAGTTTGCTGAGGCTAATGTCTTCCAACTCCATCCATGTCCCTGCAAAGGACATGGTCTCATTCCCTTTCATTTATGCATAGTATTTCATGTTGTATATGTCCCACATTTTCTTTATCCAGTCTATCATTGATGGGCACTTGGGTTTATTCCATGTCTTTGCTATTGTAAATAGTGCTTCAATGAACATACATGTGCATGTGTTATTTACAATAGAAGGATTTAAATTCTGTTGAGTATATACCCAGTAATGCGGTTGCTGGGTCAAATGGTATTTCTGCCTCTAGGTCTTTGAGGAGTAGCCACACTGTCTTCCACAATAGTTAAACTAATTTACACTCCCATCAACAGTACAAAACTGTTCCTTTTTCTCCACAACCTTGCCAGCATCTGTTGTTTTTGACTTTTTAAAAGCAGCCATTCTGACTGGTGTGAGATGATATCTCAGTGTAGTTTTGATTTGCATTTCTCTAATGATCAGTGATGTTAACCATTCTTTCACATATATATATATATATATATATATATATATATATATATATTTCCTTAATAATTAAATTATAAGCCACTTGAAGGCACATGCCTCTTGATAGCTCCCATATTGGCTAGCACATTGGCTTGCATTAGGAAGATGCTTAATAGTTGCTTCTTTGAAATTAGTTGCTGAATTTAAAATATCTCTCTCAGTTCCAAGGTTGAAAGAAGATAGAAGTAGCCAAAATATATATCCTGAACCATGTACACTGGATTATGGCCACAGAATCAGTGCAGCTGATCTAAGGGATATGTAAGTAAGTATAGACATAAAGTCAACCAAACAAATCCTCTTTAATTCTGGCTGGTGCTATTGACTCATACCCCAATGCAGTCTCTTGGTAAATGGGTCTAAGTTATTAAGCATCAAAAGGATGTGTTTGGAGAGGAAAATTGTCTATTTCATATCACGTATCTGGAAGGCCACACCCCCACCTCCTTCCTTCATAGATCCTGGCCAGACAGGCCACCTAAGTGGCCTCCAACCTCAAGCCTGTTTTGCCACACTAGCTGCATGAGAGCTGCAGGTGAGAAAATAAAGAGAAGCCCAAAGAAAATCTGCCAACTAGATTCTTTTAAAAATATCTTAACATTTTAAACTTTCTCTTTTGTCTGCCTATCTGTCCCATAGGTAGAGGTGGGTGAGCTTTGAGTAACTCTAGAAGCCAAAACTCTAACTGTGACTAATAATTGTTTGTGGATAAAATCTTCTAACACATGTGTGATTACTAAGACAGATATTAACCTGGACCAAGGTATGGGTGTCTTGACTGACTCATCAGAGCTACCAATACATAGCAAAATCCCCCAGATAGAGACAGGGTGTGTTCTCAAGCCATGGCTGGGACTGAAGTTGCCACTCTCAGTTATACAGTCGCCAAATATGGGGCATGGCAGCATGCAGGCTAAGAGTTGTGCAAGATTCTTACACAAGGGAGTTCTTGATGGTTGTCCCTAACTAGGTTGGCTCCCAAAATTCAACCAAGAAACTCAAACTACAATTAACAAAAAATGAAACATGGTCTAATTAATATATCCTAGATAATGTTTGCCTTTACTTGAGTGGTTATCTACATGGACAAGGGAAGAAGGGAAGATAAGGGAAAGACTTTTTCTGTGTTTATTCAACAGTGGCTGAGGAGAGGCATGCCGGATAAGGCAGACACAAGCATTCCAAGCACAAGAAAAGTATGTGCTACAGAGAAGCTGGACAGCTTTCCTAGCTCTCCCACAGTCCAGATGAAATACTCGCAAAAAATTAGCCAGGGCCCTTTACTTCAGTTTCTTTCTTACCTAGCAACCATCTGACTGTTAATTAAATTGGTATTATAGTTTTAAAATGAATATTTTATGATTTGCTTACCATTAATCAAACCCCCAAGGCTTACTCACCTCAAGGGGAGCTGACAAAATTGAATTCTTCAATCTACAAAGATCTAGGGCCCCCAAATACCATCGTTTCCATTCTCCCCTAAACCCCACCATGAGGCCCAGTCTCAGCACTCAGCCAGCCTATGCCCCACTCTGGCTAATCAGCTTAGCCACATTAATATGAGTGGGCATTTCAGTGTCAACAGATTACTGCCTAGCAACTGACATGCACCCTCAGAAAATAAACCAAGAAGAAAGAGTTTATCTATAATATCAAAAATTTTCATAGATAAAACTGCCCATTACAAGGAAGAGGGTAGAAGAACCCTCAGCTCAGAGCCATTCAATGTGTTCCTTAATCACAGCCTATTCTGTAGGGGGAAGAGAAATGTTGTCATCAAATTTGTCTTTTTCACCTCAATTACACATCTAAGCTATAGCCCCATGGTCAGATTGAGAGGGAAAAGTACATGGCTAATAAGACATAAACTTGCAGCTGAAATGCTTCACTGGTGCTTCTTTTGTTTTAAGACATTGGATCTTCATAGCTACTGATTGTGCCCAAGTACACAGTATCTGCAGCAACCACTTAGGTCTCCAGGAATGTGGTGATGACTGACCCTAATTCATTCCTCTTCACAGACCCTATGTAATCAACCTCCAAGAAGAGCTTTCACAAACTCAAATAAACACAGGAAAGGAAGACCTTCTTATCTTTGAGAGTGTATGTTTAATCCTATAGCTCTCTCTCATCATAAATTGCTTCTTAGGCAAGAAACATTGGATTTTTCTTGTATTTGTCATTGCCACGGGTTCCATACAACCATTCCTTTAACAAATAATGCATTCCCTCTCCATTTTTTGCTTTTTACTCCATGCTTTAGACTTAGTCTTCTCTCACCTAAAACACTGCAAGCTGCTTCTCCCAGAGCTCTCACTTTGACTCCGGACTACCCACATTGCATCTTTAAGTCTCTACCAAAATTTTCTCTTTTTATATCTTTTTAAGTTTAATTTTTTGTGGATACATAGTTGTATATATTTACGGGGTACATGCAATGTTTTGATACAGGCATGCAATGTGGAATTAGCACAACATGGAAAATGGGGTATCAATCTCCTCAAGCATTTATCTTTTGAGTTACAAACAATCCAATTACACTCTTTATTTTAAAATATACAATCATTCATTATAATCACTCTTTTGTGCTATCAAATAGCAGATCTTATTCTATTTTTTGAACCCTCTTGTCTTTTTATATTAAAAAATAATCTTTATCTCTTTAAGCTTTATCAATGATTTTCCAATAAAATTTAGGATCTTCTGTGTATCCTGAATTGCCTTACTTTTTCTCCACTTCCTTGTCTTGTTCAAATGCAAATTTCATTAATGATTTCCAGATCAATGACAGTTCAGAAAGAAAGCAAGTCAAAGTGACCAAGGGCATGGCCTAGAAAGCTTTCTAAGAGAGGAATTCACAGAACAACTATTAATGATGTCAATAGGATAGTATTAGTCCATTTTCATACTGCTATAAAGAACTACCTGAGACTGGGTAATTTATAAAGGAAAGAGGTTTAATTGACTCACAGTTCAGCATAACTAGCATAACTAGGAAGGCCTCGGGAAACTTACAATCATGGTAGAAAGCAAAGGGAAAGCAAAACACCTTCCTCACAAGTTGGCAGGAAGGAGAGCTACTGAGCAAAGGGAGAAAAGCCCCTGTAAAACCACCAGATCCACTCACTCACTATCACAAGCACCCATAATTCAATTACCTCCACCTGGTCTCTCCCTTGACATGTGGGGATTACGGGGATTACAATTTAAAATGAGATTAGGGTGGGGGCACAGAGCCTAACCATATCAAGGATCAAGTGGGGGGTTGAAACTAAAGGATGAGCTCTATCCGATACGAACTTAGGTTCCCATATTTGGGTTAAAATTCATAAATGATCAAGGCATAGGATGACAGATAATATGGATTATTTTGGGTTATTGTGACCAACAGATCACAGTGGGTAGAGTTACGATGACGGGAGGGTCACAGTTACTACAGTTACAGATGGATTCTAGGTACAACATTTACACTAAAGTGCCTTTGCCAAGGGAGGCAACAGCCTCAACATCCTGTGGGTTGGCCTGATCTACTCCAGAGACTGTGTCTTGTTCAGAGCATCACATTTGAAGAGAAACTTTGACCAATGGGAGTATGTCAGAGAAGGAAGTTCAGGATGCTAAGGACCTTAGAAACTATGTCTAAACAAGATTCATTCACAGAAGAAGGAATGTCTGGCAAAAGGAAAATAACTACTTACGTGGCTGTTGGAAGACCAGCAATCACAAACTCAAATTTGCAAAAGGCTGAGCAGAAACACAGATGAGAGAAACGAGCCATGTGTAGGAAAAGAAAAAAGCTCAAGCATGATATGCCACCAGAGAATCCACCTAGCCTTGGCATTGGCAGGGAGGCCTCAGGAGTCGTAGTGCCTGACAGTGACCTTCTGATGATGGCTGTCGTGTGTGAATGTGGGCCTAACGCTGCCGTCATTTTTGATTTCTTAAGGGAAGCCAGAAATCCAAATTGTTATGCAACATGTCTCCATTTTTAATTTTAGCAACTATTACAAAATGTTGAAAGAGACACTGTGCAGCCCAAATATAACATGTTGATGGGCTAATGGCAGCCCCCGGTTTCCAGGTCACTGGGTCTACAAGAGATGATTCTGAGTTTCAACAGAGTACCATGCTAAAACGCATGCACAGTAGATTTCACTTGGGTTCTAAAAGAACTTCCAAATATTTACTATTCATAGCCAGAGAAAATGTTCTCTCTCCAGGTTCTGAACAATAGGAAATTACCAAGCAGATACTGGATGACATATTGAGAGATGTTATTTGAGAAAGGATTTTTCTCCTGAGGCGTAGATGTTGAACCAAATTCTATTAGTTATGCTTTTACACCAAGATAGTAGTTTACAGTTTACAAAAGGCTTGTACATCATCTCATATTAAAGGTTATTAGAACAGGCCTTTGAAGTAGAAAAGTAGGTATTTCTGCTTTGCAAATGAGTTCACCAAGTAGCTGAGATAGTAAATAACTCATAGAAGGTCATCCTGGAAACGGGGCAGCAGAACTGAGATCGGATGACGCGGGTCATCCAACTCCAAATGCAAACGTCTTTCTGCTGCTGCTTCCTAGTCAAACTCTAAGGGTCAAAGATTCTCAACTAGATTTGCTCATTGCTGTGAGAGGTCAACCCACCTCCCGGAGTGCTCTCCTGCACATTCCCATGTCCCTAAAAGGCCTTTCTGTCCCTTCCACTACTCCCTGAAAGTCCCTGTGCTTCACGATTTCTTGTTGAATTTTTTCTAATCTGACTCTATCAGTTATGGAAATGTTCCCTCAACTCCTACTGCTCCAAACTGGACTCACTCTTGCCACATACTTGTCCAAAATATTTGCCTTCTCTATATCTTCTACATATTTGTCTTCTCTATATCTTCTACATATTTGTCTTATAAGGACAAAAACCTGTCTTAATTTATCCACGAACAAGGCCATGTATGCTAGTGCGCACACACACACACACACACACACACACAGGATTTTGTACTTGATTAATGAGTCATCAAATCATCATAACTTCTGGACTTGTATTAACAAGCTGGCCAGGAGGAAAAGAATCTGTTGTCAATTGTGGCTTCTGGTTCTCTCAGTCATCTCTACTTTCTTCCAGCAAGTTTGGTTCTGTCAAAAACCAGCTGGCAGCCTTGTTCCTGCATGCCCAAAGCAGGAGACACAGTAAAGAAGATTTAGTTCTCTGTATTTAGGATCATCGATGCCAGGTTGAAATATGTCATTCTGGCCCAGCTGAGTGGCCCACACCTGTAATTCCAGCACTTTGGAAGGCCAAGGTGGGCGAATTGCTTGAGTCCAGGAGTTCAAGACCAGCCTGGGGAGGAGGCTAAGAAGCTGAGGTTGGAGGATGACCTGAGCCCGGGAGGTCAAGGCTGAAGTAAGCTGTGATCATGTCACTGCACTCCAGCCAGGGTGTCAAAGTGAGACCCTGTCAAAAAAAAAAGAAGGAAAGAAGGGAGGGAGGAAGGGAAGAGAGGAAGATGCCAGTCTGTCTTAGATTGAAGTGGACCTTATTTGGGCAGAACACACACGTGCACGTACACACACACACACACACACACACACACACACACACACACACTATGGAGAAATGGCTAACTAAGCAAAGCTTCCAAATGGCAGTTTGGCTAAAATGTACACTTTTAAAAATGTGAGCACTGCCAAGGGCTTTTCCTTGTTGACCCATGAATCCATCAAGAGCAAACATTTTCTAACGCACTACAATTCAGACTGTGCAGCCAAATGTCATTCAACATGAAATACATTATTACAACTTTCATCTGTCTAAAATCTTGCATCAAAAGTGAAAGACAAAAATGATAAAAATGGAAAACATGCATAGAAATATGTAAGAGAGGAAAAAAGATACCCCAAGAATGTTAGTGCATGCAGCCACACAGGGAGAAGACTATTGTTGTTTTGTTTTGATTGTTTTGGTAATCTAACTGGTCAAATGACCTATTAAGAATATTTCATAGAGCTTATGTCCCAGTGCTCTAATCTCTCCAGACAAGGTTCATATTTGTATGGGTTACTTATTCTCTCTTTGTTGACTAAGTCAATAATCAGAATCAGCAGGTTTGGAGTCAGATTGGCAGGGATAAGCAGCCTAGCTCAGGAGAAGTGAGTATAAAAGCCCCAGGCTGGGAGCAGCCATCACAGAACTCTACTCATTCTTGGCAGGATGGCTTCTCATCATCTGCTCCTCCTCTGCCTCGCTGGACTAGTATTTGCGTCTGAGGCTGGCCATATGGTGAGTGTTTGTTTCTGTGACATCCTGTTTCTACATTTAAGATGCAGACTACATGAAGTAGAAGTGGCTCCTTCTGGCTTTGCCAACCAGCTTTTGTTACAAGGGCAAGGGTACTCAGCATCTGTTTTAAATATCTTTGATCTGAACTTCAAAAAGAATGAAGCTCCGCTGAGCTTACTGAGCTGGGACTTGAATTCTGGGCATTCTGCCTCATAGCTTTGGTGCATTGGGTTTGCAATGTCTGGTACCTCAATTTCCTCAGGCAGATGATAGAAATAAAGATGTGATATTAAGGAGCTGTTAATACTGAATTTTCAAAAAAGCGTCCCTTTATCAAATGTATTTGGGGGGCAAACCGCATGAGATTATATTCTGGCCCTATAGCTAGTCAAAATATATTTATTGATTAATCTTTAAAAGGCTGGTGAGCAATATTCTAGATATCTATCTAATTCTTAAATCCTCTAGAAGAATTAATTAATACTATAAAATAGGTCAGGATGTAGACTGACGTTATTTTATAACAACCGGTAAGAGGAAGCGACTATAGCAACAACTAAAATGATCTCAGGGAAAACTCTTTGGTCCTGTGTATGGTACATTACATCTTTTCAGTAATTCCACTCAAATGGAGAGGCTTAACAAAGCAGCTATTCTCAGGGGGCCAATTTTCTCCCTTAAAATTCATTATACACATCCTTGGTTGATAGAGGCATGTCTGGAGGCAGAAACCATTCTTGCTTTGGAAATAATTATGTCTGTGTTATACTGAGTAGGGAAGCTCATTAATTGTCAACACTTATGTTCCTGATAATGGGATCAGTGTATAATTCTTGCTTTGTTCCAGATTTCTAATACCATAAACCATAAATCCTTCCACTCTGATCAATTTTGTTACCTTCTCACTTGTCTTCTCTACACCCAGGGATACAGCTGTCCTCTGATGGTCAAAGTTCTAGATGCGGTCCAAGGCCGTCCTGCCATCAATGTGGCTGTGAGTGTGTTCAAAAAGGCTGCTGATGAGACCTGGGAGCCATTTGCCTTTGGGTAAGTCGCCAAAGAACCCTCTCATGGGACTTGGTTTTATCGTCCCATTCTCCCCTTATATGGTAGAGAGAGGCTCACATCCTCCGCTAAAGAATTTATAAGTCGATTAAATAACGTGGGCAGAGATCAAATGTACCCTCTGAAGGATGCCCTCTCTTTGTTTTGCTTAGCTAGGAAGTGACCAGGAACCTGAGCATCATTTAGGGGCAGACAGCCGGGAAAAGAAGGAATCAGAATGCCTCTCCTCTAGCTGGGGCTTGCAACCCTTTTGGGTCACCAATCACTTTACATAGGTGATGAAAACTAAAGACTCTATGCCCAGAAAAAATGCACAGACACCCACCCATACAAAACCATGTATGCAATTTTAGGAGTTTCACAGATTCTCTGGTGTCTCTGGGTAACACCAAAGATGAGAATCCTTGTCTTAAACTTCTAGGAAAGAGGTACAATGTGTATTAACTCATTAATGGCAGGAAAGGAATTCAGGAACATTGTTTACTGGGCACCTGTCTGTAGTTAATTTGGATCACCCAGAAGCCAGGGCTTTTGCCTAATGAACACTTTGGGGCACCTACTGTGTGCAAGGTGGGGGGCTGACAAGCTCAGTAAAAAAAAAAAAAAAAAAAAAAAAAAAAAGACAGAAGAGATGGATCCGTGAGGCAAAGTACAGCCCCAGACTCATCCCACAATCACCCAACATCATGTGCAAGAGAGACTGCTCACCTTCATTAGCCAGTTCACAATTTTCATGGAGTTTTTTTTAACCTGCACTAGCAAAGCTTCAAGGAAAATACATATTAATAAACCTAAGCAAAGGACTGAAAGAGCAATCAGGAGACCCTTAGCACCCAGCAGAAGAGGAACTGCTATGTATTTACGTCTCCTCGGAAAAGAATTTCTGTTGCATTTTAATTGAACCCCAAGAACCACATGATTCTTCAACCATTATTGGGAAGATCATTTTCTTTGGTCTGGTTTTAACTAATTTTTTATTTGGTAATTCATTTACGTTTATATAAAATGCCAAGCATAACATGAAAAGTGGTTACGGGACTATTCTTTGGTAGAGAGAGAATGGACACCAAAAATATTTAAATGTTCTTGTGAATCTTTTTCCTTTTGCCAGGGCCAAAAAGAAAAAGGAAGTGAAAAGAAGAAAGGGAAAGGAGGAGGGGCACGATCAGAGTCAGTAAAGACAACTTCTATTTTTATCTGTCTTAGCTGTTGCAGTCTAATGGGAAGCAATTTCCAACATTAAACTATGGAGCTGGTACTTACATGGAAATGGAAGTTGCCTAGTGTTTGTTGCTGGCAAAGAGTTATCAGAGAGGTTAACTATATAAAAGGGAAAAGAGTCAGATACAGGTTCTTCTTCCTACTTTAGATTTTCCACTGTGTGTGCAAATGATACTCCCTGTGGCATGCAGATGCTCTGAAAGATATTGTCACACCACAAGGGATAGGATGAGACCCTGCTGTCCTGAGAAGTGCAGAGTTAGAACAGCTATGGCCACTTCCAGGGATGGTCACAATATCCCATCCAATCATCAATCTTGAATCACAAGGACTCTTTCTTAAGTAAACATTATACCTGGCTGGGTGCGGTGGCTCATGCCTGTAATCCCAGTACTTCTGGAGACTGAGGTGGGCATATCACCTGAGGTCAAGAGTTCAAGACCCAGCCTGGCCAACATGGTGAAGCCACATCTCTAGAAACAATATAAAAATTCGCCAGGCATGGTGCCAGGTGCCTGTTATCCCAGCTACTTGGGAGACTGAGGCTAAAGAATCCCTAGAAGCGGAGGTTGCAGTGAACTGAGATTGTGCCATTGCACTCCAGCCTGGATGACAAGAGTAAAACTCTGTCTCAAATAAATAAATAAAAATTATATATATATATATATATATATACATACATATACACACTTTCTTCTTATCAAAGGAAAAAATCTACAGTGAGCTTTTCAAAAAGTTTCTGCAAACTTTTTGCTATTTAATTTCAGACAGTTATGAATTTTCCCCACTTCTTAGTTAAAGGGAAACGTATATAACGTGTGTGTGTGTGTGTGTGTGTGTGTGTGGTATCACTTTGCCATGCCATTTGTTTCCTCCATGCCTAACTTAACCCAGAATTTCACATCTTCTAGGAAAACCAGTGAGTCTGGAGAGCTGCATGGGCTCACAACTGAGGAGAAATTTGTGAAAGGGATATACAAAGTGGAAATAGACAGCAAATCTTACTGGCATAACCTTGGCATCGCCTCATTCCATGAGCATGCAGACGTGAGTACATAGACCTTTGAGGGCTGTTTTGGTTTTGGTTTCGGTTTTTGGCTTTGGTGTCCCAGGAAATGCAGTTTTACTTAGCGTATTACAGAAATGTCCTAAAGAAGATGATGAATGACCAAAGGTTCCCTTTTCTCTTATACAAGAAGAAATTCACAACACTCTGAGAAGCAAATTTCTTTTTGACTTTGTGAAAACCCATTTAGTAACATGACCTGAACTTACATGACACTATTTGTAGCCTATTCATTCCACTTGATATGAATATTGATGTATTTGCTGATGAAATAATATGTTTATGCAGCAGCCCTCCAGACCCTGCGTAGAGTGTTATGAAACAAGAAATGCACCATTTTATTTTCCTAAAACCTGAAACGTTCTTTATTTCAAAACACATCTGGCTCCTTGGAGATTTGGATAAGTGATTCTTGGAACACATACATACAGAGACAATAAAATCAAAGTAATAATGGCAACACAATAGATAGCATTTAGCAAGCATACACCATGTGGCAGACACGATTATGTGTTTTCTATATTTAACCTTCTTAATCCTCAGGAACAGGCCACTGAGGTCAGTCTTATTATTATCCCCATCTTACAGACGAAGAAAATGAGACACCACGAAGTCAAATAATTTGTAGAAGGCCACAAAGCTAGGAAATGCAGGAGCAGAAATGTTTACAAATAAGACCCAGGCTGGGTTTGGCCTCAGTTCTGCTATGTCTCACATTGTGCCCCAGGAAACTTTTTCCCCTGTGAAAAGCCATGTGTCACATGCTCTGTTCCCCTGCCTATGGTAAGGATGGTCAAACAGTTATATATGGGCCCAGTCTCCCTGCCTCCCCCTTGTCTTAATTTCTTTTTTTTTCTTTTTTTATGAGACGGAGTTTCGCTCTTGTTACCCAGGCTGGAGTGCAATGGCGCGATCTCGGCTCACCGCAACCTCCGCCTCCTGGGTTCAGGCAATTCTCCTGCCTCAGCCTCCTGAGTAGCTGGGATTACAGGCACGCGCCACCATGCCCAGCTAATTTTTTGTAGTTTTTAGTAGAGACGGAGTTTCACCATGTTGGCCAGGATGGTCTCGATCTCTTGACCTCGTGATCCACCCGCCTCGGCCTCCCAAAGTGCTGGGATTACAGGCGTGAGCCACCGTGCCCGGCCTAATTTCTTAAATCATTTGAAACAGATGGCTGTCATGGAAATAGAATCCAGACATGTTGGTCAGAGTTAAAGATCAACTAATTCCATCAAAAATAGCTCAGCATGAAAGGGAACTATTCTCTCTGGCTTAGTCATGGATGAGACTTTCAATTGATATAAAATGGTTCACTTATTAGACAATGTTACCGGGGAAATGATAGGGGCTTGTTTGACTTCCGGGGCCCACAAGTCACCAAGGAAGACCCCACCTACAAAGAAGCATGTCCCTTATTACCCCACAGCCAGGCAGCAACACACAGAGCCCAGTCAGGGCAGGAGCAGCATTTCAGTAGTGCCCAGCACAAGACATTGCCCTGGAGTCTTAGCCCGTACCCTTGAGTAGTGGATCTGCCTACTTGAGAACGTTGCCTGCCTAAGACCTGGGTCTCAGCCTGATGGGGCCATCTAAAAAGGTTCATTGCCATACTGCCCACGTGTTGTTCTTTCATTAGATCTTAGCTTCCTTGTCTGCTATTCACTCTTGCAGTATTCAATCAAGAAACATTAAAAAAAAAAAATAAAAGCATTCTATGTGTGGAGCACTCTGCTAGATGCTGGAGATTTAGAAATGAAAATGCATCCCTACCCTTGGAATGGAGGGGAAAGGACTGATATAAGACAGATTAGGCAGGACTGTCAGCCCAGCTTGAGGCCTGGATAAATATGGAGATCAAGAGAGGGCAAGTAGTGAGAGATGAGGCCTAGCGCCTCACTTTAGTCACTGGTGCATGGCAGGTTTCGTGCAGCTTCTTCTGATAAATGCCTCCTCCAGAACTGTTCACGTCTATCTTGGCTAGTGAGCCAGGTGGTAATATTAGATTTACCAAGGGAAATAGGAAACTTTTATTTGGAGTTCTTAGGCCTCTTCACTTCAGGGATTTTTTTTTTCTTTTTTTTTTTGAGACGGAGTTTTGCTCTGTCACCCAGGCTAGAATGCAGTGGTGCAATCTCGGCTCACTGCAAACTCTACCTCCCAGGTTCAAACAATTCTCCTGCCTCAGCCTCCTGAGTAGCTGGGATTACAGGCATGCACCACTATGCCCAGATAGTTTTTGTATTTTTAGTTGAGACAGAGTTTTGCCATGTTGGCCAGGCTAGTCTTGAACTCCTGACCGCAAGTGATCCACACACCTCAGACTTCCAAAGTGCTGGGAGTACAGGCATGAGCCACTATGCCTGGCTACTTCATGGATTTTTGATCACAGATTATGTCTCTTACAATTTTTAAAAAGAATCTAGTGGGCTGAAGGTCAATGTCACCATAAAACAAAAGACATTTTCATCAGTTGACTCTAGGGAGTTGGCTAAGGGGAGCACTTTGTTCTTCAGAGAGACTCTTAGGTGATTCTCACTTCCTCTTGCCCCAGTATTATTTTTGTTTTTGGTACATTCACTCAGATCCTTTTTTCCTCCTATCCCTAAGTAATCCGGGTTTCTTTTTCCCATATTTGGAACAAAATGTATTTATGCAGAGTATGCCCAAACTTCAATCCAAGGCCTGTACACAAAATAAATCAAATTAAACACATCTTTACTGTCTTCTACCTCTTTCCTAACCTCAATTTATCCCAACTTGCCTCACTCTGAAACCCAAGGCTGTGCCAGCACCTGAGTCGCAGATACGCTGCTGAATTTGACAGAACTGTGTGATTAAATGGAACAGCATTTTGACCCACAATTTGCCCAGTTAGAAAGCTTAAATGAGCTCTAGTGCATGCATATATATTTCAAAATTCCACCATGATCTTCCACATTCTGCCTGTATTGTAAATATAGCCCTGTAATGCTTTTACTTCATATTTCATTGCTTGTTATACATAAAAATATACTTCTTTGTCTTCGTGTTACAAAATGCAAAGAATAGTGGGGTTGGGGAATCTCTGAGCTTGGAGACAGAAGACTTACCTTTCTACTGTGGTTCTGTCAGTATGTAGGCTGGGATGAGACCATAATTCAAGTCTGGTTTGCTCATCTGTAAAATGGGAAGAATGTTTCCAATGCCAAGTCTCTAAGTCTGTGCTTGGCAGCCACTGCTGCAGCAGCTCTTCAATGAAGGCATTTTTGCATTCTCCCCACTTTTTTTCTAAAACCAATCAAATACACATAGCCTTTAGGGTCTCTGGGATTTCCCTAGGTCAAGTGAGGGCCACCCTGACTTTGGTGTGAATTTGCAAAACAAGACCTGATTTTATAGGCAGTCGAGAACTCCTGCTCTAAGGACTGCACGTGCTTCCAAAGGCTTAGCTTGCCAGTGTATCTGAGCTTTTTCCTTCTGTTCAAACTCTTCCAAAAAAATAATGAAATTAATTAATTTGGCAGTGGACTTCCGGGGGTCAGTCGTGTGTGTCTTCTGTCACACTTTTCGGGCTCTGGTGGAAATGGATCCTGTCTATCTTCTCTCACAGGTGGTATTCGCCGCCAACGAGTCCGGCCCCCGCCACTACATCGTCGCCGCCCTGCTAAGCCCCTACTCCTACTCCACCACGGCTGTCGTCTCTGATCCCAGAAACTGAGGAACTTCTCCTCCAGGGGATCTGAAGGACGAGGGATGGGATTTCATGTTACCAAGAGTATTCCATTTTTACTAAAGCAGTGTTTTTACCTCATAAGCTATGTTAGAAATTCAGGCAGAGACAATAAAACATTCCTGTGAAAGGCACTTTTCATTTCATTTTAATTTGATTTTTTAAATTCCCTATTGTCCCTTCAAAAAAAAAAAAAAAAAGAATCGAAATTTTACAAAGAAGCAAAGGAATTCTAGAAAGTATCTGGGCAGAACGCTGGGAGAGATCCAAATTTCCAATGTCTTGCAAGCAAAGCACGTATTAAATGTGATCTGCAGCCATTAAAAAGACACATTCTGCAAATGAGAAAGCGTTGTTTTCCTGTGACCTTCAGTGAATAGCAAAAGACACATTCTAAGGGCACACTTCTTTACTGTGGGCATTTATTTATTTTATTTTTTTCTTTTTTGAGACAGAGTCTTACTCTGTTGATCAGGCTGGAGTGCAGTGGTGGGATCTCAGCTCGCTGCAACCTCCGCCTCCTAGGTTCAGGAGATTCTCCTGCCTCAGCTTCCTGAGGAGCTGGGATTACAGGCGTCCACCACCACGCTTGGCTAATATTTGTATTTTTAGTAGAGATGAGGTTTCGCCATTTTGGCCAGGCTGGACTCGAACTCCTGACCTCAGGTAATCCACCTGCCTCTACCTTCCAAAGTGCTGGGATTACAGGCACAAGCCACTATACCCAACCCCTACTCTGGGCATTTCTTTGAAGTGCTTTACTGATTTAAGAGAAGGACTGCTCCAACGAGACACGCCTGCAGCTATTCAGGCTGTCTGATCAGCTCAGGTCAGCTCCACACTGCAATCAGCAGGGTCAGGGGCAAACCAAAGAAACCCACACACCCAATTTACTTAGGCTGATCCAAAATCCATGCATGAAGAACTCGCATACACCAGGCACTAGTTTAGGTGATCTGGAAATAAAGAATAGGACCTAGTGCCTGCATTTATTTACAGAACTTACAGTCTTTTGAGAGGATAACTGTGTCATCGCGATTTGACAGGAGGCTATGGTACAAGCCACAGAAAGGGTACAAAAGAGGAAGAAGCCAATATCCTAGAGAAATCAGGGAATGACTCTGAATAGATGTCACTTAATCTGAGTGTTGGTAATTTGTCAGACAAGGGAAAAGGTATTCTAGGTAGAGAGAATAGTTTGCAAGGCTCAGCTAAGTGAAACAATTTGGTAAATTGAAAGAACAGATGGTGATTTAGAATGTTGAAGGGCAAAGGTACGGAGGTGGGGTGGGTTGTGCTGCGATCACAAATAACCCCAAATCTCAGGGACTTAACAAAGTAACAGTCTATGTCTGACTTGTCCAGGTCCAACGCAGAACTCTTGGCTCTAGAGACTCTTTAGGGTGGCTTTCCTTCTAATGGTGACTCTTCGAGACAGTTTGATTTAGTCTTGTGGCTTCAAGATCACTCTGGTTATATTTAGCCAGCAGACTGGGGGTATGGTAGTATGGTATTAGACCCCTGTGTGCTAAAGTGTCACACCTGAGTCCCACTGACATCTCACTGGCCAGAGCTAGTTACATGCTCCCATCTAGACGTGCTGAGAATTGTGGCCCCTGGCTGGGAGCCATTTCCCAGAACAACTAATCTGAGTTGTCCAACAACTGTCTCTATCACAGTAGGGTTGAGACTGGTGGGACATGAGGCTAGAGTGAAGGCTGGTTTTATCTGCCACCCATTAGAGCTGTGAATTTGTCTTCAAATCAACATGGGTCCATTGAAGGGAACCTTGACATCAGTCAGGTGGCTGGGACAAGAATAGTTACCACTTGCCCATAATCTCCAACCAGGGTTCTCTAGTAAAACCTGAGTTAGACACATGGCTTAGGCCTAAACCTACCTGAGCAGTCTTTCTATTTTCCTCCAAATTCAAATCTAAAATCTTGCTACCCTCTAACTGGCTCTGTTGAGAGAAGAAACTTGAATACAGTGTAGGTTTGGACTTTTTCACATGCACTTTTCCCAAAATACACAGCACAATCAATGTCTCCAATTCTATTCAATCTTGTTAGCAAGTCCTTGTTCCATGCATATTGGTGACTCCATATCAAATTGCCATTTTTATAGATTAAATGGCTAAATATTGGCAATTTCATAAAGTTCAGTCTATTACCTACCTTGATTGTATTAGTCAATAACCTGCCTATTTTCAGAATGCTACAAATTCATTTGACTGTTGTTAAATAGCTATGGATTTTTATAATCAAAACAGGTTTAAAATATGAGTCAGTTTGAAACTATATACATATGGCCAGGCACGGTGGCTCATGTTTGTAATCCCAGCACTTTGGGAGGCCAAGGCAGGCAGATCACATGAGGCCAAGAGTTCAAGACCAGCCTGGCCAACATGGTGAAATCCTGTCTCTACTAAAAATACAAAAATTAGCTGGGCGTGGCGGTGGGCACCTGTAGTCCCAGCTACTCAGGAAGCCAAGGCAGGAAAATCACTTTAACCCGGAGGGTGGAGGTTGCAGTGATCTGAGATTGTGCCACTGCATTTCAGCCTGGTGACAGAGCAGGACTCTGTCTCAAAAAAAAAAAAAAAGAAAGAAAAGAAACTATATACATATTTTTTAAGGAATTGGTTCATGAAATTATGTGGGCTGGCAAGTTTAAAATTTGCAGGGCAGGCCCTGCAGGAAACCCAGGGAAGGGTTGATGTTGCAGTCTCACCTGGAAGCAGAATTCCTTCTTCTTCATGGGTTAGGAGAGGGAAGCTGAGTCTATTCTTTTAAGGTGGTCAAGTGATTGGAAGGGGCTCACCCACATTATGAAGGGTCATCTACTTTGCTCAAAGTCTACTGGCTTAAATGTCAATTGTGTCTAAAATATACTTTCACAGCAACACCAGGCAGGAGTTTGACCAAAAACAGGCCTAACCAAGTTGACCATAAAATTAACCATCACAGACTGGGCGCAGTGGTTCACACCTGTAATCCCAGCACTTTGGGAGGCTAAGGCAGGAGGATCACCAGGTCAGGAGTTCAAGATCAAGCCTGGCCAGCATGGTGAAACCCCGTCTCTACTAAAGATATAAAAAATTAACCAGGTGTGGTGGTGTTAACCTGTAATTCCAACTATTTGGCAGGCTCAGGCAGGAGAATTGCTTGAACCCAGGAGGCGGAGGTTGCAGTGAGTCAAGATTGTGCCACTGCCCTCCAGCCTGGGTGATGGGGTGAGACTTTGTCTCAGAAAACAAATAAAATAAAATAAAATAAAATAAAAATTAAACATCGTAGTCCCCTTCCCCAAATTTGTTCATCATAGAATGAAATCTTTGACCACATTCCTATTCTTAAGATCATGGGGAAATTGATATATCATGGTGAAGATCCCTCCAGCTTTAGGGAATTAAGAGATGCCTGTGTTTCTAATTAGTGCAGAAGGTTATGAATGGAATTAATTAACATATTCAATTATCTTTTGGGGTATCTTATGGGAATCAAGTGTAGGGCTGACGGGAGGCCACCAAGGTTGATATGTTAGAAGCAGGATATTGGAAGGATTTTCTTATGAGCATTCATTGGCATTTCGAGGCTTTAGGTGAGCAATTCCTCACCATTTAAATTAATTGAGAATTCAATAACTACTCTGACAAACTTAAGTTTCTCTGTTTTTCAGGGCATTCCAAAGCTTCCCAGATGGCTTTGGGCAAATTGCTTGACCTTATGTATCTATTTTCAAAGCAAGCTTCCAAACCTAGCATTCAGTGACTCTCTAACCAGAACCTAACCTACCCATCCAGTTTTTTCCATCATGAATTTCCAACCCTCTGCTTCTGAAAATCCAGTTCCCATCTCCCTCTCTGCTATGATCACACTAATTTCCACCAAGATATTGTAGTTGATGTGGTTTTCTACAATGTAGACAACTATTCCTCTATCTGTCCCATCTTTCAAACACAATTCATAATGTCTTTAACATACACAGAGTTCTAGTAAATCAACATGAAATAAACGGTCCCCCTGTGCAAGATGGCTGATGGGGGTGCACATACAGTTCACAGAAGAGATTCAGAAGGCCAACACCATGAGACGATATGTTCGTATTGTGAAGCAAAAAGAGAAGTTGAGCTATTAAAATTAATTTTTGACTTTCAGAATGCAAAGATTTCAATGGATATAAACCTAGGACTAAATTTGGAAGGACTGTGCAGGTGGCTTTATTCACAGGGCAGTGGTAACAAAGCACCAAAAACAGAGTGGCTGAAGACAACAGAAATGGATTGTCTCACAGCTCTGGAGGACAGAAGTCTGAAATGAAGGTCTTTCCTGTGCCATACTCCCTCCAAAACTTGCAGGGGAGAATCCTTCTTTGCCTCTTCCTTGCTTCTGTTGGTGGCGCTTGATCTTCAGAGTTCCTTGACTTGCAGGCACATCACTCCGTTCTCTGCCTCTGTCATCACATGATGCTCTCCCTGTGTCTTTTCCCAAATTTACTCTTCTAAGGACCTCAGTCATGCTGGATTGGGGTCCACCCTAATTACCTCCTCTTAACTAAATACCTCTGTAAACACTATTTCCAAATAAGATCACATTCACAGATCATAATTTTTGCAAAGGCACTTTTAGGTCTTTGTTGTTCTGTATTAGCATCTTCTGCTTAAGTCCTTTCATAGCCATTGTCATGGGTGAAACAATGTCCCCTGAAAAAGAGGTTGAAAAAAAATCTGATACAGTTGGCCCCATCTTGCTTTTAACCTTCAAGTTGTCCGTTAGTCACTCCTGGCCATAGGCCAAGCTAACTTTGAGATGAATTTATTTTATAGTTTAAACTTAAAGCAAGAATAATAATAGTTTTTCCTAAACTAAGCAACCTTTGTAAAACTAATACAAGGGCACAAGGTTAAGATTATGAGATGTGCCTAATTATGCTAAGATGTAGGCATAATTAAACATTAACCAGCCACTCACTATTCTGGAGGTCACAAGATTTATAACTTCCCCAATTATTCCTGTAAGTAACATCACCGTTGTAACACCTAAGATTGGCCTTTTAAAAGTGCTTTTCAGACTTCTGACAATCAACTGACTTGGACTTCACCTCAGTCCACAACTTGTGACTCAACTGGTTCTGTGGCCCTCACCCAGAGGCTGACTCAGTGCACAGGGACCATTTCCACACCCCTATGATTTAATCTCCAGCCAACTAACATTCCCTATTCCCTAGCCCCCTGCCCACCAAACTATGCTTTTGTTTATTTGTTTGTTTGTTTGTTTGTTTTAGAGACAGGGTCTTGCTCTGTTGCTCAGGCTGGAGGGCAGTGGCACTATCACAGCTCACTGCAACCTCGAACTTCTGAGCTCCAGCAATCCTCCTGCCTCAGTCTCCTAAGAAACTGGGACTCCAGGTGTGCACCACCACACCTGGCTAATTTAAAAATGTTTTATAGAGACAGGGTCTCACTATGTTGCCTAGGCTGGTCTCAAACTCCTGGGCTCAAGCAATCCTCCTGCCTTGGCCTCCCAAAGTGCTGGGATTACAAGTGTGATCCCACCACACCCGGCTCAAACTTTCCTTTAAAAACCCCTAACCGGCCAGGTGCAGTGGCTCCGGCCTGTAATCCCAGCACTTCAGGAGGCCAAGGTGGGCAGATCACGAGGTCAGGATATTGAGACCATCCTTGCCAACATGGTGAAACCCCGTCTTTACTAAAAACACAAAAAAATTAGCTGGGCGTGGTGGTGCATGCCTGTAGTCCCAGCTACTCAGGATGCTGAGGCAGGAGAATCACTTGAACCCAGGAGGCGGAGGTTGAAGTGGGCCGAGATCGTGCCACTATACTCCAGCCTGGAAACAGAGGGAGACTCTGTCAAAAAGCAAAATTCCTAACCTCCAAGCCTTTGAGGAGACTGATATTTGATATTTGAGTAATAACTCCAGTTCTTCTACATGGCTGGCCTTGCATTAATTAAACTCTTGCTTTACTGCAATACCATGATCTCAGTGACTTGGTTTTGTATATACAGCAAGAAAAATGTATCAGACAATTTCAAACCAATTACAATCACTTCAGTAGAAGCAGCATGGACAGAGGACAACCAGTGACCAGACGACACATTCCCCTTTATGTCAATATGCTGCTTAGCCTCCAAAAGGTGGATGGAATTCCCAGAAAAAGGAAGAAGACTGAGCATTAAACTGGAACTCAAACTGAGTTTATATCAACAGATAAGATTAAGGAACTATGGACAAGAAAGCTAAGTTCAATTCAGATATATGTATAGCATTGTTCTCTCTCTCTAATACACACACACACACACACACACACCCCTTCAGACACTATTTGTTCTGTTTCTCTGGAGAACCCTGACTTATACAGGTACTATACTATCATTCGCCCTTTGAAGGTCCCTTTGTTCGGTAATAGGGAGGACTTGTAGGTTCTGGAGCAGGGGAGCACCATGATGGAAGTTGAGTTTAAGAAAACAAAGTTTGAACACTGATCATCAGAGAAATGCAAATCAAAACTCATCTCAGTCAAATTAACATGGCTTACATTCTGAAAGACGGGCAGTAACAAATGCTGGCAAAAGAAAAAAAGAATAGAACTACCATTGTGGAGAAAAAGAATAGAACTATCATTTGATCCAGCAATCCCACTACTGGGTATCTATCAACCCAGAGGAAAAGAAGTAATTATATGAACAAGACACTTGCGTACGCATATTTATAGCAGCACAATTCGCAATTGCAAAAATATGGAACAGCCCAAATGCCCATCAATCAATGAGCGGAGATATGTGTGTGTGTGTGTGTGTGTGTGTGTGTGTGTGTGTATACACACACATATACCACAATTTATCCACTCATTGATTAATAAAGCCACTTTTTATGGCTGCATAGTATTCCATTATATATACATATACACACACACACATATATATACATTTTATGGCTGAATAGTATGATATAAAAGGAACAAAATAATGGCATTCACAGCAACCTGGTTGGAATTGGAGACCATTATTCTCAGTGAAGTAACTCAGGAATGGAAAACCAGGCAGCGTATGTTCTCACTCATAAGTGGGAGCTAAGTGATGAGTATACAAAGGCATAAGAATGATACAATGGACATTGAGGACTTGGGGAGGAGGGATGGGTGGGAGCGGGGAGAGGGATAAGATGACAAATTGCATACAGTGTATACTGCTCTAGTGATGGGTGCACCAAAATCTCAGAAATTACCGCTAAAGAACTTATTCATATAACAAAATACCACCCGTTCCCCAACAACCTATGGAAATAAAAATAAATAATAAAGAATGTGGAGAAAGGGGAACCCTTGCACACTGTTAGTGGTAATGTAAATTTTTATAACCACTATAGAGAACAGTTGGAGGTTCCTCAAAAGGCTAAAAATTCAGCTACCACATGATCTAGCAATCCCACTGCTGGGTACATACCCAAAAGAAAGGAAATCAGTATATCAGAGAGATATCTGCACTCACTCCTGTGTTTGTGGCAGCACTGTTTATAATAGCTAAGATTTGGAAGCAACCTAAGTATCCAGCAACAGATGAATGGATAAAGAAATTGTGGTACATATACACAATGGATCACTATTCAGCCGTAAGATCCAGTCATTTGCAACAAGGTGGATGGAATTGGAGATTATTATGTTAAGTGAAATATGCTAGGTACAGAAAGACAAACGTTGCATGTTCTCCACTTATTTGTGAGATCTAAAAATCAAAACAAGTAAACTCATGAACATAGAGAATAGAAGGATGGTTATCAGAGGCTAGGAAGGACAAGCAGGTGGTTGGGGAGAGACAGGGATGGTAAATGGGTATAAAAAATAGAAAGAATGAATAAGACCTACTATTTGATAGTATAACAGGATGACTACAATCAATAATAACTGCATATTTTAAAGTAACCTAGAGAAGGTAATTGGATTATTTGTAACTCAAAGGATAAATGCTTGAGGGGATGAATTTAAAAAGAAAAACAAAGTTTGTAGGAATGAATGTCACAGGACTGATTGGGAGAAGGTAGAGGAATCATACTGACACATTTGTAGCAATGAAGATTTGAGGTGATGTGATCTTGCATTAGGGAGACAGACATGGAAATGCAGGAAAAGGAGCGCATATCAGATCTCCGAATATATCTGTGATGGAAGGAGGTTTGATTTGCATTCCTCAGAGAAAAATAATGAGGTAGATTAAAAAGTAACTGATGCCTTACTGGGGGATGAATGGTGAGGATCTGATCCCATTTATCTGTGAGGACTTTCTACCTCAATGAATCAATCATTTGTATCTCAATATGAAAACAGAAAGTCAGTCTTTGTAAAGAAGGTGTGTGTTCTGCGGTTATGTTTGATGGTAAATGTTTAACTGGTTCTGTGGAAAAAAAAATCTAGCTCAGGTTTGTAATGTTTGCCTTTTCATGGAAAAACAATCTCACCATGGCAATTTCAAACTACCACCATGATATCACTAAAGGCAGAGCTGGGAAGAGTTGCACAGTAGTATAGGGGAGTATTTCTACCATACAGATACAATAGATAGAAACAGCCTCTTGAGTACAGGGAAGGTAATTAGGAAGTAATAAGATTTGACTCTTTATTACCTTTGTTTGAATGAAAGTTAATGCCATATTCAATAACCAGCTCACTTTTCTGAAAATTTCAAACAAGCCATTAGTTGCTGATTCCAGCACACTATTGCATATATCCTCTGTGTTACAACTCCTTTCTGATGTCATATAACAGTGTGAGTGTATATGTGTATGGATATTGAGGGGGAGAGTTTAAACAATAGTGTCATTTAAAAGAAGGGTATTCATTCTCATAAAATGTCCCTGCCCTTTTTAATAAGAAGAAACAACCACGTATGATGTCTCTGTAAGGCACACTCAAATAAACATAGTATTTGGTTTTTTTTTTTGACATTTTTATTTTTTATTTTATTTTAAAACATAGTATTTGAATGGGACATTTACATGTGAAAGGTTACTTCACAATTACCTCTTCTAAAGGCTCTCCTTTGCCACATATTCTATCTTTAGGGAACCAGGGATCACCGTTATAATCAGTGGATGCCCTGAAACTATGAATCTAGACTTTACAGGTAAAAATTATTAGAAGTTGATTAGTGATTTTTTTCCCATTAACCACCCTGATATTTCAAGTGCTAGATTGCTAAAACCTGGAAAATCATTTCTGAGGTAAGAACAGATATTCAGCAGTTTTGGAGATGGAAGCAATGCCAGAAATGGGACTATTTTTCTTATTGTTTTAGATGTAAATGTTAAAAAAAAACAAAAAAACCAGGATGCACACTTAGTCCCTACCTCTAAGTGTATTTGTCTCTCTCTCTCTAGCCATCTTCTCCTCTCCCTTCCCAGAGCCCAGGGCTGTGTTTTGGGGCCGAGTGAGAAGCAGCCACAGAGTGGTGTTGAGCATCCCTAATACAAAAATTTTAAGTCCAAAGTGTTCCACTCAGCATTTCCTTTGAGCATCCTGTTTTAGCTCAAAACATTTCGAATTTTGGAGCATTTCAGATTTCAGATTTTCAGATTGGGATGCCTGTATTAAGAGGTGGAACTTTTAAAAGGTGATTAGGCCATTAAGAGCTCCTCCCTCAGGAACGTGATTAAAGCCCTTACACAAGTCAATTCACACAGGTTTCAGCTCTCTTGCCCTTCCCCCTCCCAAAATGTGAGGGCACAGTGTCTCTCCCTTTTTGGAAGACACAGCACCAAAGTGCCATCTTAGAAGCAGAGACTGGGCCCTCACCAGCTGGCACCTTGATCTTGGACTTCACAGTCCCCAGAACTGTACAAAATAGATTTCCATTCTTTATAAATTACCCATCCTTAGGTATTTTGTTATAGCAGCACAAAATTTAACTTTTCATTTTGAACTAGTTTTAGCTTTTCAAAGAAGTTAGACAAATAGTACATAGAGCTCTTTACCAAACTTCTGTTAATGTTAACCACTTACATGACCACAGTGGAATTATCAAAATGAGGAAAAGAACACTGATAGAAGTACTTTTTAGTTTCATCCAACCTGGAGCAGCTTCTCAGTGTTCCTTTGCTGTATTAGTTTTCTAGAGCTGCTGTAACAAGTAACAACAAACAGCGTGGCTTAAAACAACAGGAATTTATTGTCTCGCAGTTCTACAGACCAGAAGTCCAAAATCAGAATGCCGACAGGGCTGTGTTGTCCCTGAAATCTGTAGAGGAGAATCCTTCGTTGCCTCTTCAAAGCTTCCTGGGCTTGCAGCTACATCACTCCAGTCTCTGCCTCTGTTGTCACAGGGAAGTCTCCCTGCGTGTCTCTGGCTTTGCGTGGCTATCTTCTTATAAGGACACTAGCCATATTGGACTAGAGGCCACCCTAACCAGCATGGCCTCATCTTTTAAAATCAATATATATTTATACACATGTATGTGTGTATATCTAATTTTTAAAAATGTAACAGGAAATTTACCATTTTAATTTTTAAGTGTACAGTTCAGTAGTGTTGAGTATATTTACATGGTAGTGAAACAGATTTCCAGGACTTTGTTATCTTGCAAATCTGAAACTCTATACCCATTAAACAACAATTCATCTTTACCCCCTCCCCTCAGCCCCTGGTAACCTCTGTTTTCCTTTCTGTTTCTATAAATTTGACTACTCCAGTTACATATAAGTGGAATCATGTAGTATGCTTTTTTGTGACAAGTATGATTTTGTCTTAGTGAATTACATCTACAACAGCCCTATTTCCAAATAAGTTCACACATTGAATTGTGGGATTGATTTGGGGATCACAATTCAACTTATAACACTTGTCTTTCATGACTGACATTTTTGAAGAGTACTGATCAATTATTTTGAGAATATTCCTCAATTTGGATTTGCCTGAGGTTTCTCTCATGACTGGAATGGGATTATGCATTTTTGTTAGAATACTACAGGAATGATACTGTGATCTTCTCAGTGCATTATATCTAGGAGTTTATATTGCCAATACATTATATTCTGTGGCCCATTTTTAATAAACAAAAAGTTTCACATAATCCACTGATGGGAGTGAGTGAGGTAATCCCATGGTACATGGAAAAGGCTGGGAGGGAGAGAGCACTGGAACCTGGAAAACCATACATGATGCTGTTGCTGCTGATGATAAAGGCTGTTATGATAAAGAGCAGGATTTCTCTAGAAATGGAGAGCAGAGAATGGTGTCAATACACTATGGTCCACATCTCCCAGGAACACACCTTTGCAGTCAAATCAGTTGGGTGTCTTAGGCCTTCCAGCAAGAGAAAACATATTCCATGGGAAACTGTAGGGCACCTCACAGTGTTAGAAAGAACCTATTAGAAGATTTGGACTTTCTTTGGGAGATTTTGGGGAGAGTCTAAGGAACTGCGGATAATTCTATGATTGGGTATCTCAAGCACTTCTACAGGAAGGGCAGATCAGGGTAGAGATAAAGGGGTGATTTATAAAGCAGCAGTAGTTAGTCGTTTTAGTGAGAGGGTGACGTTTGGTATTTTGTGGTTTTCACAGTGGTTTCTGCTTTTGTCTTATGTTGTCATGGTCTCAGAGCGACCTTGTTTGATGTTGATGTTCTGTGAGATTAGGTCCAAGGGATCAACACAGCTCAGCTATGAGAGAGCCAGATTAGCATGTAATAACATTGAGGCCAGTTCTCAGGTATCAGGATGTTTAAATATTTTCCTCTTTTCCTCGATGTCTATAGAGGTATTTAGAATCGAAAATCACCAGATGAGTGATGCTAGCTTTGTTGTGGGCTGTGAGAGAATTAGAGTAGTCTAGGAAGTCTCGGGCTTCCGTCCTGGCTAACAGTATGAATGAATGAGAGAGTAACTGAGCTCAGGGATACGGGCAGAAGAACGGATTTGCAGTCAGAGGTAATGAGTCCAATTTTAGCCACACTGAGCCTGAAGTAATCAGGCCAGTTTCCAATCTCATAGCTCCGAAGCTAGCACTGTGTGCACACACAGCCAGGAAACAAAAACTGCTAATACTGAGATATCTTCTGAAAACAAAAGTCACAAAGCCTAATCACAAACCACAAATACCTCCTGAAACATTTTGATAGCACCTGTCAAACAAGAAAATTTAGGGAATTTCTAACAGCAGTTGGTCCACCAAGAGCTACCGCAGAGGCAGCACTTCCTACGAATGCTAATTTCCCACCCATACCCTTAGCTTTACAGCCGATTCCTTCCTCTGACTTCACACTTCATAGAACACACCCCTCCCTGAGCCTCATTACATCTTACTGCCTTTCAAAATGGAAATCAGCTTAGAATCAATTCCATTTTCCTGGCTCCCCATTCTTTCTGGGTTAGAACTGCCCCAGTTAATTTAAAGCCAAGGCAGACGGTAACACATCTTTGGCAATCAATGCAAGTGCTGAAGGAGAGATGGGTCACACGCAGGCTTTCTTAAATCAACACTTGCATGGCGCTTCCCTCCAGGCTCAGCAGTCACCCACCTGCCGTTGCTGCCACTAATTTGACTCCCCAGGAGGCGGAAGGTGGTGGAACTGGGTATAAGGCATGGTGTGGATGTGCAGTAACAGGCTTCAGGAAAGAATGCTGAGGCTGACCTAAGAGCCTGGGTCGCTGCCTGAAGAAGGACCTGTGCTGAGCTCAATGAACATGACTCTTGGCTTCATTAGGAAAGTGTATTTGGAAAATATATGAGAATATATTTCCAAGTCTCTGAAGAACAGTGCCTGGAACACAATCAGTGCTCAATAAATATTTGAGCAGGATGGGGCGGCATTCTTTATAAATATTTGGAAGGAAGGAATGAAAAGTTTGACTCCAGGTAGGCAAACAGCTCTCATCTGAACCCTTCCTGAGCCCATGGGCTTTATGAGGGTGTGGTTTTTCCTCTCACTCAGACATGAGAAATGGCACCATGACCCACCAATATATGAGAAACTGACCATTTTGTTGGGAAACACTAGAAAACTACCAGCTCTTGCGGGTAACCTTGTTCAAATATCAAGTGGCAAGTTCTGCGTCTATGGATTGATTTCAGCAACTTAGTCATTCAGAATATTTAAAAATAGAACCAGTCTGTTTAAAGTGTCCTTCTGACTAGGGCCAGAATCAAAACAAGGGTTGCTTCTTTTGAAATGACAGCCAAAACCTACTAAGAAGGTGTGGATTGAGGGACTCGAAAGACAGAGACCCTCTGCTCTTCTAGGCCTCCCCACAGAGAAGCAGCAAGGGATGGGGTAACTGCCTGGGTCAAGGCACTGCTGGGGTAGCTGGGGCCTGCACAGGGAACAGGGGTCCTACATGGGGATTTGGGACCCTCACAGAGAGTCAGGATCCTGGTCAGAGTCAGGGCCTTGCCTGTGATTCCTCTCTAAAAAGGTAAACACAAAAAAGGGAAATTCACAAATGTTCCATAATGGACATTATAGCTACAATACCAGCATCGATTCCATTCATTCTTCTCCCGCTGAGTAGGAATGAAAATGATCTCAGCCGTAGCTCCAGGAGGAGGGGGATGGGAGTGAGCAACTCATTGGTCTAAATCAATGAAGTCTCATCATCTTTGTCATGCACTTGGTTTAGGGATGGCAGGGGATCTAAAATGGCCCAATCAGAGGGAAACCGAGGACTTCCCTTTTACGCATAGATAAAAATGGTGCACGTCCCTGGGCAAAGGCAGCTCTGGCAGGTGCTGGCAGCCATCCTAGGAATGCAAGGGGAGCCATCCTCGGGAGAGGGGGCAGTTCCAGGAAAGGAGAAAGTCAGTCTTAATGACACTGCCGAGTGGCTGAAGCACTGAATATTTCTGGAATTTTCACCAGCATTAACTAAGAGTTTCCTTTTTTAAGTGAGTTTGATCCTGTTATTTCATTACTTACAACCAAGAATGTCTTAACTGATACAGCTATAAAAACATTCATAATCTTCTCTTTGGTAAGATAAAGTACAAAAAAATCAGTAAAGGATCTAAAATAGGCTTTCCCCTCACACATAATGTTAAATTGAAAGAGTCAATACTACGCTTTATTGAGAATAAAATTGTCAGAATTTTTTCAAAGGTAATTATTATGCTCTTCTTGAAAAGAATTTAATAATGTTAAAGAAATTAAAATTATAGTAACCCATGGTTTTATCACAGTAGAATGTTATTTATTTATTTATTTATTTTGGAGACAGAGTCTCGCTCTGTTGCCAGGCGCCAGGCTTGAGTGCAGTGGCGTGATCTAGGCTCACTGCAACCTCTGCCTCCTAGGTTCAAGCAATTCTCCTGCCTCAGCCTCCCAAGTAGCTGGAACTACAGGCGCATGCCACCATGCCCAGCTAATTTTTGTATTTTTAGTAGAGACAGGGTTTCACCATGTTGACCAGGATGGTCTTGATCTCTTGACCTTGTGATCCGCCTGCCTCGGCCTCCCAAAGTGCTGGGATTACAGGCGTGAGCCACCGCACCCAGCCAAATGTTTTTTATTAATAGATTATTAAAAATGTTTATATAAAATTACAATCATAACTGAAATTTTTTTTATTCTTCAATGATTTTATCATAACCAATTTCCCATGTTTCTCTGTAATCTTTATAGTTATTTTCATTTTTTGAAAAAATTACCATCTTGTTTATGTACAGTGATTTAATTAGACCACTCCCATAATGTGATCCATACACTTGGCTTCAACTTAGTTTTTTGTATTTGTAATTATGCTGCAATTAACAGATTTATGAAGCATGCAGCTTTTTCCTTCTGTTGAATTTGAATTAAGTGAATGGCCTAGCATTTCTAGGACGGTATAACTCCTAGACTAAGCAAGGCCTTAGGTATCAAACTATTTGGGAAGAAGTCTTGGCTCCATTCTTGCAAACTATATTATCTTGCTATTATCTTGTACAGATTACATAAACTTTGTCTTTTTTTTTATTATTTGTAAAATGGGAATAATCACAGCACGCACCAGAGAGTTACTTTGGAGACCAGTTGTCATAATACATGTCAAGGGACTTAAAACAATGCATGGTACATAATAAGCTCTCGAGTGCTCTATTACTGTTTGGAGTAATACTAGCATACGAACACATTAGGACAGTAAGTTCTATGGCATTGTGGCCTTACCAGTGCTGCTTATTGATAATATTTTGTCACTTTAACAGACAAACCATTATATCTCATCATTATCAACTTTCATTTTTTAATTACTGAAGGTGGCCATTTCTCCACGTCTTTAATGTGTACTGTCTGTGCCCTTTAATAGATCATTTTATAAAGTATGTCTAATAATCCAAAGGGACTGTGACTTGTTAATTTGTATAGGTGTGTGTATTAGTTTCCTATTGTTCCCGTAACAAGTTACCACAAATTCAGTAGCTTAAAGCAATGCAAAATGGTCGTCTTACACCTCTGGAGGTCAGAGGTCTAAAATCAAAGTGTTGGCAGGGCCGTGTTCATTCTGGTTGCTTTGGTGAGAATCAATATCCCTGCCTTTTCCAGCTTCTAGAGGCAACTTGCATTCCTTGGTTTATGGCCCCTTCTTATAGGAACCCTTGTAATCATATTGGGTTACCAAAAAAATCCAAGATTACCTCCCCAGCTCATGATCCTTAATTTAATCACATATACAAAATTCCCTTTATCATGTTAGGTAACATATTCACAGGTTCTGAGAATTCACATGTGGACAGCTTTGAGGGCAATTACTTAGCCTACAAAAGCATAAATGTATTGATTCATTCAACCTACATTAATTGAGCACCTACTCTGTTCCAGATGCTGGAACTATAAAGGTGTATGGAGACATAGGGCCTGTTGGCAAGAAACATTCTTAGCAATGGAAAGAAAGAATGAAAGTCAGGAAGAAAAAAAGGAAGGAAGGAAGGAAGGAAGGAAAGAGGGAAGGAAGGAAGGGATTCTCGCTTTTATTAATATCTAATAAAAAGTAAGGAAAATAAACTAGATGATTTTAAAGTTCCCTTCCTGATTTGTGATTTCATGATTGCCACTCAATTTGTTCCCCAAATGAGATTAGTGATTAAAATACTTAGCTTCTGGGCCTGGAAGAAAAAAATAATATTTACTCCCAGGAAATGACTTTTAAAAGAAGTTTTTAGATAAGTAGCTACTAAAACTCATTATTAAAAAACTACTCCATCATTTTCCCCAGTGAGTCCTAATATGCATTTGGATAGCTTTTGTTCCCTTATTAAAGTATACTATAAAATTAATGCCGTATTCTTTTCACTTACAAGCTATGAAGGCCTTCAGGTTGCAGACAGAAAAGTCAGTCCGTGTGTGTTTAAAACTTTGATACCCCTCAGCTCCCTTTGCATGGCTTCAAAGTGCTCCAGTGTATGGGTAAACAGAGATTATTCAACCAATCCTCACTGGACAGACATTCAAGTGCTTCCAATCTTTTGCTAAACAATGCCTCCACACACTAGAACATATGTTGTTTCGTCTCTATAGAGACGTTTCTTTAGGGTACATGCCTCAAAGAGGACTTCTGGGACAAAATGTAAATGCTTTAGTAATTTTGTTGGATATTGCCAACTTTCCCTCTACAGACGTGGTGAAAATACCAGGCAATGGATGACCAGCAATGGATGACAGTTCCAGACTCTCCACAGCCTCGTCAACAGTGTTTGTGAAACATTTGGATTTTTGCCAATCTGACAGGTAAGAATTGATACTTGCGAGTAATTTAAATCTGCTTCTCTCTTACTGTAAGTGGAGTTGGTCATCCTTTATACAGGACGATTAACCTCTTTTTAAATTAAATTCTTAATTGAGATGATTGTGGGTTCACATGCAGTTGTAAGAAATAATATAGAGAGATCCTGGATACCCTTTACCTAGTCCTCCTCCTCATCTCGTAAAATTACAGTAGGATGTCACAACCACGATTGACACTGGCACAGTCAAGATACAGAGTAGATCCTGATTTTTCTTTTTATGACATTTTTATGTGCGTTGAGTAAGATGGGGTAAATTCCATTTACTCCTCCCAGTAATGACAAAAACAAAACAAACTTACACCCTATACAGAATGCATAGGTAGCCTACCAGAAGACTCTGAAAGGTGCAGTGAAGAAAGCACACTGACTAGGGACATGTGAACTGGAGGAACAACCCAGCTGGGAGCTCCTGGAGTTTCTTCCAGCCTCAATACCCCAGCCTGGGTGCTAGAGACATCTGCACCCCAGAAATGCCAATAAGGCAGACTTTTTAAAATTCCCCCATGAAAACATGCTGTAAGTACAAGAACATAGAAAAGAGCAGCCCTTTTTAAAATATATAAAGTTCTGGGATACATGTACAGAACATGCAGATTTGTTACATAGATACACATGTGCCGTGGTGATTTGCTGCACCTATCAACCCGTCATCTAGGTTTTAAGCCCGCATGCATTAGGCATTTGTTCTAATGCTCTAATGATGTTTCCCTGTGTCCATGTGTTTGCATTCAACTTTCACTTATGAGCGAGAAAATGCAGTGTTTGGTTTTCTGTTCTTGTGTTAGTTAGCTGAGAATGATGGTTTCCAGCTTCATCCATGTCCCTGCAAAGGACATGAACTCATTCTTTATTATGGCTGCACAGTATTCCATGGTATATATGTACCATGTTTTCTTTATCCAGTCTATCATTGATGGGCATTTGGGTTGGTTCTGAGTCTTTGCTATTGTAAATAGTGAAGAGCAGCCCTTTTAACCATACCTGTCTGCTCTCCAGAGCACCACCAGGAAAGAAGCTATGCCCTTCCTCTGCCCCACCTGCAGTGCTGTGGACGGCCTGTTTCCCACCCTCACTCCCACCCTGTCTGCAGTAACTAGATGAGGCCCCTCCCTTACACAGCCTAAGGTACAACTCTGGAAATGTTCCTTCTTTTATGGGACCTGTCCAAGACTTTTGCTCAATTTTCCTACAGGTTTACAAGTATGTTATAAAATATTCAGAGGAAAAGGGGATTGGCCCTTTTGAGAAACCCATGGCAAGAATCTCCCTTTCTTAGTTACGGGCTACTTGGTAAAAACTGTATCTCATTTACCCCCATTCCCCCAGCGCTAAGCATGGTGCCAAGACATAGTGTGTTAATAAATGACAAAAAATTATTGGTGCTGGAGAGGATAAAGGTAAGGCTACCCAAGCTACTAAACAGGCTAAAAGACTGCATAATCACCTTATGCAAAATGCCATTTATACCAAGGTCAAGGGAAAAAAGAGTATAATAAAAGGGCAATCTAGTTACCATAGTGACCCTGTTCTGCTGGAACAAAAACACTCAATGGGATTTAACAGAGACTCCAGGAAAATTAATAGCTATCATGACTGTTCCTGATTCTGACAAAGATGGTGGTGGAAGAGAAGAAGGGAGAAGGAAAAGCAGGCAACAGAGGGGTGGAGGGGGAGAACTGTGTAAAGAACGTTTCATAATCCTTGGAAATTAACTAGATACATTGTTAAAACTACCTCAGATGAAAATTATGCTCCAGAGATAAAGAGACACTTTCTCTTTGATAAGCCAAACAGGTGCTTTCACAATCTGCTCTCATACTCTTTCATCAAAATATTAGGGTCACATCATACTGTATATTTTGTGGGAGGGGCAACTTTACTTTTCATTTTTTAAAAAACAAAAATGATCTTGGCAATGAACTTTTTGCTATTTTTTCTCTTACATACTAACCTCTATTAACTTTTTGACTTAGAAGATCCCTTTTAATTTTAAAAATATATTGAGTGTAAAAAAGCCAGGCTATTTACATATATTCACAGGTGTGTCACACATTTTGACAATGGCCCTTAACAGTCATAATGAAGGCACTGATCCTACCTAACATAATCCAGTAAATATGAGGTATATGTTTTAATAGAACAGTAATTTAGAATGCTATTTAGTTCTTCCCTAATTCGATGGCAAATTGTTCCCTTGACAGACTCATCCATTCATTGAGCACTATCCCAGATGATAGAAGTATAAAAATAAATAAGACACTGCTACTCTCAGATAGCAGTCTTCGGGAGAAAAGAAAATTTGTTAACCAAACACATGCAACAGTGTAAGTCATGCTTTTAATATGGTTTAGGTACTGTCAGCAGAGGTGAAAGGAGTGGCAAATTGGTTGGCCAGAGAAGGCTTCCTTCTCTGGAAACTTTCCATCTTTTATGGGGAAGAGGAGCTTGCTTATTGAGTCAAAGAGGTATGCAGGCCAGGCTCAGTGGCTTCCATCTGTAATCCTAGCACTTTGAGAGGCCGAGGCAGGCATCACTTGAGCTCAGGAGTTCAAGACCAGCCTGGGCAAATAGTGAAATTCCTTCCCTACAAAAAATCCAAAAATTAGCTGGGTATGGTGGCATGTGCCTGTAATCCCAGCTACTTAGGAGGCTGAGGCAGGAGAATTGCTTGAACCTAGGAGGTAGAGGTTGCAGTGAGCCAAGATCGTGTGACTGCACTACAGCCTGGACAAAAGAGCCAGATCCTGTTTTAAAAAAAACTATGTAGATCCTCTGGTGGGTAAGACAGGAAAGATTGTGTATAAAGGCAAAGGGTAAAACACAGGCCTCTTGGAGCAGCTCAAACGTGGCTAAGGAATGGAAAAGATGGTCCAAGAATGAGAGGTGAGGTATCTGTCCCAGAGAGACAAGGAGAATTCAGATCATGAAGGGCCTGGTATGAGAAGCAAAAATACTTGGACCTCATCTGTAGGCAGTGGGAAGACCCAAGAAGATTCTCAGCAATGTGGTATTTCAAAAGAAACAATTTCTGTGGCAATATGAAAAATGGCATCAAAGAAGATCTATCCTTACAGTGAGAAAAGACGGAGGGAGGTAGGCAGATCACTTGAGTCCAGGAGTTTGAGCGCATCTTGGGCAATATGGTAAGACCCTATCTCAAAATATAAGAAAAACATTGGGAAGGTTTGGGCAGTTGTTGAAGAAACAAAAGACCCAGATGGACTGAAGAGAGAATTAAGAGGTAATGTTGACTGTGTGGAAGAGAAAAAGGGAGGATGATGACTCAGATTCATGCCTTGACTTACTAAGGGGGTGGGAATACAGGAAAAGACTTGGTTTTGAAGAGGGATTTGATACATTTGGCTAAGGACCTGGTGAATTTTAAGTTTCTATGAACAAACAGGTTGAGATGACCAATAAATCGATAATGGGTCAGATGCTAATAAAAATTCCAAGCTGGAGATAAAGGCTTGGGAACGTCCTGTATATGCCCAGTGGGTCCGTGGAGTTAAAGCTTTAGAAGTACAAGAGATTGCCTGCTGGTTTGGCTATTTGATTAAAATTTAACAATATCAAAAATCAAGTTTCTTATCCTTACTACTGACTTCTTAAGTGCTTGAGAGCCACATGTAGCTAGTGACTACTATATCGGACAGCATGGACATTGAACATCTTCATCATCACAAAACATTCTAGTGGACACTATTAAAAGTGAGTATTGTTCCAAAGAGGGAGAGAATGGAAGGCAGAGGAAGGACCTTCCAATGAAACTGCAGATATGTGTGAAAAGCCAAGCCCAAAAGCCAAGGTCGGAGAGAGGGAGAGCGGGGACTCAGGCACACTGGGGATATTTGACTTCCTCTGGTATGATACTGAGAGAAGCTCTGAGTTACTGAATGCCTTCCATGAACTATATGTTGTAATGTGTGCTTTCCATATCATCTATCTAAAATCACACAACCCTGTGAGGAAAGGGACCCTGATTCCTATTTGCTACGTTTCTTATGACCATTAGACAAATTTCAATTGTACACTTTTGCCAGTTTTACTAATTGTTCACATACACCATCACATATAGGGTAATCACTGACTTCATTTTCTAGTTCAATTAAAGAACGCAGTATCATTCTTTAAATATATGCCAAGAACATGCATGAAAGAAAAGCTTGTTAATCTAAAGCCAAAAAACTGACTTAATATGAGCCAAGTTTTTGTTCACTGTGTCAGGCACTGTGCTAAACGCTCTACTAGGGTTAGCTTATTTTTAATCTTTTCAATTTTCCTCAGATAGAACATCATCCTCAATTGAGAGAACAGGAAACTGAGGACAAGAGAGATCTGAAAATTTGTTACTGTTTCACAGATAACGGCAGAGGAGCCCTGAATTCAAACTCAGATCAGTCTGAGTTACAAGTAAATATTCCAAGGTATTTGCTTATAATCCTCACCTCCCACAGAGCCCACCTTAGGCAAAATCCTTAAGCAAATTTTTAAGATCTATTGCAGAAGAACAATTATTTCGGCACGCTCCTGAAGTATACGTTTACAGCTGAGAAATATGTACAGAGAAAACCTGCTCCTACAAAGATGCTCAATTAGTGAAACAGACAACCAACGTTTGCGAAGGACAGAAATGAGCCCCTCATTTGGTGGCATGTGTTTTCTTCACGTGTTTCTGCTACATCAGTTTTACACACAGAAGATGTAAACACCTTGAGGGTAGGTAATGTCTGATACCTCTCAAGATCCTCCAGAGCACACATTTAAGATTATATTAGCAAGGGCATGCAACCAAAAGCTGTTATGGGAATGTGTTGAGAAAGATGCAAGTTCTATTTTTCACACCGTATTTTGTTTCTTTTCATTGTATAGTTGAGTGGTTAATCACTTTTCTGAAGTCACTTAAATCAAGAGCTATACAGTACATGCTCCTTAAGAACAGCCTTCTCTAAATAAAATTTTGGTCCAGAATATAATACCCACATCCTTAAATCCTTGTCTAAAGATAGCACAAAAAGGGTATATGTGTTTATGTGGTGTGTGTGTGTGTATATATATATGATATGTATCAAGGAGATATATAAGATCAAATATACAAATATATAATGATCATATAAAACACACACATATATATATGATCATTAAATGGAGTTATGTTTTTACCAGAGGACACATTAGTACCACAGTGGGGCAGATTAAGCTGACTAAATTTCATGGCTTTAAATGATTATGATTTAATGACTGGTTTTAGTTATGACATGCAGTAACAATATCCCTATAGATCTTATTATACATAAAGTAATTACAATTCATTTCACAAATAATAAGTTGATAAAACTCATGATCTCACAATCTAGTCTCAAATACAAATCTAGTCCTTAAATATTTTTGAGATTTGGCTCTTTGCCTTAAAAATCTGTACTGCCTGATACCTGAAAAACAAGCAGTAAATTGAGCATAGTACACCAGCTTAGTTTATTGAAGTTGTGCAGGGAGAAGAAAATTTAAGCTAAAAATGAATTATTATTTATCTTGATATAATAGATTACTAATTGTTGTACTAATGAAAAATACTTAAATATTACTTTTTGAGATAAAAGGAATAAGATGATCTCCAAATGTATTTAAGCTGTGGTTACCTTATGCTTATATAGCAACCCTAATGTCAACCAAAATAGTCATCAATAATTAAAAATTTAGGATAACAAAAAAAACCCCAGGTAACCCAGAAACGTTCCTGAGAAGAAAATAATTACATCTTCACACAAAGTCTTTAGAATATTATATTTCATAAAAGACAATGATAAAAAAGTACAAACATTTCCATGAGAAGCAAAAAAAGAAGAAAGTGGGAATACAAGAAATTACTAGCATTTATTTCAGTGCATTTATATAGAAGCCTTTCATCTAAATAAGTAAAATAATCTTAAGTACACTTCCTCTTTCTGATAAATATTATGACCAGTTCAGTTCTCTCAACAGGCATACTTGCAAATCCAAGACAATAAATCTATAGTAGTATTTATTTGAAAAATACATAAATACATCAAAGACAAGCAAAGGCCAAATAAAATGACACAAAATCAGCTTTCACTTGTAGGAAGCCTCCAGAAAGAAAATATTGTATTGGACATTTTTCCATTTTGTTTTAGAATAGGTATAAGTATCTTGGCTGGGAAAGGGTATATAATCAAGTTTTTAAAACATAACTGTATTTACTTAATATTATAATCTTTACTGAATACCTTTTCACAAAAACAAAAATTTAAATGTAAATTTTAAAAATCCTCATAAAACCCTAGTTTTTGCGAAGAATTAACTATCGCCACTGTGAATTAGATACAATGTTACAGCAAATGCATACTCTTCCCCTTTTCTTCTCTACAGACAGGCTCATTAATCATTACTTCCTTCTGTAGTTGAAAAGCACCATGTAATTTTCCCAGTTAGTGCCATAGGGACCTCCTATTAGCTCCAGGTCCACATATACAGGTTTCTTGACTTTGAGACTAGGAAATACAACAGATAAGTTATCAGAGGATGTCTTCATAATTTCAGAAAGATCTCAATTTTCTTGACCTCATTTGTTTAGAAATGAATAATACTCTTTCCATGGACATACCTAGCATTGCACTGATATGGAAAAGGCAATCAATATACGCTCATTAATAAATCCTCCAAACATACTATAAAGAAGATAGTTTGCATTTGCAATGTAATTGTTAATCTTTATGTAATAGATTTATTGTCATACAATGAAGATAACTGGGCACAGCTCTGTCAATCTTACAGAAACACATTAAGGTCACTGTTTATAGGCAAAAATAATTTTAGGTCTACACTAAAAATGCAAACCAAACAAAAATCAAACTAGTGAGTGTTTTCACAGGATAACAAACCATATTCAAAACTGAAAAAAAAAGCAAAATGTTTATATCTCACTCCTGAAACAAAAATTAACGTCATACTTAAGAAAATAAGGCAGATACTAGTAGTACTAAATTTCCTTGAAATTGTAAAATGCATATAAAAATGAAAAGATACCAATGTGGACAGCTCCATATTAAAAAGAGAAAAAAGTGTTTCCTTTATAGTAAGACTCAGAAACAGTCCTAATTTTCCCCACCACTATTTCAGTATTATTGGGTTAATTACACCCCTATCACATTAGTGATCAACAAATGTTAACATTCCCAGTTTGACTTTTAAAACTACATTAGTAATAGACACAGAAAATGAACTGATACACAAATAAGCTATAAATATTGTAATTTTCAGAAAGTTTGATTTTTCATTATTTTGAGTACCACAAAAGATAAATATTTTGGAAATATTTCTAATAAATAAATGTGAAAATATTTTGTTTGGTATCATAACAGAGACGCTATCCATTTTCTCAAAGTGTAAGAATTTCAATTATTTTCTAATTTATTTTGTGGTCATTTGTGTTATCAATATTGCCATTCAAAATAAAACTTACAATCTGAGATAAATAACCATAGTTCTGTTTCAGGTAAACAATCCTTGAGGCAAATATTATACAAATCTCTCTCACATATAGATTCCTATTGTTGTCGAAGAGTTACTTTATTTTCTTGTTTTAAATTTGTGAAAATATCAAGATATTTTAAAGAATCTTTATAACTGCTAATTTTCAAAAAAGAACACTGTTTGGCTTTGCTGTGGAAAACTTCATCCAAAATTAAGATAGGTACTTGGTATCAGGTAGTAAGACCCTTTTTCAGAGAACTGTCATATGAAGACACCTGGACAAAGCCCTGACACTCATGGAAACATACAAGATACTACATATAGAAGACATTATAGTATCAGTGCACTTAATAACTGATCATGTATTTTAAGATTATTAAATTATACTTTTAGAAAGGAAATTTTAGTAATTAACACCAGATATATAATCTCTTAAAAGTGAAAAATATATATATATAGTTTGAATGAAACTGACTAACATTCAAGGGTCCCCTCCAAAAGCGAAATTCTATGTCTGAGAACTAAACTTAAAATATGTTTTTATCTGCTAAGTATTTATCTTCATAAAAATAGAACATTTAATTCTTATCTAATAGAATAATTCATTTGTATATTATAAGCACTATTGGGTTTTCTTCCATAGATCATTCTTTTAAAAAAAACTGACTTGATTTCTTTTTAAATGAAGATACTTTTTTTTGGCTCTTCTAAACTGGAAATAATAAAAGTCCTGTTCACTGTGAATTTAAAAAAAATACAGAGTATAAGCACACAACCTTGGAAACATTTTTTGAGGCACAAAATCCCTGACACACCAGAGGTACATGAAAGACATTTAACATAAAGAGGTCCTTTATATCATGTCACATCACAACTTTTAAGATTTTCTTGGTAATACTCATGCAATATGCATAAACAATATGGTTGTGATTTCTAGCAAAATCAGATGAGACTGCAAGCAAGGAAAAACATAGGTAATACTGGTAGGAAGAAAAGCTGTTTAAGTCTTTTCTTCTTTCCCTTTAAAGCCTAAGAAAGCTGTGACTTCTTCCACACAAAAGGCTGAGGTCTAAAGCTCAAAACTAGTATAACAGTTTACTGTATTAGTTGGCTGTCAATTATTGACAGTTCCTTCATTTCACACAAGGGTTAACCTTTGTTTAGTGGCATAAATTTAGTGAGGTTTTTTTCATGCAAATAAAAAATGTCTATAAAAGTCCAATAAAGGTATAACCAATTACATGCAAAATTGCAACACATCTTATTTTTAACAATTTGCACACCTTAATTTATATCACATATATACAAAATATGTTTAAATGGAAATAAAAGCATTCTCTTGAATTAAATTATAGATTTAGTATAAAAATTTTCTCTTCAGAGGGAGCTCTCTTAACTTCCAATCTTAAGTAGTGGCTTCTAGTTTCTGCGGTGCTCACCTTCGGGGCATGTCTCAGAGCAGGCAGGACAGGTGAGAGAAGGGTGATTGTACGTATATATTCCCACTCTGTAAACATTGAGGACAGCTGGCTCTTCTCAGAAAAGGGGGCACTTTGACACAGCCAATCACTGACGTCCACTAAGAGTGCACTCCAAATTTATGATCCAGCATTGTGGTCTATGTTGCCATGAGGGCCACTTCTTTTAATAGTCTTCGACTGGAGCTAACTCTGGCATGAGGTTTACAGATATGTTTGTATACAACCTATCAACCAGTATTTTTGGCCTATATATTAAATTGTTCAACCCATCGATGTACTGACGCTCCTTGGAATACCTTAGTAGTTTATACCTATAGTTTTAGAGGAAAAAAACAAAAAAGTAATAGAAACATGTTCAAAAAGGAAAACTGATAAGTGTTCAAGGTCATCTTATAATTAAAGCAGCTAATGCTCTTTACAATTTCTGGTTCTTGTGCATAATATAAGAATATTTAAACTATTATTCTAAATTAGCAATTTTACTACTCAAAAAATGCCATCTGAAAAAAATATTTTGCACTTTTACAATTAGACATCTTTAATAAATAAAATGTTACACTTTAAATAGCTAACCGGGCTCTTTAAGGTAAATATGTGTATTTATTAATACATACATATGTATATCTCTTCAAAAGAAGCACCAAAAAATGCTTCCTTCTGTAATGATTCCCTTTGGCAAAAAATACTTTCCTTCCATTATGAAAATTCCCTTCAGCAGCTTGTTTGGGTTCAACCCATTTTTATTTACCTTGGTATCTGAAGATGACATTCAACTTACCGTCCTAAAAACTGGACTTCACCTCTATGGTGATGAGGAATTGACTTGTATTTTCCTAAGTCTCCCTCTGGTCTGGTTACATTATATCCAGCATAGTGAACTCTGTAATACCACATGTGGAAATGAAAATTCAGAAATAAAATATGAAAATGGGTTATGTGAGTTCAATTTTAAAACACAAAAGAATGCTTCAGTCTAGGGTTCCCCAACCTCTGGGCTACAAACCAGTACAGGTCCATGGCCTGTTAAAAACTGGGCCACACAGCAGGAGGTGAGTGAGAATTACTGCCTGAGCTCCTTCTGTCACACCAGCGGTGGCATTAGATTCTCATAGGAGCGTGAACCCTAGTGTGAACTGCACATGTGAGGGATCTAGGTTGTGTGCTCCTTCTGAAAATCTAATGCCTGATGATCTGAGGTGGAACAGTTTCATCCCAAAACCACCATCCTGGGTCCATGGAAAAATTATCTTCTAGGAAACTGGTGTCTGGTGCCAAAAAAGTTGGGGACCACTGCTCTAATCTATATGCTGCTGACAATTTCAGAAAGCAATCTTAACCAAAAAAAATAAATAAATAAAAATAATAAAAAGGAGAAACAGAAAATAGGGTTTAGAAACCTCAAACATTTCCCATTCCAAAGAATCTTTTCTTGGAATAGATAAGTACTACAGTTTACCTAATAGAAATAAAATTTATAAAAATTCTATTAGTTAACAATTTGTACCTCAACATACCTGTTCCAAAGGTCATCATCTTCTCCTCCCCATCCCCAGAAGGCATTAGGAAAACCATTGATCTTTCTAAATTGTTCCACTGTCAGCCCACTTACACCACCAAAAAACTCTTTATATGGAAGACTAGAAAAGAAAGATACAGTATTCTAAAAATAAAGTCATACGAGTTTGCCATGTGACATGAAGTTTGCAGTCTTTCATTTGCTTTGTAAAATATGCCCTTGTATTCTATAGATAATTATATTAAAAAATGTAAAGTAGACCAAGAAACAAAACATTTTTATGAAATAAAATTACATGCACTAATGAAACAAGTGCATGTAAATTATGTTATGTTAAACATAAAGCACTTATGGTAACTGAAATTTAATATTTAGTATACAAATAAGGCTCAAAATAAAACCTGTAAGGCTCAAAATCCAGTGCCCCAAAATTGTGTATTTTCACAACAAAAGTAAACATGATTAAATATATTAATAACTATCAATGCATGTCATGTTCCTAAACGAGTAACATTTTAAAAATTAACTGAATTATAAATGCATTATTTATTATATAGAGCAGGATAAATATCAATTACAAAAGACAACTCTAGCATTTAATTTTCTAGCTGCCTACTTTTATAATGATCTTATCTGTTGGGATTATACTCTCAAAACACTCATGGATATTTACAAATGTGTTTTCAATGCACTGATATTTATGGAAATATCTATATTTTTATTTTGATTTTATTTTCCTTATCCTTCCCTAACTCATGCTCCAAGGAATTTGTCAAACAATACAATGCTTTAAAACTTTTCTAAACTGTATTTTTACTTAGCTAAATTGTTCTTTTAGATATAGACTGGCTTTCTGATGTTCAGGCAGCGTCCCTTGACCTGCAGCCCTGAATACATTCCTGTGGCCTGAAACATGCCTGTTGGGAGCAGATGCTGGAGCAGAGAAAACATGACCATGCACAGCACCCAAAAATCAAGCAGAGGGAAACCTGGCTGTGACCACAGCAAAGCTGTCTCAGAAGAGGAACCTTTTCGTTAGACTCTCTTCACACACTGTGAGAAGGACGTGCTGTTTGCCAGCTGGGTTCTCGTGTGGCACATAGACCAGGGAAGAGTAAGTAGCTCCTTCATGGAAGCCTAGGGTTGTAGAAAAAAGCAGTCTTGCCCTCGCCCTAGGAAAAAGGTACTCCAAGACAATAACAGCAACCCTGATCCTAAAGCCATCCATACTCTCTCCTGAAACCTCTCAAGGCTCACACTTGGGAACTTAGTGTTCTGGTATTATAATTAGACTGGCTGGGGGTTCCATAGGGCCAATAAGTGTTCTTCGCACCATGTACTTTCCACATCAGATGGATTATTCTTGCCCAGGCTAGTAGTTTAGGAGAAATATGAGATTGTTAGATAGGGAATTGTGAATAAATGTGTGTGTGTGTTTACTGACATGTATAAATCAGCAAGCATGTCAATTCCATTTACTAAGTGGAAATAGTCAATTGTACTATACAAAGAATGGAAAGTTAGTAGGTAAAATGAAGGTATAACAGATAAACTAAAGAACAGAAAACAAAACCCAACAAGTAAAACTCCTGCAGTGTTTATCTTACACTGTCCAAAGTGGGAGAGACACCACACCTGGAGGGGGGGTCCGAGTTCTCTGGTCAGCAGGTGTCAGTGTGGCCACCACTGTGGGACAGGGACGCTTCACCAGGCTTCATCCCACAGCTGATGTCTATGCACTGTGCAGCCTATGCCTTGATCTACTGCCATTCTCCCTGAGCTACATTCTAATCTCTACACAAACGTCCAGGATGCCCTACCAATCCAGGGATTAATCTAGTTGGATATGAATACAGCTGACCCTTGAACAACACAGGTTTGAGCTGCACAAGTCCACTGATACACAATTTTTTTCAATAAAAGTTACACTGAATGTTCCTGTCCTGCCTCCTTTCCGTCTCAACTCTTTCACCTTGCCACCCTTGAGATAAGACCAACCCCTCCTCTTTCTCAGCCTACTCCACGTGAGGACAACAAGGATGAAGACCTTTAGGATGATCCACTTCCACTTAGTGGACAGTAATTATATTTTCCCTTCCTTATGGTTTTCTTAACATCTTCTCTCTAGCTTACTTTATGGTAAGAATATGGTATATAATACATATACATATGTGTTACTCAATTGTTTATATTATTGGTAAGGCTCTTGGCTAACAGCAGGCTATAAGTAGTTAAGCTTTTGGGGAATCAAAAGTTATACTAGATTTTCAACTGTATTCCAGCAGGGGTGGAGGTCACCACTCTAACCCCTGCACTGTTCAAAGGTCAACAGTATTTTGTTCATTAGAGATTCATATTTTGAAGTATATCAAATTAATTTAGAATTCTTAGTTTATGTGATCTTTACAATTTTTCTTTTTAGTGAAAATTGGTTACCTTGGATCTAATTTGATTCCAGCAAGCTGACCAAAATCAAGTTTCCAGAAGTGGTAAGAACAAGATTGTGAACCTTGATGGCCTTCTTCAAGGTAATCCCATACTCAGAGCTCAGATACAGAGGTAAAAAAGGAAAAAGTTTTCTAATGATAACAATGACCAGGAAAAAAAGGAAGAAGGAAGAAAGAAGGAGGGAGGGAGGGAGGGGAGGGGGAAAGAGGGGAGGGGGAAGGGGGGAAGGAGGAAGGAGGGGAGTGGGGAGGAGGAAGAGGAAGAAGAAAGCAAGCATTCTTTTCTTGCTTTTGTCAGACTTTTTGCTTCTGTCTACTCTGTAGACTAGCACCATGCAAAACTGTAACATAAGCAACACCTTCCTGCCCTAAGCAACAAACAGCTTTCTTGTCTCTCCACTCCCACTGGCCAATGAAAACTGTGATCCTTTCCCAGGATTATACCTGCATTCTTTCAGGTCCTTTTAAGTTACAGTCTCAGCTCTGATAACTGTTCACATCTTAAATTATGTCCAATTAGAGAAGGAAAAGATTTTTTTATTAAAGGGCAGGTCAAGAGTGCATAGCTTAGGAAGACAATAAGTAGCAGAAGAGAGGGCTTTGTGGCCCTCCAAACCATCACTGGAGGAGAACAGGCAGGAGTCAAGATGAGTTATGTACCTACCACCCAGCAGGCACAAAGCATATATGATCTCACAACAGCTCTATGGACGGGATCTATTATCTCAGCGAACAAGCAGTATACCTTCAGAGATGCAAGCGACTTACCTATAAGTCCTGGAGCTATAAGCGTGAGAACCCAAGTTTAAATCTGCCTGTGCTTGACCACAGAAACCAGGTTTTTTCTACCACACCACATTCAAACCTCTGTGTAAGGAAGCACCCAGGGGAACAAAAAGCCACTCTGTATCCTGACTCCTCAGGAGGACGTGATGGAGTTAAAGATGATATTCTTGGAATTCTTGAGTTCTCTCAGATTTAGGGACATAATGCTGCTATCATTTCAATGCTATGACTGTGCAATTATATTGTACAGTATCAGGAACAGTGCATACTACTTACATATACATGTATTTATCCAGCTTTGCAGCAAAATGACGTGGCATTTCTCCACATCCGTAATAGTTCCGGTCATTTTCAGGTAGATGATCCACATCGTGGAAGATTACACAGTCCCAGATACTGTCTTTCATGGCCTCTTTGAAGCCCACATTGAAGAGCATCGCACGATTAAAAGGTTGTGTGCCAGTCTTCATGGAGCAGACCCAGAGAAAAAAATAGAAATGTACTCATACTTCATCTGACTTTTTTCTATTGTTTTTCAAACCCGTCGCACGATTAAAAGGTTGTGTACCAGTCTTCATGGAGCAGACCCAGAGAAAAAAATAGAAATGTACTCATACTTCATCTGACTTTTTTCTATTGTTTTTCAAACCTGTTGCATCATGGTCAAATGATTACAATAATTAGACCCAAATCAAACAGACAAGTAATAAACATACCTTAAGATTTTCAAATATACTGTTTAAATTTACTTACTATATTATTTTATAATAACAGAAGAACACACTTAGTGTCTAGTCCATTGGTACATCAGCACATTTATATAATTTCTATTTCTGCTGTACTTGAAATACATCAGTATATAGATTACTTATGCCAAGAAGAGTCATTAAAAATAATATAGGTTTTATTTTTTTAGTAGAGCTTTCCATATGCTGTCAATACTAAGAGAAGAAAACTAGAAATGACTCAACAGTGCCCCTTCTCAAGTACCAACACCAGGGAAGTCTAACTTTGTATTATCAATGCTTATAATAAATAACAAGAGCATTTTAGAGAAAAAAACAATTGGAACTTATTACAAAAAGTCCAGCTTCCTTGATTACAACCATTTTCCTTTACTGTTACAGAAAATGCATTAAAGTATGTGGGCAATAAATAGTTTCTATTATTATTGCTTATGATTAAGGGCATTATTTAAGGGACCAAAAAAATAGAATTTTATTATACAGAACCCAACTCCCTAAATTACAACCATTTTCCTTTATCAGTGAACACAAATTAAGGTGCAGTGGCAATAAAAAAAACAAACAAACTTTCATTCTGCATCTAAAGGAAATTAAGGAGCATTTACCAATGTCTTAGCAACATCTGTCAAAACCATTCTAAAATATAAAACAAAAAAAGGATTACAACAGAAGTGAATGAGACACACATTGTAGTCACCATCAGAATGCTCCCTCAAGAGTGAAAATGACTAATTTTTAGTACTGGGCCTTGCACTAACTTGAGGTAATAGAAATCACTTTATTTTTTACAGCCTCTTTTTTTCACCAGTGAAATACAAATAAAAGAAAAGGGAGTTAAATTATAATGTTATGACTAGTACATCAACATCAGCTTTAACAAACTACTTTCCTTTAAGGTTTTAAAAATTGTTTTTATTAAACATGGACATGATACTCAAGGCTTATAACAGAAATAAGAAGTTCCATATCTAATCCATCTCCATCCCCCAAGGGTAATAGATTTCAACTCTTCCAGTTTATTCTGGTATTTATGTATGTATTTTGAGTAATTTCTTGCTTCTTTGACTTTAGACACTGTCTCCTGACTTCTTATCCTGGTAGTGGAGGAGTTAAACCACCATACCTCCTGCTCCTACCGCTTTCTCCCAATACAGTTTTATCATAATTTTTGGTTAAATCAAGAGTTTACATTATTAGGACTATGTAAATATTTAATATTTCTTCAGTGCTGAGTAAATTGATTGTTTTCTTTCGTAAACTGGGATTAACTACAGTTTTCCATATAACTATTATTACTTTGTACAAAAGGCCCAAGAAATATGCCCTGCACCTATTAATACTTGATATAATCATTCAAACACAGCAAATCATCTATCAATTCCTTCTCCAGCTCTCAAGCCAAACTCTCCCTTGCCCTTTCCAGGCCATGTGTGAATATCACCTGGGTCTTCGTCATTCCCTAAATCACACATGTCTTTTCCTTGGCATTCTTAATTTGCTGAGGCACATTCTTCAGGAGCTTCCTAAGTAGAGACCTATGGAAAGTATGTTTTAGCCAATGAGTGACTGAAAATGCCATTAGTCTATTCTCACATTTGTCATTTTGACTGGGGAAAAAAATCCAGAGAAAAAATTTCCCAGTATTGCTGAGAACGTTCATAGGTTTCTGGTTCATAATCATTTGTCATTTTTCCTAGAATTCCCAGTACTCTAGAACCTTTGTAATATCTTCTCTTTTCTGTTTGTATTCTAAAATTTTAACACGTTTCATAGCAGATTTGTATCTTATTCATGTGTGCATGTAGGGCCCCTTTAATCTAAAGATTTATGTCTTCGCTTTTAGGAAATTTTCTCCGTCTTTGTTCATTTTTCTCTCACTCCCCTCAGGATTTTTTCTGCTATGTTCTTTATAATACCCTTGATTAGTGGATGTTATTAATTATCTATGGATGTGTAATAAATCACAGCAAAACTTAGTAGCTTAAAAAAAGCAATAGTCCCAGCCTGGGCAACGTGGTGAAACCCCAACTCCACAAAAAATACAAAAATTAGCCAGGCATGGTGGCATGTGCCAGCAGTCCCAGATACTCAGGAGGCTGAGGTGGGAAGACAGCCTGAGCACAGGAGGTCGAGGCTGCAGTGAGTTGAGATTGTACCACTGTACTCCAGCCTGGACAACAGAGAAAGACCCTGTCAAACAAACAAACAAATAAATCATTTATCATGCTGATGGCTTCTGGGGAGAGGGAATGCTGGGAGCAGAGTAGAGATGCCTCATCTCTGCTCCATTAAGTCCAGGGCCTCAGCTGGAAGACTGGAAGGCTGGGCAGCTGGACACTTTGGAAGGCCTGACTTTGGGCAGTTCCTTCCACTTCCAAGATGACTTGCTCACATGGCTATGAGATGGTGCTGGCAAGTCGGCTCCTCTCCACGGGGCTGCTTGGGTGTCCGTATGACAGGGGACCTGGCTTCCCCAAGAGCAACTGATCCAGAGATCCAGGCAGAAGCAACAATGTTTTTTACGACCTAGCCTCAAAAGCCATGTACTGTTCCTCCCACAGTATGTGGCTCCCCATGCAAAGCAGTCCTTATTCACTGTGGGAAAAGGCTACACCGGGTCTGATTACAAGGAGGCAAAGACCCCTGGGGGCCACTTTGAGGTGATTACTCCCATGACATACTGGTACTCTTCGATAGATTCTCTTATTTTCTTAGCTTTGGTTCCATTTTGGAAAGTTAAGTTTATCTGCCAGCCATTCCATTGAAAGTTTTGTTTATTTTCATCTTTCAGTAACTTTCTTATTCTCTGATTATTCTTCGTGATGTACTACTTTTGTTCCATAGAATATCCTTCCTTCCCTCACTGTAGATCCTAATGATATGTTTTTATTTTATTCTTTTTGGTTTTTTAAGATTTCCTCTGCTTCCTCCATTGTCTGTGTTTTCTACACTTGCTTTTTTGCTTGGATTTGTCTCACCCTGCGGAGGCTTTCTTCAAATATCTGGGGATTATAGACTTGCCCATTCATGTTTGAGAATAAGACGCTCATATGCCCCTCACAGGGCATGCAATGGGGGTGTGGCTCACTTCATCGGTGCCCTACTACTCAAACCTCTAGGGGGAGCAGGCAGACCGGCAACCTGTGGGGCTCTGACCCCATGGCAGCGTCTAGGGTGAATGTTCACAGCTGAAGCCCCAGTGGGCATGTGTTACATACAGTATGCTCTTTCAGTTTAACCGCCTGTAGGCGGCTTGTGTTTATCATCTCAATCATACTCTCTGCCGTATCACAAGGACAGAGGGCTTTCTGTATCCCGGGTTCTTGCCTTGGTATACTGGAAGAATCGGACTCACACGGGGGCTTGGAGAATAAGTGCAAGGTTTTACTGAGTGGAAGTAGCTCTCAGCAGACGGATGGGAGCTAGAAGGGAGATGGAGTGGGAAGGTGGTTTTCCCCTGGAATTAGGGGGCTTAGTGGCCGGGCTCTCCTCCAACCACCCCAGCCAAACTTTGCGTTGTTCCACGGTCGATGGCCTGCTGGCGTGTGTCGGTGCCTGTGGTATGCTCTTCCACCAGTGTGTTCTTCTCAACATCCATCCGCTTGTGTCTCTTCCTGCTACAATCTCGGGGCTTTTACAGCCACAGGATGGGGGCATGGTGGGCCAGGGTGGTCTTGGGAAATGCAATATTTGGGCCCAAAAACAGAAATGCCTGTCCTCACCTAGGTCCATGGGACAAGCCCGGGGGTGGAGGTGTCACCAGGGACCCACCATTCTCTACCAAGCACTTCTCTGCCCACCTCCCTTCAGGAGAATACGTATGCAAGTATTGTTGCAAAACACTCTTGACTCACATAAGCACAGACATACACACACTCCTGAACCAAATTAAAACAACAAACAAAAGTGGGCATGGCTCAGGAAGCAGCAATGCCCTTCCTTATTCGGGACAAAAACCCTGGCATCATGTTTGACTGTTCTCCATCATTCATGCTACATATCCAATTCATCAGCAATTCATACCACTTTAAAACCCAAGGCAGCCCAAACCCAACCACTGCTCACCACCTCCTCTGTGACCACAGATGCCCAAATGGTAACCATCGCCTGCCCGGACAACTGCCAAAACTGTCTAACGGCCCTCCTTGCGTTAGCCTTGTCCCTCTACAGCTTATTCACAAGACGGCAGCCAGAGTCATTTTGTAAACTTCGATTAAATTCCTCCTCTACTTAAGACCCTCCAGAAGGCAGTGAAGGGTTTTAAGTGGAGGAGAGACTTACATTAGGTCAGTATACATTACTAGAAAATTATCACCTATCGCATACATTTAAATGTGAAATATGAAGTAACAATACTAAAAGTGGTACAAGCTGGCATGGAGAACTGGTCTTCAAGTGACCTTCTTTAGGTTTCCAAAACATCACTTTATCTAGTGTCTTCTGAAGGTTTTATATAGAGTTAATCTACCTCACACAGGATAATCCATGCCCTCATCGTTTACTTCTGTTTTTGCTTCTCTGATTCCCTCCCCAGAATGTTCCTCAACCACCTGCTCTGGCGACACCGACTTTTTTGCTCAAACTCACCAAGTATTCTCCTGCCTTCTCCACAATGCACAGCCTGCACATCAGCATGGCATGCTCCTTTATATTATTCCAGGATGCTCCGATCTCACCTCGCCAGAGAGGCCTTCCCCCAAATAGTCTGCATAAAAGAGCACCTCTACCTGCCCTTACCAATCTCTTCCCTGAGTGCCATGGAGATACTGCACAATGATTTACTACTGCCTGTTCTTCTGGGCCAGCAAAAGAGGGGGCCTTGTCTGGTTTGTTCACTGCCATATCCCCTTTGTTGAATGAATGAATGAAACTGGGCTGCAGGGAGCTGATAAAGTGACAGGCTGGCCTTTACCTTGGGAGACCTTCAAATATTAGATCTGGACTCTTTTTCCTGGGGATAATCTATTTCTCTAGTGAAGACACCACTATGCCCTGCCATAGCTGGAGGGGTGGGAAGATTCATACCTGGCAGCTGGCTTCAAAAGATCAGACAGGGAAAGGCCTGGGGGTCCCTAAGGCCAGCATGCAGACTTACTTAATCCCCCTGGTTTTAGGCCCTTCAACACAGCTGCATCAGTACCCTCAAGAGCTTCCTGCTACACTTTTTCCAGAGGATAAACTGGGAAACGTTTCTACAAGTTACAACAGAGTAATCACCTGGCAATACAAGCAAAGATGAGCAACTGGGAATTTGACTGTTTTGTAGTCAAACTTTTAAACAATCTCCTTACTTCAGTGCAGTGCTTCAGCCTACCTTCTGTGACAGCACTGAGACAGAGGTGTGTCCAACAAATTGATTCTAGTCTTGTCACATCGCCCTCTACAAGCACGTGGGTTTGCACATCCTCTGTTCTGCTAGGCGTCAGCACTCCATCTGCTTCCTGACTTAACAGAAACGTGTGAAAATCTCTCACCCACTACTCACTGTCCTTGAGGTTTAGTAACTTTTCAAAAGCTTTTTTCTTTCATTCTCATTTTAGGAGTTTGTAAAGAAGCAGTGAACCTATGTCCATCCTCCATATTTAACCAGGATTCCTGAGCTGCTCTTCAACTACTTAGCATTCCCTGGGTACCTGTCTAGCAGAAAAATTACTCCTCTATTTCAAATATGGTGAAGACGTTTCTAGCTCAAAATCTCACTCTATCAAACACATGGTCCTGAATTAGTATTGATCAAGGCTGAGATTCAGACTTTAAAGATTTGAAAATAAAAACACAGACCTTTGTTGTTTTGCAAAGATTGCTTCATCACATACACTAAATAACTGGTGCTGACCTCTCAAGATAATATGCCTTTAAAAACAGAGACAGCTCTCTCACCTCCCAATACATTATGCGGAATTGAAGTTTACACAAAGGAAGCTAGCACTTTCCTAGATGAGTAAAACTGATATAATCTATAACTACAGCTATCAAGGTAGATAAAAATTTTCAGTTGTTAAGTAAAAAAGTCACATTTCACAGTAAAGACTGTTACATTCAAAAGTACATAAGGCACAAAACTTAAATGATGATTTATACACAGAGAAGTATGCTTGTTATATTAAATACCAAGCATTTCCAGGGAGAAAAAGCAGAGGTAAAAAGCTAGGAGAAACTTAAAAAAAAAAAAAAAAAGGCAGATTTAGAATAAAGGAACTGGAGAAACTATAACCATTTTACAAATAAAAATTTGAGTATTTTCCAAAAATCAGCCAGGCATGATTGCAGGTGCCTGTAATCCCAGCTACTTGGGAGGCTGTGGCAGAAGAATCACTTGAACCCAGGAGACGGAGGTTGCAGTGAGCCAAGATCACGCTATTGCACTCTAGTCTGGGCGACAGGGGGAGACTCATCTCAAAAAAAATTTTTGAGTACTTTCTACCAAAAGAGAAGATAAAAGTTTCTAATAATACAAGTCAGACCACTTTGTCAATCATTTATACTGTTACTTATCTATTGAAAACTAGGGAAATAAAGCCTAGCCGACTTTTTAGTAGAAACTGACAAGCAGTCAATGAAATGCAGAGACCAAAAACAGACCCGCATACATACGACATGTATATATTAAGTGATTTTCAACAAAGGTGCCAAAGCAATTCAATGGTGAAAACAGTCTTTTCAACAAGTGGTAACAAAACAACAAAACTTCACCCTTGGCTCATATCATATCTAAAGATTAACTCAATGAATTAGCCTAAGTGTAAGAGCTAAAACTATAAAGCTTCTGGAAGAAAGAGAAAAGCATAAAGAACAATTTTTCAAATATAATACAAAAAGCACAAGGTATAAAAACAAGAATAAACTGACTTCATCAAAATTTAAAACTTGCTTTTTAAAAAACAGTCAAGAAAATATAAAGGCAAGCCACAGACTATAAGATATTTGCAAAACTTATGTCTTACAAAAGACTTATATTTAAAATACATAAAGAACTCTTACGACTCAGTAAAACAAAGACAACCCAATTAAAAAATGAACAAAATATTTGAACAGAAACTTCACCAAAGAAGGTATGCGGGTAGCGAATAAGCGCATGAAAAGATGATCGACATTAGTCATCATGGAAATAAGATTCTACTACAGACCCACTAAAATGGCTAAAATTTAAAAAGACTGACCATACCAAGTGCCGGCAATGATGTAAAGCAACTGGAAAGGTCAGTACACATTAAGAGAAAAATCACCATCTATCACATACACTTAAATGTGAAATATGAGGTGACAATACCAAATTGGTACGAGCTGGCATGGAGAACTGGTCTTCAAGTATTATCAGACCTTTTTTAGGTTTCCAAACCATCACGCTATCCATGTTTAAAATAATGTAGCAAATTAAATTCTTTCTTTACACTTTACAGCCTTTAAACAAAGACTGACTACAAAAAGTAAGTCTGGGTCATTTCACCTCCATTTGAATTAACTATGTTAAAGAATTACGACCTATTCAGCCTTATAGCATCTGTTCAGAAACAAAACAAATAAGATCTTTTTGACAATACTTTAAAGTTCCACTTTCCACCTGGTTATCTCTTCTAAAAGAATCACAGAATCTCAAATTTGGAAGGGATCTTGGGCATCACATAGTTTAGTCTTCCATGCAATGTAAGCTTTTTTTTTTTTTTAACCTGTCAGTTCACTGGATTCATATTTATCGACTTACCAACTATAGAGCTGAGTCTATACCCTGCAACAAAAACAGTCAAGGTTCCCTGCCAAAATGAAAAACTGAAAACAGGACAGAAAATGTTTAATGTATACTACTTTTTGTTTTTAGGTTTACTACTTAGCTCTCATTCAGGTGCACTGATTACCTAACGAAGTTAACACAATATTGATTTTCAGGGATTGCCAGCAACTACCCCATAGTACAAAGAATCCTCAATCGGGAATTACCTACGCTTTGCTATTACATTAAAAAAAAAGAAAAAATTTTCCTTCCTTTTCTGTAGTTAAATTCATAGGTCATAAACTGGAATGTCTTTTCAGATTAAACACTGCGAATACAACTGAGGTAACTGTAGGGTGCTTCAGTATAATTTAGACAAGAACTTTGAATTGCACCACTTATGAGTCCAGATGTCTGTACACGAGTCTAAATGCTGACAAATAGCCTAAATTATAAAATAAGCAGTTTCTCACTAAATGAAATTTACAGATGTTTTCAAAAATAAAGAGCATAAGCCTAATGAAAACATAAAAAGGAATAATACAAGTCAAAGACATATTTAATCCCATAAGGTAAATATCAGCTATAAAGTTATTTTAAAAATCATAGATTGAAAATCCAATGTTTAGAATGTCATTCAAATATAACGAGGCTATCATACTAAAGTGAAACATGATTGCCAATTAACTCATTTGACCAAATTACAATTATTATAAGAAATATATAGGCCCAATCCAAAATGTAATTTTATCCAACTATAAAACTAAGAATTTGAGTTACCTTATTAATCCTAAACATGTTTAATCTAACCATATCTAAGAGTTTAGATTCTAGTATACTTAGTGACAACTATGATAAATATTCTCACCTGTTCAATGACATAAAAGGCAAATTCCAGCCTTTGTTTCTGGAGCATTGGAATCAGATGTAAGAAAAAAATTGGAAGATGTTCATGGCGATTACGGAAAGGAATGAGAACTGCCACCTTTAAAACAAAATAGTCATGTATGTAAATAAATACAATAGGTAAGGATAAAAATTAACCCCTGAAAACTTCTGATGTTTTAAAGCCACACCCTTATGAACTTTCTCACCACAGATACAACAGTAAGCACACACGGAGAAAGCCCTTGCTGCATGCTGCTATGGTCTTACAAAGCTGAGAGGTAGAAGGAGCTCTGAAGGTTGTTCTAAGGATTGTGGTCTTTAACCTGTGAACACCATAAGAAATTGTAGAAGGATTCTGAAAAGAGTGATAAATCAGATGTAGTGACTGCAAAGACTACTTTGATGGCAATATGGAGAGCAGACTGGAGAAGACCAAAAAATTGACTCAGGGAGCTGGTTAGGCAATTAATACAGTTGTTGAGAAAAGAGGTAATGGTAGCTTAAATTAAGAGGAAGTTAAAGGAAAAGAGAAGTACACGGGTTTTCAACACATCTAAGAGGTAAGCTAGCAGGATATGGCTATCAATTGGGCATGAAAAGTAAGGGAGGGGGATGTATCATAAGAGTAACTTCTCGTTTTTAGAGTAGATCCTAAATAATAACTTTCTGGATTTTGAATTGAATTTAAAAGACATTTCACTTGAATATCTACTATCTTACACATGGTTTCTCTGTCCTAGAGATATTTTTCAGAAATATAATAGAAACCAAAATCTTCACACATGTGTTCCAGCCACAGCATACAAAAAACCTCAATCATACATGATATTGGCCCAAAATACACGTGAAGTTTGATAATATAATATTTTTCATTTTATCAAAATGCAGAATTAAGTTTTTGATAAAGTTTTAAAATTTACTTCAGTGGTAGGATAATTTTCAGTTTAAAATGAAATTGGTAACATACCATAACAAGAAAAGATGATGTAAGCAGCACAGAAATTTCTTTCATCAACCACAGAAATTTGTTCTCATCCAAAAAGAAAAAAACACATACACGGAAATGAAAATAGTTTCTTAGTATATTAATCTTACTTCTAATATGAAATTAAAAACCTAATGGGGCCAGGCACGGTGGCTCACGCCTGTAATCCCAGCACTTTGGGAGGCTGAGGCAGGCAGATCACAAGATCAGGAGTTCAAGATCAGACTGGCCAACATGGTGAAATTCCATCTCTACTAAAAAAATACAAAAATTAGCTGGGCATGGTGACTCGTGCCTGTAATCCCAGCTACTTGGGAGGCTGAGGTAGGAGAATTGCTTGAACCGGGACCAGGGAGGCGGAGGTTGCAGTGAGCTGAGATCGCGCCACTGCACTCCAGCCTGGGCTACAGAGCAAGACTCCATCTCAAGAAAACACAACCTAATGGAACTCTCAAACCCAAACTTAAAAACACCATTTATATAAAATGTTTTAATGTAATACTAGAATACATGAATGATCATCAATCATCACTAATTCAAATCCTCTATTTCTTGGATCCAAACTTACAATCTAGGTCTCCTTACAATTTAGATTTTGCCCTTGAAAAAGCTAAACTGGTTTCTAAATTACTTTTCTCAGCAACTTCCTAGCTAAGCTGCTTTTATTATTATTGCAAATTTTCTACTAAAATTGAAATTAAAACAAGCTTTCTACAGATCATAAATTCCCAAATCATTAGATTTTTAAAAAAAAAAAAAAAAAAAACCACAACAGTGAAAGTATATCTATCCAAAATACCTCTGTGTTACTCTATAATTTGGATTTTTTAAATATACAATCTAAACTGGTTGTAACAGAATATTGTGAAAGATTAAATGTATGATTTACTAAAATTTTACCTATACCAAATAAAGTTTATTAATAAATGAATAATGCAAATAATTGAGAATTAATAAGCTTTGCACCTAATCTTTTTAAAATCAGACACGACATTAGGTATCATCAACAGAAAATAATATTTATCCACGTATTTTACATTACCAGAATCATAGATGGGAAAAATGTTTAAATTATTTAAAGTTTCACTTACAAAGAGAACAAAAGATGGTTTAGTAAAATTGAAGATATCTAAACTACGAACTCCACCATTCATTTTCCCTTAATGCTGATGGAATACCAAAAAAAACAGACAATGGCTGCTATGAGGCTGATGTTTTCATATTTATATTAATTACTGCATATCTATCTGGTAAGTGGTAGGAACTAAAGAGGTCTGGTGCCCCTGCCAGCCCAACTTTGGGTCCCATTCCTGTTTGGTTTTCCCATAAGGTCTCCCTTGGCTCAGGAGCCTGAGGACCATGAGACTATCCCAGCAATACCAACCCAACACCCAAGACCTCTTTCTTGCCCTCACGCAAGGGCTGCCAACTATGCTGGAACTATATGCTGAGGGGGACTTACTGCTGGGCTTCAGCGCCAATGGCTGGCACATTCAAGGAATTCCCAAAACAACTGCCAAATCAGCTCAGGGGCCCCTAAGTTTACTTTTAGGATGGGAAAGTGCTATGAAAAGTAAAAGGAACAAACAGGGTTAGATGGCGAGTACATATCGCACCACTGAGCTTATCTAGGGCATATCCATGTGATAACATGTACCTTAATAAGTCAAGCCTGCTCTTCTTGATTTTGCATTTGGCCACATGTCAATAAGCTGTAAAAGCAGTTAAGACCAATTATAGATATTTGAGGGAAGAAATTATTAAATGGCTGCAGAGTCCTGATTAAAGACAGTGCATATTAATTAAAGACAATTAGGCTGAGTGATGAGCCGAACATATAAGGATAAAGTTCTAGCTCCTAATCATCTCTTCAATGACGTATTTAAATATCAAGAGTTTTTTTTTTTTTTAATCTTACAAAGAAATTGGCAAGGTGATAAAAGAAAGAAATTACCAGTGTCTTGGCAAATTCAAATAAGCTAACCTAATGTGTTAATAGCAAATAGATGTCTAAATTTTCATGGGAGGGTTATTAAAGATTGTGAATACATGACAAATCTAAAGCAAAGATTTTTATTAAAAGACAGCTACACAATATCTTAAAAATTCATCTGGCTCATCCCTTCTTGTGTCTGTGGAAGAATGTTCTCCATAATTTACAATTTTTTTGTCTAGAAAAGATCTGTGTTCTGTGGTCATTTATTTTAAGGCTTAATAGCCTGTTTCAGGTCATTCATTCTTCTCTGTGCCCTAATTTGCTGTTTGAGCCACTCTCTTGTTGATATACCTCCAGTGGAGATGGAGAACATCTGGTCACAATCTTCTGATAAAACAAAACTTCATCTTCCTGAATCTCTCCTCACCACCTCTTGCTCAGGCAAAATTATTCCATTCAGTGTGCTCCTACTTTAAAACCACAAATCTTGCTGAACGTATTCATCATTTTTTCCCTTGCTTATTTTTTCATATGTACACCATGAGGAGATAATCAAGAAAAATGTTTATCACATCAATTTCTCCCACCAAGTTTCTGTCCTACTTTCAAATTTTCAGCACACCACCAGCTACGGTGTCCCTAAATGACATGGCTTTAGACTCGGTAACCTTAAGGTGAATCTAGCTATCTGCCACTGAGTAAGTAGAAGCTAGTAAGCCCTCATTCTCCTCCAGTGTTTTTAGTTCCATCTTCCTATTCCTCCTCATTTCCAGTACCTACAGGAGCACTGGAGGCACTTGGTTAAAAATGCAAGTTCTTGTTCCTTCCCACCAAAAGACTCAGAATGTTTGAGGAGTGAGTTCAAAAATCTGCATTTTTTTCTTCTACAGATGGAATCTCATTCTATAGCCCAGGCTGGAATGCAGTGGTGTGATCACAGCTCACTGCAGCCTCAAACTCCCGGGCTCAAGTGATCGTTCCGCCTCAGTCTCCCAAAGCACTGGAATTATAGGTATGAACTACCACACCTAGCCGAAAATCAGCATTTTTAGCACATGCCTCAAGTAGTTCTGAAACAGGGGCCAGGACTCATCTTTGAGGTACACTGTACTACAAATGAAACTTCAGGCCTCTGGGTAGGCAAAAGCATCAAGCATCTGCCTGGTTCTTGAAGCCTGGAAGTTATAGACCAAAGTTGTTCATCAAGCCCTCCATCTGAAATCTGAATGGAAAGGCAATGTCACAGGTAAACAATTCACTTTTAATGACCTGCAAAGTATCCTCATGTTCTTCTTTAGATATATGCTTACCCCATAAGGTGTCCAATCTGTGCAGAAATCTTCCACTCAAACCTGCAGCACTCACAGATACCGAGGAATTGCTAAAAATTACCAGTTTTGAAAGATCTCAGTTCTAATTAATTTGCCATCAACTAACTTCACTGGTATTTTTTTTCTCATTTAAAAAAGGGGCCTCAAATATTAAGAATCAAGTTGATGACAAATGTTTAATACAAATCTAGTTATTTCTTATTTCCCTCTCTCTCTCCACTGTTCCAGTATGAGAATGGAACATTATCAGTAAGCAGGCAGGGACAGGCAAGGGGATAAACTATTTAACTAAATATTTAGTGATTTCACAGTTATATAATATTCATATGAGTATAGTTCACCTCTGAATAATCTCCAAAATTCCTCTCATAACTTTAGTTGTATAATTCGGAACTAGAGACTATATTCTGAGAAGGATTTGCTAAAAATTGAAATAAAATCAGCCTTATCATATAGTTCCTAAATATTTTTATTTTTATTTTGAGACAGAGTCTTGCTTTTTTGCCCAGGCTAGAGCGCAGTGGGGCAATCTCGGCTCATTGCAGCCTCCACTTCCTGGGTTCAAGCAAATCTCTTGCCTCAGCCTCCTGAGTAGCTGGGATTAAAGGCATGTGCCACCATGCCCAGCTAATTTTTGTATTTTTAGTAGAGATGAGGTTTCACCATGTTGGCTAGGCTGTCTCAAACTCTTGGCCTCAAGTGATCTGCCCAACTCAGCCTCCCAAAGTGCTGGGTTACAGGTGTGAGCCACCGTGCCCAGCCAAAATAAGCTAATTTTTAAGCTGAATTAGTTTTCCAGGAACTCCTTTCAATACTGTTACCTACTGAGTCATATGTAGTTTATAGTCAGTTTACTAACATCCCTAAGTAGGAACTACTCATGTGATACAACTGTCTCCAGGAAAATGACAAGAAAACAAACAAAAAAATTTAAAATCCATCTTGTATAGATGACTGGAAACAGGACAAGTATACTTCACTTTTCCTAACCCAAGCCGTTCCACTAGTATGCACCCAGAGCACACCTGAGGGGTGTGCTACATCCTGTACAAACAGCTGTCTGAGCATCAACCACCATGCTATCCCATAGCCTCGGTGACTGAGTGTGCTTCTTTTTCCATTAGCATTCAGCATACACACTCAGCACCCAACTGTTAAAAATAATTTATCTGCCCAGGCTGTTTTTAAAAGGTAGAATGTATGTAAATTGGGCTGCATTTCACAAAGACACAAATGTGAGGAAAATCAATCAAGAAATATAAACAGATTCATTTATTAAATGAATCTGATCTGGGAAACAGCATAAGGCAATTATAAAATAAAATGTTTTGCTAAAATTGGTACTGGAATCCATTTAAGCAGCTTCACAACTTGCTCAAGGCAATAAGAAAGCTGAACATTTAGCGAATCATTTGTGACAAGGCCAAAAAGGCTTTTATTTATCTTATAAAGTCAATTCAACAAAACCGTGTTTAGTGCTTACCTTACACAAGACAATGCACTCTGTGTTGGGAATACAAATATAAATAATACACATCTTCAAACACTAAGAGTTCATGGTAGAGTCAGAGGGTCTTTTTCATGAGTTTAATAGCATGTGATTTTCCTTCCTACTAGTGATTTTTTTGGGGGGGTGGTTAACATACAAATATTCTAGAAGCATACTAATGTTTTAAAAGAGAAAACTGAAACTGTTTCCAGATCAAGGTTACATCACAATCCTTTAGGAAATAACATTTAATCAGTTGTAATTTTCATTTGAATTACATAAATGCTATTTCTTACTCAAGTGTGATGACATTAGATAAATACGCACTTATTAACCAATTTCATAGCTTTGAAGGCAAGTTTGGTTTAAATTATGGCTTTCAATTTTTTTTAAAGCAGCAGAGACAGAGACACCCCCTTACAGTTTTTCAAACAAAACATTGAATAGAATTCTGATAAAAGACTGAAAGCTTGGGCTGTGCCTTCTGAAGCTGAGAAGAGCCCAAAGTCCAACCTTTCAAGTCCAACAGTGATCTCTGAGCAGCCTCTTTAGAATCTTGGATGCTGAGAAACAGAGCTTGAAGACCCCAATGCCAGCCAGACCAAACTGAAAATCAGGATATTAATATCCTCCCAGTGAGTTCTCACAATTACAGAAATGGGTGACGCTATGCCTGCAGGTGTCTGTAATCATTAGGGACAGCTGCAGGAGACAGGGAACTCACAGCCTCTCTTCCAAACAGAATAGAACAAAAAAATCTATTTTCCAAGCCAAACTCAAGTCATGTATTTATTACCAGGAACTCAAAGAGAATGAACCGAGCACCTATTTTGTATATACACAGGTGCATTTACAGTCTTCACACATAACACTTAAATCACATTTGAATTATAAATAGTAAACATTAAAGACAAAATTTTGATGTTTTAAATGTATTAAGACTTAAAGAGATTTGTCTCTGTATTTTGAATCAAGCACATTCTTTTCTCAAATGCGCAGTAATGGTTAAATTGCTTATGAAAAGAATTTACCTCACCTTCCATCTGGGTTTACAGTCTTTTGGCCTCCAATGACCCCCTGGCTCGATATCTAAATCCTTGGAGAAGAGTTGATGAATTTCATCAAAACTGACTTCACTTACATTGACATTGAGGAATCCTCCTACAAATTCAAAATGTGAAGAACTGTTTTAATATTTTTTTGCCTCAAAGATCTAGTAAAACAAATAATCAGCAGGGTGATGGCATAACTAGTTGCCAGAACAATACAGTTTATTCCTGCTACCACCACAAAATTATGAATAGCGCCCCTTTCACTTTTGGTTTCAATGATAATATACATGGTCACCCTACTATGTTTGGTAAATCAGCCAAAGAAATCAAATTCTTTTTTAAAAAAAACCTTTTGCTTTTGGGTAATACATTGAATAATTTACTATTCTTTGGAAAATGTTTGCATGTCATTGTAACATTGCAATTTAACAACTATTCAAGTATTTTAATACCACTTTTAGTTTTCACATTTTCAACATAGGGGATACAACAGCACAGTACTTAAGAATGAAATAAGCCGTCGGATTGACTAGAAACCAACTCCTAGCTTCTGTCTATTGGGAAAATTATTTAACTTCTCTGTGCCTCAGCTTCCTCTTCTGTGAAAGGGACAGTGATGCCTGCCTCCCAAGGCGGTTGTATCCATTTGATGAAATCATCTCTGTGAAGGATCACACGCAGTGTCAGGCATTAGGTGCAATCAACAAATGTTAGCTACTATTACTGTTACCTACTGACATTTCTTAAGAGGGAATTTGCAAATAATTCAAAGCATTGATTCTGAACACTTAACATATATCAGGCCCTTTGGCATACAAAACTGAAAAACCACTTCTAAGATAGTTCTGGTCTAATAGGCACTCATTCTCCAAATTAACAAATATATGACATTACTGGAGGTGTTTTTACTAGCAGTAAACTAGTAGACTAGTATACATTAGAAATAATGTATACCATTGAAACAGGAATGAATCTTGGCTGGAAAACCACTTCCATTAACCCTAAAACAGAACTGAAAATCAGGAAGCCTCTGTATCTCCCCCTGAATTAAAATAGCTGCATGATCACTAACATCCCTTCAAAGCAATGCTATCTTCAATGATTTCACTGTTAGAAAGAACAGGATGTAAAAAGCTATTGAAGCAAAACTACAGATCATCTTTTAGCAGTTTTATTGTCATTTGTTAACTTCTAAATAGGTACAAATTGCTCTGGAGCACCCTCCAGCCAAATTCTTCTCTCTGACCTCATCTCATAAAATACCAACAAACAAATGTTGAGGTTTCCATTTCAAGTCTTCTGAATTTCATGTGGCCACAATTTCACATAAAAAACACTCAGTTCCTCTCTAGAAGGCCTCTTTCCTCCTGCTATTCTATATTTCAGGAGTTTTCACAGTGGCCTCTCTTCCTGCCCCCACTTCATTCTAACCAGGCAGAGCTGTCAGTAGCCTCCACAGAGCCATGCTAGAGAGTATTTTACATCGAAATGCCTGCTTCCCAGAATAAGTTAGGAAAAAACTTGCAATCTTCTAATGCCTGCCTGTTCTACTGACAACATTTGTGGTCTTTTATAACCAAACACTCAGCCTTCAGTGTGACAAGATATGCATAAACTAGCTAATCTTAGAAAGGTCGGATTCATCTAAAAGCAAGAGAAACTTATGAACTTGCAGAGAAAGAGTAAGTAAAATGGAAGATTGATCAGTCAACGTAAGTACAGACTATCATGAGTCAGCTGACAAAGAACAGAATCTAACATTGTAATCAAATAAAATTTACACAAATAAATCTGATACATTTAATAGTTTGCATGATAGCTAAAATGATAGTAATTAGGCTAAATAATAAGCAGTTCATATAAGTAACTGAAGCTGATATTCTTTCTGCACTGTTAAACCAAATTTTTTGTCTTTTTTCCAGCTTTATTGCTTCAACAGCTGTAATCATCATTATTGTCAGCAATTTTCTCCAGCATCATTTGCAGTTTAATTTCCATCTCTAACGCATATGTGCTGGCAAGAGACAGGCTTTATTTCTTTCCCTCAATAGAGAGGGCTTCCTCTGTCCATCACATATTAGGATACCCATGCTCGACGTATCCTAAGTTCACACTCCTTGGTCTGTGCACCCACCTCATCCACACCTTTCAGAGTCCATCAGCAGCTTTCCTGTGTACTTGTTGCCCTTTGCTCTGAAATCCTAATAACGTGCTGATTGAAAGCCATAGATTGACCTGGTGGAATGCTCCCCATGATAACAGCAACATCATTATATTAGGGAGTGTGGGCGGCCATGCCTCCCAGGACAGGTATTGTCACCACCGGGAACAGCAAAAGTGTGATGAGAGACAGAGGAAGAACAAACACTCATCACTGGGTTGGAGTGGTATTAGGGAGAAGATCGGATACACAGGAAGGGAAGGGAAAAGGCCATGTTATAAAAAGAGTGGCCGGGAAGAAGTGCCCTGCAGATAAACTAACTGTGGTGTGGCTTCCAAACCATCCTCAAGAAGGACTTCTCTCAGGGATCCTGTGGTTGGAGGAGGGAGGACTCGGGCTCCCCTGACACAACCACTTTCATGGTTTTTGCATACTCTTTTGTCCCCTTTATGTTTCACTCAAGAAAGCCTTCCACTGCTTTACCAACAAAACAAAAAGCATCAGAAAACCACCTGCTATGAATGAAGCCAGGAGAGGAAACCTCCTTCTTATAAAGAAGGAAGCCATCAACTGGGCCAGCCTCCTTTATTTCACTTGCTGAGCTTTCAAGGGCAGCTGAAGAGATCCACTGAACTCCGCAGAGAGCCAATCTTCACTCTCCCCAGTGCTGAATCTGAGATTTTCTGTCATTGTTCTTAATCCCAGATATGACAGTATAAATCTGAGATTTTTAAATGGTACCAGTGGTTTCTTTCCCAGTTAGAGATTTAAAGATCAGAAAATATAGACTGAAATCCATTTACCCAGCAATGCAATAATTTACCAATACTGAATTTCACTATTTTGAAGGTGGCGCTGGGGTCAGAAAGGAAAGAGCAGGAGAACTGACTGTCTAAAGAGTGGAGGGGCTGCCAAGTACCTAGAGGGTCAAGGTGAAGGACAGGGAACTCAAGTCAGCTGGAAGCTGCCTTCTAGTCATGTGTGCCAAGCTGCTTCTGTCATGTGTGAGAGTAACTTAGTTGCACCATTGGTTATGTAGGACATTTACTATAATTTCCTAATGCTGAATTTGCAAGATATGCAGCAATGCTGCCCATCTGGGAAAGCTAGGTATGCATGGGCCCAAACAAGGGGCTTACTGTGCTATGGATGATAATGTACACGGCATGATTTAGGATTTTGTTTTTTCTATTAAAATATAATTCTTAAAATAACAAATATTCAAAACATATGAATTATCTATATTTATATTTTTCTAACATTTCAAGTAAAATATAAGGCATATAATCTCTAGACAGAGAATTGTTTGCTCTATAAATCAATAATTTTAAATGACTATTTCATTTTGTTTGGAGCCTATATCTATTTTTTGTTATCTAAAACCTAATTCTAGATATGTTGGCTTTTGTCTGTTTTACCCTCCGGGTTTTAAATGTGCACAGCTCAAAGCTCTGATGACAGCGTCAGAGAAAGACCTGAATTTCCCCTAGAAAGGTCCCTTAGGGTAAATTCCTCTCCAAAGCTAGAAAAGCATTTTTATTATAAGATGGGACATTCCCTCCCCCATCCTCTGTGCTGCCTTCTGAGTACAGCTCTGAGGCTGAACAGTTATGAGTCATCCAGCCATTGGTCACCTCCTGTCCTTTCTGAAGTTAAAACCAGACGCTGCCTATGTCAAATGCTTGACTTAAGCTTCTCGACTTCTAGAATTTTACAACCTCTGCTTAACAAACTATTCCTTACTCAAGTATTCTTGAAGCAACCAAACCTAAGCATTCTAAACATAAGACAGAGCATTAGTCACACATTGCCACTGCCAAAGGCAATGCCTGGACATTGAATGAATGAATGAATGAATGAGTAAGAAAATTCTTGTCTCGTCCCTGTTTCCACCTACCTGCATTTCTACTCCCAGGCTCCATCAAGTGGTAACGTATTTCTTTAAGACAGTCACGCAAAACTATGCATCCAACAAAGGCCTAATATCCAGAATCTATAAGGAATTTAAACAATTCAACAAGCAAAAAACAAATAACCCCATTTAAAAATTAGCAAAAGATACAAACTTCTTAAAAGGAAACATTCAAGTGGCCAACAAACATAAAAAAATGCTCCAAATAACTCATTATCAGAGAAATGCATATTAAAACCACAATAAGATACCATCAAACACCAATAGGAAAAGCCATTATTAAAAAGTCAGAAAACAACAGATGCTTGTGAAGGCAAGGAGACACATACTGTTGGTGGGAATGTAAGTTAGTTGAGCCACTGTGGAAACCAGTTTGGAGATTTCTCAAAAAACATAAAACAGATCTACCATTTGACCCAACAATCCTATTACTGTGTAAATATCCAAAATAAAATAAATCATTGTACCAAAAAGACACATGCATTCTTATGTTCATTGCAGCAATATTCACAATAGTGAATTCATAGTGACACCCAGCTCTGTGTCCAGAACCTCAATCACAGTCACCTAGAAATGACTGGCTTTCAACTATAACACTGTGCCCTCTCATTAAAGCCTCCTTCCCCTTCACCTTCCACCATTCCCCTACCACAAAAGTTCCTCTTCAATTTCATGGAGACTTGAAGTCCTCTCTGCTATCACCACATTTTCCTCTATCTGGCCTCCATATAAAATGGTTTGATAATTTTAGTGTGTGCCTAAGAATTACCAGCTGTGCTTGTTTAAAATGCAGGTGACTGGCCACATCATCAAAGTTTGTGTCAACTGAACGTGGGTCAGTTGACCCAAACGTGACAGTTTGGGTCATGTTTATGGCCACTAGATTTATCCAAACACATTTCAGCAGCTTAAACTACCCACCATTGAGGAAAAGCTAGAACCCACTCTCCAAACCCCTCTAGCAGGTAGGAGCGCTCATGTGACCAAACGTACCTGTAGGAGAATGGAAGCAGTAGCAAACAATATAAGGACAAGGGTACTTTGCAAAACTATCTTTCAAGTAAAAGTGGTGGCAGAAGCTTCTAGTTTTATGGAACCAGAAAGTGGCACTTCCAGTCCCCAGACCTGAGCAATGCTGGTAGGAGGTGTGAGCCCAGACAAGTAACAGAAGGAGATGCTTGGAAGTGGTCTGAGCCTTGATCTGGCTGCTCAATCTCTCAATCTAATTCTCTAGATACCCAGGTTGTCTCTGGGCTCTCTAATGTATTTTCACGAATTCTTTTTTCTCTTAAAATAGATAAAGTATATTCTGCAGTTTGTAACCAAGAATGCTGACTTTCACGAACAGTCTAGGGTTTAGCTCAACCTTCACCCAATCACAGCACCTACACACTCACAAACACCTTATCCACCACCCCCTCAACCTGCCACACCGGGGCTACAGGTCCCAACCTCGGAGCAGCAATTACTCATGCTCCAATTCTCTACCTAATAAACAGCACTGAAGAAAGCACATATGCATATAGATTAATCCCATCATTTGAGCGGCAATACCTAACATGCTGCCTCAAGCACAATAAGCTTTTGGCAAAACAAGTGTCACCTTTTTTTTTTTTTTTTTTTTTTTTTTTTTTTGCATCGTGACTCCACCAGGATGGGGCAGGGTCTCTCCAGGCTAATCTGTTAGTCACCTTTTAATTTATGATTAGTTGACTCCACTTTTCATTCCCTACAACAAGCTTTTAAATACTTACTCCTCCCTTTCAAGCTGCTCAGTCCTTCCTGGCCATCCCCTCAGGGACATGCGGCCTCCTGCTTTACCAGGAAAACAGTCGCAGCAGGCACAAGTGCCTCCATCTCATCTCCCAATGAACCGAGGGCTTCCTCAGGGGAGGAGGGGTTCCCGAGGCTTTCCACGCTCACTCTTCAACCTGAGGCATTGTCTCCTTTCACTTTCTAACCTGGCTCTGTGGAAACCTCTTTTGTCCTTCTCCCTCATCCTGCCCAGCTCTCTTCTCTCCATCCTTTCTTTCCATGATGGCTACAACACGCTCAAGTCCATCTCTTCTTAAAGAGCTTTTCTTTACCCCCACCTCCTCCAGCTCCTTTACCCCATTCTCCTTTCCTTTGCCGCCAAACTTCTTTCACCTACGGTCTTCACACACATCTGACTCACTTCTCAGGACAGTCTACTTTGCTTCTTTCCCAACCACTTTACTGAAATCGTGCTTGCTGAGGTCTCCATCCATTTTCTGCACCAAATTCAATGGCCTTTTCATGGTTCCTCACTCTCCCTGCTGTCTGGAGGTGTGTGACAAGACAGAGCAGTCTCTTTCTGGGATATGCTCCTCCCTGGCTCCCCAGACACCAACCTCTGGCTTCTCTAGGTTCCTGTCTCCCTTTCTTCTGATAACTGCCATTCACCCCACAAGCACAGATCTTCTCAGGGACCCACTCTCAGCCTTCTTCCCATCTCACTTCCTCTAATCTTCAGTCCAGATCTCTTATGAAAGTCCGACCCCAAGTTAACCCTCCTGAACTTCAAACAAAACAGCCTGAACGGAACTCATTCACTTCCCCATCCTCCAAATGCGATGTTTACCCGGTACACTTCACCAAGTCAGAAACCTGGAAGTTAACCCTCACTCCTCAATTGGTCACCACATCTGGCCAATGGCACCCAGTAGGTCATCTTTTGTGCCTCCTCCTCTCTCCAACGCCACCACCTTGGCACATGCCCTTGTCGTTTCCTCTTGGCTCCCTGCAGCAAGCTCCTCATTGGTCTCCTGGCCATCCCAGTATTTCTCCATTCTCACCCATTTTTCAGCTTCTCATCTGAATAATCTTCCTAAAATACAATCCTAGTCCATCATTCATCTGACTAAAGCCTTCGATGGTTCTCCATTTCCCTAAAGCAGTGGGGTTTATTTTTGCTTTTGGCTTTTTTTTTTTTTTTTGCCCCTAGACTCTTTGAAAATCATGTACTCTTCCCTGTGAGAAATGCACACAGGCTCATAAATCAACCCTCTGCATATAAGCTCACGGGCTCTGCTCCCGCCGAAGCTCACCTCACAGATGCCAAGGAATGATGGAACCCACAAGGCCCTCAGATTCCTCAGTCCTTTACACAAGACCCTTCTGGCCGGCTTCATTTCCCATATCTACCACTTACACACCCTCTCTGGGCAGAGCTGACCACTCTCCAGTCTGGGAATACACACTGTCTCCTCGTGCTGATGCTGTTCTCAGTTATCGTGCAAGACCCAGTTCTAATGATGCCTCTCTCTGACATTGTCCTTGCCCTTCCAGAATAAACTGCTGTTTGCCTTTTGTCACATTCATAACCTTTTCATAGCATGCCTTTTCCAAGTGTGTTCCCTGCTCCGAGGTGCCACACACATGACCATGTTCAGCTTTGCCTCTCCCCTGCCTGCTTCTATGCACAACACTGGGCCCGCTGCACAGTAGCTGTCCATCAATGACTTGTTGACTCTAAAATGCCTCCCATCTCATGTTTTTTTTTTTTTTTTTTTTACAATAAACATATGTATAACGGTTATATTAGCATTACTTGAGTTTTGCTGAAGTTTGTTTATCTTTTCCTTTTATGCTGATTTTCATTTGAATTATTTAAATTCACCTCAAAAAGTCCTTGGAGCTTTTGTTATATTCATAAGGTTAGCAATCATAGAAACTATTAGGGTTAAAGCATAAAGGGAACTATTCCACAAATAGTAAGAACAGAATATATAAAGGTCACTGCAAATGCATTCTATTTGAATAAGAATTAAAAGATAGGAAAACCAAAGGTAAGTCTATTTTCAGTCTAATGCAGAGTATGCAATTGACATTTTCCATTTCTACCTCACCCATACAAATGAAAATCAAAACATCCACACTATGCACTTATTTTTAGCTTTTGACAAGGTGAAACTTCTATTTTACTTTGTTAGCACAAAGAATCTTACATAAATCCAATAAAGCTGAATGTGGATTTACTCTTTGGAGAATCTGTAAATACTAACAAGGAAGAAGTATTCACTCATACTCTTCATATAAAAAATACACAATAAAATAGATTTTATAGTGTAACTAGCCACTATTGAATATGAAACACTGAAATGTATGAAACACATTTTATCTGAGTTCCAATTTGAAAAATTCACTTTATTTTTACAGAAATCCAGTGCCAGTGTTTCCATTGCTATACTAGGTAAAAATCAAAGAGGTTTATAACAGGACAATCAAACACAGCCATGTTAAGCTTTAACTTCACTTTTAGAGACTGTAAGTAAATATCACTCATACTTGAATGGTTTTCATCCAAGTAGATCTAATTCTTACACAAATACCTTCTAATTATTATTTGGGAAAGAATCATATTCAATTCCTTTGTGTGACTATCATAAAAAGATTTTATACTTACACATTTTATCACATTGTTCTTTATTATCAGTAAAAACTATCTTTTTAAGTAAAAAAAATTTAAGGATGCATAGTGTAGAGTAAAACTTCTAAATTCCACACATCTCTCCTAGGTGTCTCATTCCCTTGACCACTCTAAAGTCTGGCTCTATTATTCAAAGAAGCAGGGAGAAGGAAAGGGAGAATCAAATTAACGCCTCTCAAACTTCAAGCACCGTGCTTCATTCGATCCTTCCCACACTCTGCAGGTGATATTAGAATGCCAGGTTTTACAGATAGGTAAACTAAGTCTTCACTTTGCAGAGGTCACAGGACTAGTGAAGCGCTCTGTTGGGCAGCTCATGCAAGGCTCTCTCGGCAGAAGCCTCGTTATGTTGGCTGCACCCATGGCTCCTTTCTAAAGCCTTATCTGTATGTGGCTGTATTTTCTACCAAATCACCCTACCACCATGGCCACTACTAACTGGGCACAGGATTGGGGCAGGACCCAAAGTTGGCAACCCATGAGAGGGCCTGCTGTGAAAAGATGACTTGCCACACCAGTGTGATTCTCTCTTACAAAAGAATGCAAGGATCCCAGGGAAGCAGGAAGAAGGGGCGGTAGCACCGAGGTCCCCTCCCCACCCCCGGTGAAAAAGCAGTGCACAGCAGCCACACGTGATGCAATCACTCAGGCGCCATGACAGAGAAGGTACAATGGGCTGCAGGGTTGAAGGAGAGGAGTACCAGCATGAGGAACTGGCAGACACATGCTTTGAAATAGAGTTTAATTAGTACTCATAAAGCACTAATTAAAGAAAATGGCAACTAAACCAAGAACAGAAAGATTTCCTGAAGCTATAAACCTTGAATATGCAGATTATGAAGATGAAATTATTGTAATCAATATTTCAACAGAACATTACCCAGTGGTTTCAGCATTATACAGACAAAAATATTCATTTTTAGGAAAACAAGGCTGCAGTAACAAAGCAATGATAGCCACACAAATCACTGAGTTTTATATCAATTTATATATACCAATATAAATTGGTATAGCTGCTTATTATGGTACAGCAAAGAGACAGTAAGATTAGAATCACCTGAAATTTTTTTTTTTAATATCAGGGCCCAGGCCCACTACTCTAGATCAGCAGGTCTCAACACATGGCCCAAGGCTCAGCAGCAGCAGCATCACCTGGAGGGACCTGATAGAAATGCAGATTCTCAGGCCCATCCAGACCTGCTGAGTCTGAAACTCTGAGAGCAGGACCAGCAATTTGACAAGAGGATCTGTGATTCTGAAGTACCCTCAAGTCTGAAAAGCCATGGCCTTAGATGATCTTAAAAGGTCAACATTTCTATTATTGATATATAATATCTATCAACAATAAACTAAAACAAATCCTACAAATATGATAGGCAGAAGCTGATTTCTTCAATTAAAAAAGCTCATGTAAAGAATACAAATCACAGATACCAAATACATCAGAACTGTTAGAGATAAAAATGCAATTCAAAAAGATGTTTATTTAAATCTTTAATTATATCAAATCCAAGATACAAACTTTTATATACAAAGTATGCTTAAAAATCATGGGGCAGGGGTAGAAGACATACCAAAAAAATGCCAAAATAATACCTGTGTGACTTCTGAGTGTTGAGAGTATAGCATGCTGGGTTTTTTTTTTAATACAAATAATAATGTATTATCTTCATAATTTTAAAAATATATAAAGTACAGTAGCTTTATCACTACCACACAGTACACATAAAGGTTAAAAACAAAATAGTAAAATCATTAGAAGGAAATAAATGATCCTCAGGGTAAGAAAAGCTTTTAAGACCAAAAAAAGGCAAAACCTGTAAGTAAAGTGATTAAAACATTTGAAAACATCATAATTTTAAACTTCCATAAAATAAAAGACAAAATAAAACGAGAAACCCGAGAATGTGAAAAGGTGCTATGAAACACATAGCAGACAGCAGGCCACTGCCAGAATATAAAGAATTCCTAGAGATCAATACCAACACCCAATAACCAACCAGGAACTGATAAAGCCCATGATGCAGCAAGTCACGGAGAGAAAATTTAAAAACACAAACATGGAAACTCACTCAAATCCACCAGTAATGAGGGAAGTAAAAATGGAAACAATGAGAAACCATTTGTAATCTTTCAGATTAGCAAGAATTTAAAAGTCCATCAATATCAAAGTGGTACATTCATGCTTGGCTCTTAGGGATATAAATTGGTATAGCTGCTTTTGAGAGCAATTGACAAAATCTGGAAAAACTGAGCCAACCTACCCAGCAATTCCACCATGAGCCATCAACCCTCAAGTACACATACATATATGCAAGGAAAACCCACACTCTGTTGTTCTTTATACCAAATATATAGATACATAAATTTTTTGTTGTTGTTGTTGTTGTTGTTGTTGTTGCTATTTTGTGATATCAAAAAAGTTGAAACAACCTAAATGTAAATCAATGTGGAAACAGGTAAATGAGATGTGATGCACTTATACAAAGACATACTACGCAGTCATATTTAAGGGCAATAAATTAGACCTATATGTAATAACATAGGCAGTTCTCAAAGCATATGAAAAAGCAAGTTATAAGAATGAAAGATACTGTATAAGATCAATTTACATAAATACCCCTTCAAAAGAATATCTATTTTCTATATAAACATCTATGTAAAAAACAATTTTCATAACCTATAACAATACACAGCAAACTCTCAGTGGTGAGGTTACTTCTGAGGAATAAATGGGGAGCCAGCATTGGAGAAAGCGATCAAAAAAGACTGGCTTAATCAGGAACAATTTAACATCTTCAAAAGGAGACTATACATTAATTACTCTCTTAAACACTGTTTTAAAAGAATTTGGACATAAGTAAGCCAAAGTATTAGGTTCTAAAACTGGGTGGGAGAAGTATGGGTATTTGTCATTTTCCCCTTTGTATTTTTCTTTAACTTTTCAATCACCTCCCTTCAAAAAGCACTTTGTAAAAAAAAAAAAAAAAAAGAATTCAAATAACATGCTGTGTAATATGAACATTAGCACCCACAGTAATGACCTGATCCTGATGTGCTCAAATCATGTGGTTTTTATGATTGTATAACACAAGTAAACAGTTAAGTCAAAATCAGATGACGACTTACGCATGTAAGGCAGTTTTTCTGGACAGGGGAGGTATGGTGAATACGTGAAGTTTTCCGGAAGATACGTTGTTGTTTGAACAAGATAATCACTTGAATTATTGCCTTCAGGATAATCTTGAAGAGAGAGAAAAGAGTTACCAAAAAAAAAAAAAAAAAAAAAAAAAAAAAAAAGCCTTTTGCTTTGTCTCTGGAATGAAATATGTCACTGTCTCTGTGAGAAAACTACAACATACAGTCTACACAAGTACTTAAAATCAATTATCTTTAAAGAACTAGAGAATAGCAAACTGCTGCTGGGAATAGACCTCTCAGCACAATTTCTAAGAGATATCTAGAGAGCAGTACACCCTTATCCTTGCACACAGACATAGCAGTCCCACTTGCAACCACATGAGAACACCTGCTCCCATCCCTCCCCTGGCTAAGCCAGATCTAAAGGGAGTGTGAAAACATACCAGGGAATCCCCTCCACTATGGCACAGCTAAGGGTATTCCAAACCGCGGCATGCTGCTACTAGCATCCACAGAGCAGAGGGGTGGGAGTAATGTTTTCTCACCACCTCACCCTGTAGAAATGAGATTTACCCACTCAACTTACTTTTGTAATACAGCTCATTTTAAACCTTTAAATTAGTCATTCCCAGCCTGTGGGTTGCAGCCCCATGGGAGCTCTAGAGCTATTATTACATTAGGTCCATTGTCTTTAGAGTCAGCAAGTTAAACTGCACAAAGGGCACCAAAGTCAAATGCCTGAGTTCAAATCCTTGCTCCAACACACAGTAGTTGTATGATACAGGGCAGGACACAAAGTAGGCATCGCTTCCCATCTATGCCTACTTCATACTGTCATTTTTAAACTTCAATAAAAAGAAATGTGTAAAACACTGAGAACAATCCCGGGCCCAGATAAATAGTTAATAATTGTAGCTACAAGTGATTAGAGATGAGCACCTGACCCATGAAGACAGTCACAGACTTGGGATTTTTGAACATGGAACCAGAGAGATCACATTTCAGTCCCTTTCTGGAGCAAAGTTCTGAGACACAAATCTAGGAACCATGACACGTAGGTTTCCTGCTTTGTAGGGAAGCTGGCCTAAGAGAATGACATCAACATGCCTGAGTAAGAAATGAGAGATGGAAACAGCTCATTAAACTACTGTCTGTCTCCTGGATCCGTCTGTCTCTGTATCACAGAGAGTGAAACTCAAGCAGACACTTTAGGAAAATGTAAAGATATTCTTTGAATCTTGAGTAATCTACTCCAATGAGAGAGACTGTAAAAGCTAAACCCTCTGACCCACAGACAAATGACAGAATCCTGCAAATTAGATATGAAGTATGTGAGAGGTGAGAAGAGCCAGAGAAACTAGGCATCTCCCCTGCACACCTTTACCTCACATCAATACTCAGTCATCATCACAATGAAGTTGGTGGGGATGCAGCAATGGAGCCAGGATAGTACTTCATGGCAGAGACTCAGGCCACCTGCAAGGCTGTCAAATGAAAGAGGCCCTACCATGGCTGTTAAGCAGAGGGTGTTGGGGATGGACAAAGGTTCCAGGCTGGGTACCAAGGAGGAAACAGAAGCCACAAGGTCCAATTCCAAACAACTGCATGGAAAGCCCAGTTATGAATTTCACAGGGCATCAATAAGGTGTTAAGGTAAATGCATTCCCAGAAAACCCCAACATAATAGAGACCAACGATGGTACAACTGCTAAAGCCTACTCTACCAGGAAGTGAGAAAGCCTCAGTGAGACAATCCTCCCCATTGTCTCTCCCTGGAGAAGTGACGGAAAGCGCTTGACAAGGAAAACCCTCCAAATGGCAAGGAGAGGAGAAATTCAGTGGACAATTAATTGTTTTGTATGCCAAGTGATACACCAAGACCACAGAAACTGCTTTGGTAGCCCATGCTCAGTGTATTCCCCATGTGTCTGAAACATTTAAAGATACGAACCAAAAGCAAGTGTAAGGAAGTCCAATAAAGTTCCGATTCTTCTCCTTTTTTTTTTTTTTTTTTTTTTTTTTTTGAGACAGGATCTTGCTCTGTCACACAGGCTGGAGTACAATGCTGTGATCACAGCTCATTGCAGCACCGACTTCCTGGGCTCAAGTGATCCTCCTAGCTCAGCCTCCCAACTATTAATAGCTGGAACTACAGGCATACACCACCACAGCCAGCTAAGTTTGTAGTTTTTCGTAGAAAGAGAGTCTTGCCATGTTGCCCAGGCTGGTCTCCAACTCCCGGGCTCAAGCAATCCTCCTGCCTC
>NW_022436969.1:179737-235248 GCF_009761245.1 Sapajus apella | reverse complement strand
AAAAAAAAAAAAAAAAAAAAGGTTTCCTTTTTATGGGGACTCCAACTTTGCTAGTGGTAGGAGGGAGTACAACCAGCATGAATTGGGTTTCTGTTACTCCCAACAAAACTGCTTAAGATTACTATTGCTATCAGTTTTGTTACAATGTCTAGTCAAATTCTTTGATTTATACCATAGAGTTGGGTATTTATCTTCAATATTCCTGGAAAGGAAGATAAGCCATTCTTATTTGAGAGAGACAGTAAAAGAAAAAAACAAACAAAAAGAATTCTTAAAAATAAGTTTGCCAAAATTTTAAAAATCAAATCAAAGCACTGTAATAAAGTCAGAGCAATCTCCCAGAAAGACAGAAAGGAAATAAAAAGAATTGGAAAACAAGAGAGAAATGATAATACATAATATGAGTTCCAAACAGAAAGAAAAATAGCAGGAAGAAAAATTATCAAAGAAATAATATAAATACATTTTGGAGAATTGAAGGATAAGACATTCCATACTGATAGGACTGTCTGCTCCCAGCAAGAGAAGAAAAGCAAAGCTCCAAGATGCTCTTTGTAAAATTTAACAATACAAAAAAAGATCCCAAAAGTCTCCAGAAATAAAAAACTGGTCCATGAACAGTAACTGCAATCAGGATGGTCAACAGACTTCTCAAAAGCAGCACTGGAAGAGAGAAGACAATGGCACAGGAATTTCGGAAACCCTCCTTAGTGTGGTCAACTCGTGCCCAAGGAGCTCAGGCAAAATCAGTGACAGATTAAGAAGGCTCCACAAATTGGGGGAAAAAAAGAGTTAACAAGTAACATCAACAAAAATAAACAGATCTACAAAACAAACATAATTACAACTAGCCTCAGGAAAACAAACAAGCCATTATCTATCCACTCTTAACAACATCAACAATATTGATTTGTATGTAAATTGTGACACAATTATATTGGGGATAAAGATAGGTAAAACAGGGTGAGGCTATAATACTAAATGACTTTCTTCCATAACAAGAGTAGTTAAAATTGATAAATCAAGAGACAGCATGATAGAAACATAAAGATAAATACATAATAAACTGTTAGTTCTCTGAGGATTGGAAGAGGGGAATGAACTAGGAGACTGTTATTACACTCTTTTCCACTTTGAAGATATAAAAAGTTCTACTTAAAAATGCAAGAAAGTTTAGTTTGTTTTTCAATATGAATAAATGAGCAGTTAAGACAATAAATTCAGAATGGCAAGTTCTTCACAAATTAGCTAATATGTGCGTGCACGTGCTCTCTCTCTCTCTCTCTCTCACACACACACACACACACACACACACACACACACACACACACACAGAACAGAGTTCATATGATAGCTTTTGTTGCACATACCACCAGAAAGAGAAGATGAGCTAGCTATATAGAGATGATAATTTTTCTGAATCTCTTCAATTTTTATTAAGAACATACTATACACTACACAGTCACAGGAATGAGACAATAAATAAGGTTGTCCTTGGATGTACAACTATGATATAACAATATTTTAAAATACAAAAAAAATGAGTAAGTTTGTCCCTGGGGGTCATCTGCCTTGAGGTGTTCCAAAGCTCATTTTCTTACAATCCTGAGGCAGAAAAGTATTTACATTTTCATGCAATCCTCAAGTAACTTGTTAATGTCGTGCATTAACTTTAAGATTATTTTCTTACTCTGCATAATTTATTAATTCTTATAATTCATGCTTGGGCTCCTTCTCTTAGCCACATGCTATGATTCTCTAAACCCACATCCAACTCACAGAAGTGCTTGGCTCTCTAGACATTTCTGCAAAACAAACTATTAACTCCTTCTGGGTAGTTGGATGGAAACAGGAGGGCCAGAGAGAATTGTTCCAGTTTTTATTTTAGTGCTAGAATGGCTGAATCACAAAAGTACACATTCCATCACTTTTATCAGTTTTTAAAGAACCAAATTTTAAGTGCCTTCAAATTATGCAATATCATTATATTCATTTCATTGAACAAAAAGTTTTAGAGCTAACCATGTGCTATTCTTGGCTACACTGTAAGGAGTTCAACTCACTGCCAGACTTAGAGGAACACCCCCACACTCCTTGAGTACTCTGTCCAGTGGTATCTGTGTCTTCCCAATGTATTATGTGTATATAGTCTATCCACCACCCCAGCCACTACTCTGAATATCTCTTTTAATTGAAATCAAATTGTCTTCAATTTCTAGCACCTAATAAAGTACCTACAACACAGTAGGAACATACTGTAAATAAACGCCTCACAAATAATACAGCCAATAATTAATCTTTTGGAGATGATACCATAATAAACCCACAAAATCATTATTCCTACAAAAGTGGTTAGGTAAGCAATGGTCCATCATGTATAACCACTGTTTTCAAAGTCAGGAACCATTTAAAAGGTTGTGCGTGACAGATGCATTTGAGATCCACGACTGCTATAATAGGTAGACATTATTTCATCTAATGAAGGGATAAAAATAAAATGAGCTCTGGACCCCTTGCTTTCTTCCTCCTTTCCGGAAACACAACCAAAGAAAGGGGAAACAAAGAATGAAATCTGCCTCATGGATCCCCTACTAATTCTCACTGGACCTTATCACTTAAAGGAAAAGGAGAACAGCACCAAAGAACATCCTTTAATGGCTTTATTTTCCCGCTAAACAGCAGCTTAAAACAGGTGTTAGACTACCGAGGAGAGTTCTAGTCTGTTTCCCACTAACTTGACCTGTCAGTTCCACAGTGTCTGGGCACCTCACTTCATGTATCCATTCAAAGAGGAAGCGTGCTGGATTATTTCCAACAAACCTATCCACTCTAACATTGCTCAGCCCTTATCTGCTTCAGTAATTAGGTAAATTCACTGAATACATCTTGTTTTCATAATTTGACTGGCTCTATGGGCTACATGGCACCAGTTGATTACAAAAAGTATATGATTTCTTTATAAAAATAGTATACATCTATTTATATTTGATGCCACAGAAAGTCAGGTACAGGATTAAAAACCCCTTTTGGAAATCAAATGTGCTTATAACTATCACAACCTATTTATCATTTAGTGTTAAATTTTAAATGAGCCACTGCATATTAATCAATTCTCCTCTAGAGCTCAGTTCTTTTTGGACACCTTATAGGCCATTATTTTCTTCTTTGGAGATTATATCTATGGAATTCTATGTAGAAATAACCAGTTGCATTATAAATAACTATTTATGTTTCTATTTCTCCCAGAGGCCAAGAGATTCTCATATAAAGCGAAACTGTTTTTCTTAATATTGTGTCTCCAATAGCTGGTTAAATATACTAACTATAATAATTATTCAGTAAATGTTGGCTAAATGAACATGGCAGAGCTTCATTGCTCACTCAAACTCCATTTGTCCCTTTCCCCTTAGGTAACCCTAGTTTCACTAGAGTTCCAGCATACCCAGGTCAAAGACTGTATTTCCCGGTGTTATCGCATGTGGGCATGCAATTAAGTTCCAGCCAATTAAATGTATGAGGAAATACTGTGTGGGACCTCTAGGAAGGCTCCAGAAAAGGGAGTACCTTATTTGTTCTTCTTTGCTCTCCCTTTCCTCCTTCCTACTGACCTAAGTGCAAACACAAAGATGATGCCAAAGCAGCCATCTTAGACTATGAGTTCATGGAGCTACATGACAGACAGCAGAAAATGAAAAGCATGTGATGACTTACTTTAAGGAGCCTCCACGTCAGCCACATATATCCAGCTTGCAGAGTTCTTTCACATGAGAACAGAAAGCCTCACGTGTTTACACCACCACAAACAGGTCTCTATTACATCCAAACCCAATTCCTAATGGATACAATGACTGTTTCCTGAGAACAGTTTTACCATCAGTAAAGGAACCCTATGAAAAGTTTTCCAAGGTTCATAAAAGTAAGCAAACTTGCATCAAAATATGCATTGGTTCTTTGGTCTTTATTGAAACTATGACTTGGTGAGAGAAAGAAAGGATTTCCCCGGTTTTTTGTTTTTATTTTTTTGTTTGTTTGTTTTAGTTGCAGGCTACCACGCGGAAAGATTGTCTTGTGCAGGTAATTATTCCTCCTAATCAAGCTCAACATCCACACATATCCTTTATTCATTCTCCAGGGAAAACAACCTGATATGCACAAATTTTTAGCATTCACACAAATACACCAACTCAAAAATGTTTATCTCCTTTCAGTTGAATAAACTTTCAGTGAACATTTTTACAATCAACTTATTCAACCAACACAAATCCTACAGAAACTTCTAAAATGTTTAAATTTCTAAAATTGACCTACTATTCAGAAGACTCATTCATGCTAAAGAACAGTTAATGAGACTTTTACTGTAGTATTAAAACATCAACTACGTTAGACAGTCCTTCTAAAAAAAATTCCCTCAAGGTTAAAAAATTAAAATAAAACAAGAGTGTTTTGATTTGTGACATCATAAACATATTAGGCAAATGACTAGAATGGATTTTATAAAAGCACATGTGCTATTAAATTGAGGTCAATATGTCACAGTCTTAAATGTTTAAAAGGGTCTAAAACTATTACCCACCTTGACATACATGTAAGAAAGAATACCTACAGTTGGAAAACAGACGTTCTCTTAGTAGAATGTGTAGGTTTACAATGACACGAGGAAGAGCTACTAACACAAATTAAATCTTTAACTGTTCAAAATGAGACCATAAAGAGTGCAACAACTGACAACCCCACTAATCGTTTAAAGTAATACCTAAGAATACTTCGGGATACACTGGCAAAACTGCCATAAAAGAGCTTTAACATTCTTCCACAGTAGTTAAATCTATTTACATCAACTCTACCATCATTAAATCATTGATTCAGCCTATTAGATTTTAACATCTTGGGATTCTAATGGAGATTCTATTTCCAGGTAACATTTTACAAAGACAAGAGCGCTACCAATTTCCAATTTTATAAAATTTCTCCTTTAGCTCATTAAAAAGGCCATAAAACTATTAACAATCTTCTATAATTAAAAACAACTATTTTCTAGACCTAGTTGGAAAAACAACTTAGGAACTAGAATGAACATAGAGATGGTAGTATGGCTTATGAAGATGAATAAATTATTCTCTGGTTAACTTCTCTTAAATACAATATATGAACTGAAAATGTTGAAGCAGCTTTCTATATTTTAATTTGTTTGCAAGAATTAAGTATCTGCACAAAACCCCATTACTTTTGTGACCACACCTTCATACATCCTAAAATAGATAAACAGTCTTTATTTGCATAGTAAAATAATCTACCAGGATGCTTAGGGGAAGATACCTTCATTTTTAACAGGAAGTTACCTGAAGGCAAAACAGACTGTAAAATATTTGGCTGACTGCTTTACAAGGGGTTAAGCAGAAAGTAGTCTTACCTGTACCGTTGAGCGTACTGTTTTTATTTGTGTACAGTCTGATCATATGACCTATTGTTTTCACATTTTCTCTCAACATTATACCTCGAGCTTGTACCATAAAGAGATATGTGTTGGCTACAAAAGAAAAATAGAGAAAGAATGTCATAGATCAGTAAGCTCTTTTTATTTAATAATATTCAGAATTGAAGTGCCCAATAAACATAAACTGACTCAATCAGCACATTCAAATGGAAAATAGAAATATAAAATATTGCTATTATAAAAACTTACGAAAACAAACTGATTTTTTAAAAAATAATAATGTGGAAATATCTATCTATCAAGTAGGATGAAACTAACTGAACAAACTAAAGTATCATAATGAACCCCCACATCCGTAAGTGATTTTCTACTATAAAATACACTTAGAAATTTCAAAAAGGCATTTTATTACAAGTACTCAATCCTACAGCTATAAAATTCAGTTTATATATTAATTTCTTCATACCAAAAACTTCACAAAGGCTAGGATTCCTTATAAATCCCATAATATCTAGTATGAATAAAGATCTTACAATGGTCCTGAAAATTCTTAGATGTGTTTGCAGGGAAGAGTGATCTAGGATCAGTATCTGTTTGGGTCATTTCTAAAAGTTAAACTTTTACACTCCCTTTCAATCACAGTTCTATCTACCAGGATCGCTAAAAGCAAAATCAAAATCAATGTGCATTTTTAAAGTGGGTCAATTTAATTCTTCACAATAAGTTGCTTCAAAAATAGGCTCCTAATTTCTTCTGCTGGGGGAAACTGGTAAATTGACAAAGATTAGAAAAATCCCTAACTTTTGAGATGTCCAGACTCCCCAGAGACACAGAGCTAAGTCAGAAGCTCCTTTCCAGGTCCCAATTCTGTTAGTGCTATGCACAACTTTGTACAGCTCCCTGGATCTCAGTTTCCTCGTTTTCACAAGGCAGATGTGCAAGTAGTGCACCCTTCTTTAAAGCCTCTAAACACGAAGCTAGCAAATCATAAACTCAATTCAGATGAGAGGCAGCAACTTGCTACCATGGCAAAAACCAAGAAACTGCAAGTCTCAGTTAATGACTCAATTTTAAGATAAGCTGTCTCTGAACATAGTAATGACACTCTCGAAAGATGAATGCTGAATAAAAAAATTAAGAATGCTGACTAATTTTCTGAGTCCTGCTCTACTTTCTCAAGATGGAACAGAGGGATGAGAGAAATTTAATGTTTACTACCTCCTTTTCCACTTTTTATGTAAATGTAAACTTGCTCAAAGTACATATGAGCTCAGCATAAATAAAACTACTAGAGAAGCAGAGTAAAATAAAACTTCTTTCAACTTCAATCCAGAAAAAAGAAAGAAACAGAAATCCAGGTTTCACATAAGCTTTACAGGCGTCATTTTTAAGAGCATGTCTACAGGTTTTCTAAAAAGTAGTCCTATGATTACATTTAACTTGCTGACGTGTGAATTTACTATACTGGGATACAAATACAACACATTTTTACATTTTTGTACTTAAGTGGACTTTAAAAGAATGAAGAACACAGTCATAAAAAAGAACACAATCATGTGCTTTGCAGCAGCATAGATGCAGCTGGAGGCCATTATCCTAAGCGAATTAACGGAGGCACAGAAAACCAACTACCGCATGTTCTCACTTGTAAGTGGGAGCTAGACACTGGGTACTCATGAACATAAAGATGGCAACGACATAATCTGGGGACTACCAGAAGAGAGGGACAAAGCAGGGCAGAAGTCTAAAAACTACCTATCAGGTACCATACTCACTAGCGAGGTGACAGGGTATCTTACTCCAAACCTCAGCATCATGCAATATACCCATGTAACAAAGCTGCACATGCATGCCCTGAATCTAAAATAAGAGTTGAAATTATTTAAAATAAATAGACCATATAGGGAAACACTTATTCATACAATTTATTTAATATATATTCATAAGTAAGGTGTGTGGTTTTTTGGCCATCTATGGTTTTGTTCTTAATGCTACTCTCATAAAATAGACTATACACACTGCAATCATTTTCTGAACTCTGAAACAACTGATGTAGTGTGGCAGATATTAAATCCTTAAAAGTTTGAACTGACCTCTCATAAGAAGTCATCTAAAAGTTGTAATGTCAGGGCGTGGTGGCTCAGGCCTGTAATCCCAGCATTTTGGGAGGCCAACGTGGGTGATCACTTGAGGTCAGGAGTTTGAGACTGGCCTGGCCAACATGATGAAACCCCGTCTCTACTAAAAAATACAGAAAAAATTAGTCGGGCGTGGTGGCACATGCCTGTAATCCCAACTATTCAGGAGGCGAAGGCTGGAGAAACACTTGAACCCAGGAGGTAGAGGTTACACTGAGCCAGAATTGTGCCACTGCACTCCAGCCTGAGCAACGGAGCAAGACTGTCTCAAAAAAAAAAAAAAAAAAAAGCTGTAATCAGACACCTGTTCCAATTCCTCTCTGTTCATGTATTCAATTTGTTGATTTGTTGAATGCCTGCCCTCTGCCAGAAATTGTATTAGATGTATTTCAGTTTCTATTTATTCTTGATTCAATTTGGAGTAATTATTTTGTCCCAGAGATTCAACAGTTTTATTGAGATATTCAAATTAGGTAAAGCTGTGCATGATCTCTCACAATTTTTGAATCTCCTCTACTTTTGATTTTTAATTATGTTTTCTCCCTTTACTTTTCTATTTAAAATTTGAAAATAAACATGTCATCCTTGAGCAGGGGCCATGCTAATCTTTTCTGTATTGTTCCCATTTTAGTATATTTGCTGCCAGAGCAAGCATTCCCTTTTCTTTTTGATAAGACGTGTCATATTTGTGTATTCCACTGCTTATATTTAAATAATTTGTCTTGAATATCTCAATTCTGTTTTCCTCTATTTTAAATATATTAGTTCCTGATCTCATTCTTATATGTTTAGTTTTCTTTTTCTAATTTCTTAATCCATTTTCATTTTTTAAGAATGAAAGTATCTACAACAATAAATTTATCTTTGATAATTATGAAAAAAATGGAAAAAAAGAGATGAAGAGAAAAAAGAAAACTAAAAGAACAGCCAACCAAAAATGTAGGAAAATGTTCAATAAAAGACAAGCTAACATTAACAACTCTGCCTAAATGAAGATCCAACGTTCAACTGAAATGATGTGGGCGGGGCAGCATCACACAGATCACTAACCACCTGGTTTGCAGCACCTTGGATTATTTAATCCTAAAGTTACAAATGAAATTTGTTGTCAATAATATGGACGTCTTATGTTTGTGCTACGCCAAACTGTAAAAAGCAAACCTGCCACAAAGTAGTGGAACTCAGCCTAAGGCAAAACACTTGGACTTCCAGAACTGATCCTGGCCTAAGAAATAAGATGCTAAGTAGAAGCATTCTATGCATTATTGTGTTTCCTAGAAAATTTTTTTAATTATATAACTTGTAGGTAACGAAACTGTTAAGGAAAAAAGTGTTGTTGCTGTTTTTTTTTTTTTTTTTTTTTTTTTTTTGAAACAAGGTCTCACTCTGTCATCCAGGTTGGTGTACAGTAGCTCAATCTTGGCTCACTGCAACCTCCGCCTCCTAGGCTCAAGCAATCCTCCCACCTCAGACAGGTATGGTCTCCTTGTCTATTCCCACCTTACTGCTTGCAAGTAGCTGGAACTACAGGCACCTGCCACTATGCCCACCTAATTTTTTTATAGAGACAGCGTTTCTCCATGTTGCCCAGCCTGGTCTTGAACTCCTGAGCTCAGGCGATCAGCCCACCTCGGCCTCTCAAAGTGGTGAGATTACAGGTGTAAGCCACTGCACCTGGCCTTAAAAATGATTTTTTATGGCACCTCTCTAACAAAGGTGATTTATCGAAAGAGTGCATTTACTATTCAATAGATGAATGAAGACTGAAGTTAAGAAAACCTAGATGCCAATTTCTCCAAACGGAAAATCTATTCATTTATTTCAAATCATTTATAGCTAATCGAGTTACATTCTTCAGGTTAATGGCCCTCATGTGTTTAATCCCTAAAGATCAGAACCCATTAGGGAAGGAAGCTGTTTTTAAATAGAGAGTGGTGAATAGGAAGAAAGTGCTATGTCAAAGGGTTGCAAGACACACTAAACCAGCACGAGAATGGTTCCAACTGTCTGCTTTCCAAATATAAGACTATGTTAACCCAAACCCAAAACTTAGTAGTAGTAGTATAAAATGTAACGTCTTATTGGCAAATCTTTGGGTAGAGAAAAATCCTTGTCTAAAATTTCTATTCCAATTTATAAGAAACTTCATTTTAGAAAAAAAATAGGGAAACCTACCACTGCTTAATTAAAGCCGTGCTGTTGTGTTCTCTAATTTCATTTTCTATTAGACTCTGCATTGTGAGACATAAATCTAATTTATTTACCAGTTCTGCTTCCCAGGGGGTAAAAAAAAATCTCAAAAAAAAATTTTTTTAAGAATAAAACCTATCTTCAACAGTTTATTAAAGCTTCTAGGCAAGGCATTCTATCCTGAGTTTGTGAGGCAAGAGATTTGTCTAATTCTCCGCTTAAGAAAATTAAGAGATACATCTGCTATAAAACTGTGCCTCCCAGCCCCTTTCCACAACAGCTTTGCTCACTGACAGTGCTGTAAGGATTCAAGACAAGGAGACCATGCCTGTCTGCAGGGATCTAGAACTGTTGCCTGGGCTTTTCAGGATGCCAACGCAGCATCCCTGTGATCCTGACATCTCGGTTCCTAGCTGCTATGACATGCTGCCACAGTTCCCAGGTCTCTTAACGAAAGTCAACTGAATAAGTGATTTTGAGAGGGAGAGGATGATGTTGTTCAGGCAATCTGAGATGCGGTTATAAATGTAAGACTGAAGCTAAAAGGGGGCTAGAAATATAATTTGGGGAGACAATAAATGTAAAAGGTGTAACTATCATGATAAATTTCCAGAGGAAAAATTATCCAAAAGGGAGAGAAGAAGGTGAAGATCTGATGTATGAAGACAGACAACAAACAGGCAGCACAAAGATAAAAGACCCCAAAGTGAATTAATCTCAGCTTAAGCACAGTGAAAAAGCTAATGGACTAAAGAAGAGGGAGAGGTCAACCATGTCAAATGTGACAGATGCTAAAGAGAAAGACTTAAAACCAGCTTTAAAAATTCAGCATATTATCTTTGTCAGGCATACTTTACATACACTAACCTATTTAATCCTGACAAGCAACTCTTTAAGGTAGGTACTATTATTCCCATTTTACAGATAACAAAATTGAAGCAGGGAGTTGAATAACTTGCCACAGGTCACATAGTTGTTGGTAAGTGGTGGAACCAGAATTCAACCCCAGCAGTCTGACTCCAGCAAGCTAGCCCTTGATCATCAACCACTTAGCCTCTTTAAAAAGCCAATAGGAGATCACTGTAAACCTTCAAGAGAGCAGCTTCAGGAAGCAATGGAAACAAAGGGAAAATAGTAAAGATTTCAGTGGATACTAACAAAGTGAAAGCAGCAAGTTTCAGAAAAGGAAAATAAGCGATTAGCAAGGTCAGAGGAAGGTTTTCTGGAAGAAGAGGGCCCTGAGCATGTCTGCAGCCTGAGTGGAAGAAAGTAGACGAAAGAGTGAATAATTTAAGGCACTAAAAGAACAACAGAAAGGAGGGAAATCCCTTTTATGGGCCGGACAGTTTAAGCAGAGGCTCTGAGGTACACAGAAGCAGTGCACAGCCAGGAAATGACAATCTACCCTGAGTGGAGATGGGTAGTAACAGAAGTTAGGAAGGTCCAAGTGGATGGAGAGAATGAGAGGTCATTGTGAGGATGAGACATAACTTTTAACAGCGGTGAGAAAGTTCCAGAAGTGGAAGGTTAGGGAGGTTGTGGTCTGCAGAGGTGCAAGGCAGAGCAGGCCGCAGCTATGCTGACACCCAAGGCATGGCCAGGCAGAGTGAGGACGAAAGACAAGAGCTGGACATCCTGGTGGTCAACAACGAGGACAGAGGTGGAGGACAAAGTGAAGGAGAACATTCAGAATTGAGCACTGATTGCCAAAATCTTCCAGGAATATAGAATCTTGGCGGGCATAGGTTTCTGAAGAGCAGGAGATGAATTAACATTTACTAAATGCTGACTTTGGTCAGGCACTGAGCTAAAGTCCACATATAAATATATATAAGTACACATAACATAATTATACTTCATTTAATTCTTACAACCACCTGGAGTTGGTTACCCAAAAAGGTATGCCCACATCCTAATTCCCAGAACTTGTGAATGTGACACTTGGAAAGGGGTCTTTGCAGATGTAATTAAACTAATGATTTTGAGACAAGGAGATCATCTTGGATTACCCAGATGACCCCTAATTCCAATGGCAAGTACTCTTCTAAGAGAAAAGCAGAAGAAGATTTCACACACGCTATCACAGACACACTAAGGCAATGTGAAGTCAGCAGCAGTGATGTGGCCACCAGCCAACACCAGGCACCTGAAGCTGAAAGTGGCAAGGAAGGATTTTCCCCAGAGTCCCGACTGTCCTGCCAACACCTTAATTTCAGACTTCTGGTCTCCATAACTCAGAAAATACACTTGGGGTTTCAAGCTGATGTGTGGAGTGCGTTAGGTTGACCCTAGGAAAATAACACACCACCCCATGACAGGTACAACTTTCTCCATGAGAAGATGAGAAAACAAACTCGGAAGAAAGTTAACATAGGTAGGATTAAAAACTCACAATTCAAGCACAAGCCTGAGTGACTCCAAGGGGAAGGGATTTGGAAGAAACATTGGTTCAAGGTCACAGAGGACAAGGAGGGACAAGAAAAAAGAAATCTTCATTGTAAAAAGTTATGAGGGAAGTGAAACTGCGAGCGATAAACCAGATTTCCTTTAATACAAAGAGGAGAAAACCAGAAAGGATCCTTAAAAGTTACAGAGGAGAAAATGATTTCCCATATTATCTACAGAACACAGGAAATAATACGGACAAAAGTAAAAATCTTAATACTCAATATTAACTACAGACATGTTGATCAGGTTATCTCTAAGAATTTCTAGGAATTCACAATGATCTTCTAAATATCTGTTTCAGATGCTGAAAAATTGTCTTCTTTCCACATCTAGCCTCTTGTTCAATAAATCCCCAAGAATTACTCATCCATGTGGATAAAGGAAAATATGTTATCTTCAGTAACAATGGTGTAACCCCAAGGTTAGGCCAGATTACATATGATGTATTATTCATACTAAACCTAGGACTAGGAAGATATTACTTGGATTAAAATTTAAAAATCACAAATGTCAAGGCTGTGCCAGGCTGTTTTCTTAAAAAAAAAAAAAAAAATTCTTTTATGTCAAAGTGCTTATTTGTGTAACCATGGTGACAATAATTCAAAACCAGGTATGGACTCAAGGAAATCTGCAATGCAAATTATTACTAACCTATAATATCCTTCCCTCTACTTTTCAAGTTATGAGCTGACTAATGAATACAGAGACTGCAAGAATTCTGTGTTCAGAGCCCCATTTTATCAAACAATAAATACAATGATCACACACAGATCTATTTCAGATCTTAGCTAACAACTCAAGCTTTACAGATACAAACACTAAAAATTAACAAGTAATTCTTTATAACAGGTGTCTTTATAACTTCCACTCCGCATATAAACAATTTTAAGTTATTTTTGGAGATCATTTGTGTTTGAACAGTGATCAAGGTTAAACATTTTTAAATAAAAACCTACTTTTCCAATGATCTTACTAAAAATGTTCAGGGGGTAAACATGCTTATCCACATGTGTTTATTGAGTGCCTACTGTTTACCAAGCAATGTCAAAAATTAAGGGGCCATTTGGCTTCCTCTATAAAGAACCAAGATCCAAAAACTGCCTAAAACATTAGAATGACTTTTGCAACAACCAGATCATTAGTTCAGCCTACTTTAACTTTAGTTGATAATTTGAAAAGTAGACTCTGAACCTAGTGATATGAAAACATTATCTAACAAAAGATAACCATCAGCCCTGTCATTTGCTAATGCACCGCGTAATTCACTTAAAATGACTATATAGGTTTTTTAAAGCATGACAGGAGCCCTATGAGAGTTATGAACCACACTAGGGAAAGTAGAATCAGGAGGAAATGAGGAAATCAGGGAAGGAAGAATGCAAGCAATTAAACAGATCTTCCAAATCTAATCAGGAAACTCACTTAATGATATTACAGACTAAAAAAGCAAGCCATAAATAAGCAGGCCCAGGAAATATTATAAAACTGTTGAAAGTTAGTGATGTCAGAGTATATAAGTGTATATATTGTATATATACACACATATATATATACACACACACATATTACTTATACATCTACATACACATGAGTATATAAGAAATCTGTCAAAATGAGAAAAATTGAAATGTGAACTATTTGAATATGTTTTATAATCATCTCCAATTTCCTTGTGTTTTCACAATTAAAATACCTTTCAGAATTCCAACTTAGTATTCGTGAAAGGAAAATGGGCCTAAAACAAGAATCAGAGAAGGGAACCGGGTAGGAAATGAATTTCAATGACTTCCAAAGCTTATTTTCAAATCAGTAAACAAGGCATCTTTTAATTCTCTACCTTTGGTCTCTTGATTCAAATGAAAATAATGTCCAACTTCTCTTCCTATGAGTCAAACTGAAAATTGCACTATAATTAGAAGTCATAATTTCTGAGCAATTAACTTATCAGGAAGGCTACATATGTAACAAGATTTCAGTAAAATCATATTAACATTAGCCTCAAATATATAAAAACAGGCCATAGTATTCAATCAAGATATCATTTTATAGTAACAAACTTCATATAGCTACTTAAATATACTACTGTAAAGATATTATAAAAAGACTTTTCTAGCCAAATGCTAGGAAATGTTTTGAAATTACTTCCACTGGGTAACCTATAATGCTATACAGTTTAATAAGTTTTATTGGTCTTAAGTGAATTATATCTTTCTAATAATTAAAAACACTAAATAACAAATTTAGGATGACCTAGGACCCAATCACCCAGTCACTGCAGACTCACAAAGGAACACACTTTTCTGGTTGGCCTAAATAACGTAACTGCCCATTTCTCTTCCGAAGGAAAAGTTGCTTCACCATGATAGCCATCTCTACTACCAGTAAAACATGATGTTATAAACAAGTTAATCAGGTTTTCAATAAGATTAGTTCTATGAAATATTAGTTCTATGAAACGATGTAAGATAATCAATTTAGAAAAGTATGTAGCACTATTTTTTCCCAACCATTTGGGGTATTTTTCAGAAACATTGTTCCCAGTGAGCAGAATCGTCTGAGTATGTGTTAAAAATGAATCAGAATCTTGCATGGTAAGACCTGGGAAATAAGCTTATTAAACCCTATCACCTCAAATAACCCTTAAAAACATATTTGAAAATTATTGTTTGTAGTAATTTTCTAAACATAACATTTGTAACAAGTAAAATAGTAGACCCTTCCAAATCAGTTTAACTTATATTAAATATATCTTCTTTTACATAGCTTTTGAATATACAATTCATTTAGACATAGGAGTATGTGTGTTTCGTGATTAATGAACATGTAACACAACAATTTGGTGAAGCCAAAGACTTTCACTAATTCAAGTAATTAACAATAAAAACAAAGATGCAAGCAAAAAGCCGTATTTATTATACTTCCAGAGGAAAAAAATAAAAATTAAGATTTGAAATTACTAACTATATTTTCCTAAACATTTTGCTCTGCTTCACAGCCAAAAATATAACTAGTGACATAAACATCCTTTAAGGTAACTCTCCTATTTCAAAGGAGGAGGGGTATTGCTGTATCTTAAACCAAACTTAGGTAAATTCTGCTAAGACCAAAACCAATTATGTCCACAGGCAGTCTGACAGTGAAACATAGCAAATCAAACTGGCCCAATACAAGACATAAATGCTGAAGAAAAACAGAATTGGGGTGCTACCTGAAAGTTTCCAATGGGCCCAAGATATGAGGTAAAAAATATCTCATTATAATTGAAGTAAATGCTTAATTTTCCAAAGGCATGTAAAAGACATATGGGTATCCTCGGAAAACCTACTCTCAATCTTCACTTGAATCGATCTTCAATTTGAATCACTGTATTATTTGTATATTATTCTGTTATTATCCTGAAAAAAGGCAGAATTTGATCAAATATACCTTTTAAACATTAAATCACTGTGTCCTTCAAGAATTAAAAAGGAAAAACCAAACATATTCAGAGGGACAAGGGGGAAAGGAGAAAAAAGGAAAGGAAAGAGGTGGGGACAGCCTGCTCTGCTTACCCTGGCAAACAAACAAACAAAAAAAGTGGTGACAAAATCCAGCTTGGGCCAAGGCAGCCAAAAAATGAAGTAGAAAAAGAATGCTGCAAACACACAGGCCTGAGGAACTCCCAAGGGCGACCTAGGAAACCCAAGCTCTGGAAAAATCACCTCCCACACATCTCACCTCAGCCTCCCCTCCCACCTCCACATTTCTACTTAAGACAAACATGAAAGGCAGGTTTGAAAGGGAAAAGTAGTCACAAAAGACAGTGTGGGTGCAGGGACAGGTGGAGGGGCAGGTCTGCCCCTTTGCAAAGTGAGCCAGGGTGCTGCAGTCTAACCACGCAGTGTAAACACAGCCCCAAGCAACAGAGTGTAACGGAATCCAAGAGGTCTGTCCAGGCTCCCAAGCAAAGCACCTTCACCAGGGTAATCACAGCCATAGCAGATAGTCATCTACCTCACCTGACAATGTGTAAGGAAAAGAGCACTTATAAGGCCACTTATTTCACTGACTGAAGGTCAGAAGATTGGTTTGTTTTTTTTTTCTCTTTACAATAAGCCTAAACTCTGCTTCATTGTCATTACCCTCACTGCTAACTTAGGCTATCCAAAAAATGTTTTGTCACTCATCTATACAGTATTCCTTCAAACTGAAGAAGAGAGAGCTCATATTATTTCTCCCAAATCTTCCATTTTCCAGGGCAAAAATGATCAGTTCCTTCAACTCAGGCACAGCAGAATGAGTCAGGAATCCTAAGGTGACATTTTAGCTCTTCCAACAATAACGTGTGACACTTTAGGCAGTGGCCATCTTCCTTCTCTCATTTCACAAACAAGGCTAACCCTACTGGCAGGGGGTGGGTTGCAGCAGGGAAGATGTAGATCTCCAAATATGAACAAGGCAGTGGGCTACCTTTGGGATTTTGCTTCTGGGGCTGCTCTGCCCATAGCTCTGGCTCCAGAAACACCAACGCTTCTGTGCCCAAGCTTCCCCTGGCCTTGGGCCCCTGGTCAGAGGGACAAATCCATGGGCTCTGAGGGTGAGAGGAAGAGCCACAGCTAGAACACCAGAGATGAGGCCCAAAAGGAAAAGTGCCCTAAGAAGCCTTGCAGGATAACCTGTGAGAAACAGGCTTTCCATAAGATGGATTAGGAAATTAACTACTGTGGATGACACTGTCTCAAAAGGAAAATGCATTCTGTTCCCAACCAAATTAAAAATAGTGTTTGGAATGCCTATTACATATGGATACTGCAAACCTAGGTTAGAAGTTTCTCTTCTAAAAGTAATCACAGACATGGCTATCTTTATCTTTAATAAATTTAAAGGCAGTAATGATAAGCACTGCTGCAGAAAAAACCCATTACTGCCTCATTGTGCCACATTAACAAACTTAAAATGTATTCATAAAAGGAAGGCTAAGGTGGAAAACAGCAGTTAGCATTGCCAGATTTCAATGAATCAAGTTTCTCTTCAATATTACCTAATTTCCCATAAGGCCACAGAATTTGGATTAGTGTACACTGAAAAGACACAGCTGAGTTACATATGCTACTCAGGAATAGCAATCTGACTGTGGAAACAATCTCTAGGAAGGCCAAATCATCTCTTGAGGGTGGAATGGACCTACTGACTCTTTTGTAACAAAGGCTAGTGAGAAGGGTAGCAATTCTCATGGGATACTTTCAAACTATACTTGGTCTTCCTCTGTATTCCAATTTAACCCCTGTGATTCCACGTTTCAGAGTAAGTAACACAGTGAGTCACTTCCAATTGCAGAAGTGAGTTTTATTACTCAGGTGTGTTGAAGGATAAGTAAATACCATTCACCTATATGATGAAGACAACAACCTCTCTCCTTGGTTGCAAGCCCCTATTTTAATCTGCCTACCTACTAATTCTTTCTGGATATCACACAGGGATCCCAACTCAATTTCTCTAAAATCAAAATAGCCCCCTAAAAACGTGCCTTTCTATACTCCCTATTAGTAGCTACCTGATTGTCTAAGCTAGAATCCAAGCCTCATCTTAAAGCTTTTCCTGTTTCTTCAAACCCACTATTCCCATCTATTCAACTCTGCCCTGATGCAACTACCAACCTCAATAGTTCTAATCTTCTATTGTCTATTGCCCCGTATAACCCATCCCTCATACTAGAAGGGTCACTCTAAAACAATGGACTGTATCATTTTCAAAACTTGATATTTCCTGCTACTCACAGGACAAAAATAACATGGGAACATGTGGCCAGTAAGGGAGGCCCGGGGAAAAGAGTTGCCCAATATCATGGCCCAAATCCAAATTCCTGAATTGGGCCATGTAGATCAGAATACTGGGTGTTCTGGGCACTGGGTGAAAGACCTTTGAAACAAAATCAGACTGTAACAGCTCCAAAGAACATAGCCAGGCCCAGTTGCCTGGGCAGGAGGCTAAGGGCTATGATAAGAAACCTGCAGGGCAACTAGCCACCTTCTGTGCCAGCCCAGGAAGAACCCCAGCCAAAATGGCAGAGGGACCCTGAGCAAAGGACCTAAGACACCTCTCCCAACATACATGCTTGCACACAGGACCCACACCTTGACCACACATCACCATCACCTCCACCATTCCCAGCTGGGCACATACCCCAGGGAGGCCCAAATAACAAAGCACCTGCCAGATAATTCCTCCAAGGGCCCAGAGGAAGTTAGCCCAAAGTGGCCCAACCAGATTTCACCTCTACCCAGGGAACAAAACAGCACGTCAGTGTGTATAGGAAAGGTCAGGACTTTTGGTGAGTCAAATGGACAGTGAAATCCCCACTCCCAGGGAAGTTATGCAATCTCCTCCCATTACATTACCCACTGATAGAGGCACTATCAATTTATTTTGTAATCATAGACAGCTTTGATAAAGCTGTGTGAACAAAAACCAGTCTCTCTCTGCCAGGAATTTTAGAGACCTCAAGCACCTGAACACCAGGGTTGGGCACTGGAGGCCCAGAGACCTTCCATAACTGGGCCTATGTGCCACTAAGCAGTAGCTAGATGGAGCTACTCCCATTTTCTAGAATCTTTCTTTGCTCATGCTGCTCTCTCTGACTAGGATCTCTTTGCTAAGGCCAGATAAATGTTATGTATCCCATTTCAACCACTTTCTCCTCTGGAAATCCTTAACCAGCCCTCACTCCCCACCACATGCCTTCCGGTTTATGGAGCTCATACCATTGTACTACGAGGGAAGAAACTTGAGTTTTAGTCATCTGCCTTCCATACGTCAAATAACGCACAGCCTTTCTTGGGTGGACCACTCTTATTTGTTGAATGAACTTATAAGTCAGCTCATATTTGATATGACAGCAAGAAAATGAAGTTATATTGGAAGTTATATGGAAAGAGGTTTCCTATTAAGTGCAATTCTATTCTCAATCCAGCCAAGCCAAAACAACTGCACTCATCTTTTTGCAGTTACACACAAAGGTAGACTCAGAACAAGAAACAATTTATGGCTCCGGCCTCTACTGGGTGGGCTGGAGCAATTTGTCCATGGACTTCCTATGGTGTGGTGAGGTGGCAGGTGTCTGCCATCCAGCTTCTTCGGTACTAAGGTTTATAATGTAAAGACTATCCCTGTGTTTCCTATATCCATTAGACACTTCAAGAAAAATGTTTCCTTGAAAATAATGAGCTTTGAGTTCTATGGAACTCACTATAGTTGAAGACTCAAATAGTCCAGAAATGCTGAGCAACATCTGAAAACACTGGAAACTAAACAGGTTATGCTGCCTACAACTGTGTGGTGTATTTGCTCAGGATGGCAAAGAGGAGGAACTAAAGTGATGGAAGATCTGCCTGGGAAGAAGGCCCATGACATCCACAGGTCTCAGGTCAGAAAAGAAGTAGGGAAACAGAATTAAAGTCTACCAAACAGGTTGCTATGGTAGGATTAATAGGAACGTCTTAACAGAGGAGATTTGAATCGTTTATTTAGGGCACATAAAAAGTACTCATACAACATACATTTTAGTCATAAACACATTTTGCTCCAATATGTAATTCAGGCTAACGTATGAATTACTTTCTTGAAGTTATTATTTCAAGAAAAATCTATGTACATTGAATAAAAACTAGTTCTAAGAACCTAATGACTTTTGGATATGCCTCATAAATAAGAAATCTGTGACGAAATCGGAAGTACGCATAAAACATTTCTGCTGCATACCAAAGCACTTGTGCAACTGATTGCTGCAGCAGGAACTCAACAAGCCACATTTTTCATGGAACATCATCTTTACTTGAAAGAACAACTGAAAAACTATGGTTATTTAAACTTGTGTACCTGACCTACATTTTCTCCAAAATGAGCAAAGTGAGCCTGACACATCAAGAAAAACTGACTGTATTTGCTGCCAACGATAAAATTCAAACTTTCAAGCAAAAATTTGAATTTTAGAAAACTGCTTCCCAATACTTAAAGATACAAAAGATTTAAAAAAGAGGGTTTTTGTTTTTTTGTTTTTGGCTAAATGGTACAGGGTTTGGGAAATAGATTCAGCTTGACAAGTTCACAGCGTAAGTTTTTGGTTTGCACTCTTCTAACTGGCTTTAATAACTTCTTTTATTATCACTTACATTACCTACAAAAACAGAGTAGGTTAAGCCATGTCAATCTAATTGCCTAAAAGACATTTGCCAAAATTTTTACATTGTATCAGTGACTGTTCTATGGCAAACATTAAGCATTTGAAGAAAAATCTATCAGTATTTTCACACAAATTGAATTAAGAATCTACAAATAATATACTGACACACTAACTTCAAAAAAAAAAAAAGGATGACTAGAATTTTGATTTCCTTTGGTTAGCTTTTTGAGTAACATAACTTCAACATGTTACTCATAATACTAAGAATGTGGGAAAATTGTTATCTAAGTGTGAAAAAAAAATCTTTTTCACCAAAATCTTTCAAAGTTAAATTCTTAATAACATATCCCAAAGAGGTCCAACTTTTGAAGAGTTACTAGAGAAAGTAAAACAATGCTACAGAATGACTAGTTAATGTATAAGACTCCAAAATGGCAAAAAATAAAGCCCTTGTTGAATATCTTAGATAATATCAAATCCACTAAGCTATCATTGTCATTAGTACTACAGGCTTCAAGGAGTAGGTTTTTTATGAGGTTTTGTTTATTTCTGGCCTAAAGGAAAACTGCAATAATGTTAAAATATTCTTCAAACTTTACCCTACAAACTCTATGTTAGGACACATCAACGTTTCAACAATCCATTTCTTCTCAAACATCATCACCTGGTTTATACATCTCACTGACCCAAAAATTTATTAAAGAAAAAGTCTCATAGTAATTTTAAGAAATGAAGCAGTCTGCATGAGGTTTCCATCTTCCCTTCCTGCTGCAATTCATTACAATAATCTACTACACTCAAGACAATGCCCTGATAATTCTCACAATTCTGCAAGCGTTTTCACTCTGTAAGGGGCATTACATTTGTAGCTAACTCGGCACAAACAGCACTGGTTCAAACGACTATTCGTGTGTAAGGAGAAATGAGAGAAGATGCTCACTGTTACTAAGTAATTGAACATTAAATACATAGTAGCCAGAAAAAACTCAGAAAATGTTTTGGAAATATGACGTATTTTAATATTCATGTGGGTTCCTATTTCTCATTCCCTAGAATTAACGCCGCATTAGCTCCTTTTCAGCAAAAGGGGGAAGAGGAATTCGTATATTCAATAAAGAAGTTAATTCAAGTAGATTTTTACAAAAGTGTGTTTTGCACCAAAGGCCAAAAAATGATACAACAGGTTAACAGTTTAATCTACAAGTCCCTTAATAATGGTTATTTCAATCACTATTTTCTCAGAAGTCATCCTAACAGGTAGCAAAGGCAACCTACCCTTGAAAATCAGACCCAAGCAACTAAAATAATGAGGCATTGTTTTTACAAGACAACTCATTGCCTTAAAATTCCAGAAGTATGGCACAAATGTCCACTGACCCCATTCTAAAAAAGCGACACAAGACCCTAGCATACATACACTGTTGGGACTCAATCAGATTCCCTGCTGTTGGCTCCTCCATATTTTTACAACCAATTCTTATACCCGAGGGTGTTTGAATAAAACTACAATTAAGCACTGAGTTTAGGCTTAAAGACTTAACATTAAATGGATAAAGCTGTTATGAACACTCAAGAAAGCGACTAGGGCATCCCAGGCCATCACACTAATTTTTGCTATGTCTACTTAATGCAATCTTTTAAGCTATTAACAAACATACATTGACCAAATGCATGCATTAACAAAACTCACATACCAAAGCCATGCTCTGAAGCAGTTTGACACGTCTGAAATAACATTTCAAACTAAACGCTTTTTGCGGCCCCTTGTTTAAACAGCTTCCAAATCCCAGAAGTAACATCCTTAACAGCCTGCGCTGCCTGTGATGTGACCAGGATAAGCGAGGGTGTGTCTCGGTGCTTACCGATGCCCGGGGCCACATAGATGAAGTACAGACAGGACGAAGAGAGGGAGAAGAAGAAGATGAAGGCGAGGAGGGAGCGATTGGAAACCCGCATCATCCGCCTGAGCACAGACATCTTCCTCTTCCCGGCAAGCAGCCCAGGCTGCGCTCTTAGGCCGGACTCGGGGCCACTGTCAAGGCCCTAAACTTCCATAAATGTGCTAAGAACCCCGACACTGCAGCGGGGTCCAAGCGGGGAGGCTCTGGGGACAGGGACCGAGCGGAAAGGAGGCAATGGGAAGGAGCGGATGGAATGAATGGGAGGCCCGACAGTCCGGGGAGGGGAGGCGCGGAGGCGGAGAAGGGAGAAGGGACGGGGGGATCCGAGGAGGCCTGGGAAGGGCAAGGTGGCGCGTTTTCTCCGCCAGGCAGCTGCGGGAGGAGGGGCTGCAGGTGCGGAGAGGCGCAGGCTGTGCGCCGCGGCGCCCCTGCGGAGAGGAGCAGAGAACTGCAGCACGCCCGGCTCCGCTGCCCGTGCCCGGTGGGGTCCAGCCGCGAAGCCCCGCGCTCAGGGTCCCGACCGCCCGCGTCCTCTCCGCAGGCCTGCGCCGCCTCCTGCTCCGGGCCGCGGCGTCTCGTGCCTGCGCGGGGCTAGCGTGGGCGCCGGGGCCGCAACCGGCGCGCGCGACGCGAGGGGGCCCGCGGGGGCCCTGGGGGCCGAGGAGCCGGGCGCTCGCCTGCACTGAGCCGCCTCCTCCTCATGCCGCGCCGGGCCCCGGCGCCCCACGGCCGCCGCGGGAGCTGAGCGCAGGCCAGGGCGGCGTCCCGGCCAGCGGCGAACGCGCTCCGACTGCGGCCGCCGCCAGCTGCCTGCCCGGCCGCAAGGGCGGCAGCGGCATTACCGCCGCCCGCCCGGGGTGAGGCGCCCGCGCCGGGCCCGCGGACACAAGGCGATGAGCGACCGGGCGACGCGCGCTGCGGACAGAGCCAGGGAGCCCGAAGAACAGGAGGCCGAGCGCCGTCGGAGCCGCGTCTAGTTGGAGAAAGAGGCGGACGTGAAAGGGCAGGGAAGCTGCGGAGGAAAACCGGGACCGGCAGGCGCGTCCGGAGACCCCCGCGGGCTCCGCGCGCTCGCTGGGAACTCAGCAGGCGGCGCTGCGCCGGGCCGAGGAAATCTAGAGGCCCCCGCCCTCCCCGCGCCCGAAACACCGTGCGTCCTGATAGGCCGGCGCCAAGCAGCCCCCTCCCCGCGCCGGCCGCACCGGGGCCCCGCCGCCTCCTGCGTCACCGCAGCCCCCTCCCGCCCGGGGACCCCGCAGTGGCCGCGCGGGTGGAGGCTGAGGGACGCCTTGCAAGCCTCGCATACATTCTGCCCTGCGGGTACATAATGAAGGTTGATGTACCCGAAAGGGAATGGGCATCTCCAAAAGAGGACTTCGCTGGTATTTCCTTCCAAAATCCTCCCTCGGGGAACAAGGTGTATTTCCGACCTGGATTAATGCATCCCCCCAAATCCCCCTCCACCTTCTTGGAAGAAACAGTGTCAGGATGTGGCCCGGGCCTATGTGCATCTCTTATATTCGGACTTGCCTTCATTGTTGAAGGTGAATCCTGGGTCGTCCTCGCTGTATTTAGGCGGGGCTGAGAAGACTTCTGGGCAGCCGGTTAGGCCCTTGAGGGCCTCAGCGCCATCTAGCTTCGGTAGGGTGGCTTCATCCACCTCCTAGGCCGTGGTCTACCCTTTGTTCAAATGTTTCTTACTGCTTGCTGAATTTTTCCAGGTCCTTAGCTGTATCACATTGGTCAAACGTGTGTGCGCAGGTGTTTCCTTTTCAACTAATCAGGAAGTGGCGGGATGCCCTACTGCCATTATTTGTTCAGTATTTCCAGATGGAACTGTCGTTGATAGCCAACAAATTTGGCCCGTTTTTATCAGGATGTCCATGCCCTAGATCGTCTTTGAGATAGTGCAATGTGGAGCCTGAAACACCTACTTCGTAAATCCAAGCCTTTCATTAATATAAGCTGTGAGACCTGTGGAAGCTAGTACTTTGTGTGAGCCTGTTTTCTCCACCCTCAAACAGTAGATATAATACCCCCTAGCAAGGCTGTGAGATTCAATGGGTAACTGTGTGTAATGCTAAGCATGGTGTCTGGTAAGAGATTCTTTTATATCCCATTAGTTCACTAGGTGGAATCACCAAGTTCAAATTCATTGTTTAATATTTTGTTTGTTGGAGTACTTACAAGTTCCTCAACTTCTCTGGCTAATTTAATATTTAATGCAAAAGGTAATGACACTATAACATTTTTAGATGCTTAAGGGAAATTCGAAATGCAAAGTGGAACAACATTAAATAACAGGAAACTCACTTGTAAAATAAAGAAAAACAAAACCTATGCTAGCCACATAAGTCCATGAATGCTGAGGAAGCAAAAATTGTGGTATTCCTCTCTCCAGTCTCACTGACGCTTCATTTCTCTTTATCTGCATCAGTTCAACTGGTTGTTTATAATCTAATGCTACCATACCACTAGTCAAAAGAGAGTTCCGTATCTTTGCTGACCTAGTGGTAGACGGATCTTCTCAGGCAAGGTTGACTTTTTCTTAGTTTCTTTTATTTCTTTTTTTGAGACGCAGTCTCGCTCAGTCACTAGGCTGGAGTACAGTGTCGTAATCTCAGCTCACTGCAACCTCTGCCTCCCAGGTTCAAGCTATACTTCTGCCTCAGCCTTCCAAGTAGCTGGAACTACAGGCACGTGCCACCACGCCCAGCTAATTATGTACTTTTAGTACAAACAGCGTTTCACCATATTAGCCAGGATAGTCTCAATCCACCTGCCTTGGCCTCCCAGAGTGCTGGGATTACAGGCGTGAGCCACTGCACGTGGCCAAGGTTGGCTTTTTCAAAGGAAAGGTTACTATAAAACTGAGAGAGAAGTGTTAACATTATAGAATTTGATTATTCGTCTTTTTTTAAGAAATCTGAAGACTGTACAGCTGAACCTAGCTGGCATAAATGACTGCTATCCGTATCTCTGCTGATTTTAACCCTATCTCTTGATTTATCTTGTTCATCAACTGCCCCTATGGTACTTGTTAAGACTGATAAGCTCTCCTCAGGAGTAGACTTCATCTGTTGTACCAGAAAACAAGCCTAGTAGGTGCAGCCATTATTTCGAGGATTAAATGAATGAATGCCTGTAAAGAGCATGGGAGAGGCTGGTACATGGTAAGTACTATTTGAGTACTTGTAAAATTTATTTTTAGAAATCTCTTCTTTCACTCTCTGCCCACAGTAACAAATGATGGTTTTCTCTTTCTGTTTAAACACCAACTTTCCTAGTGGGTCACCCATTAAGTCTGTCTCTAATAGCCTGAGGGATGCCTCAGGGTCTCAGCTTATGTTTAAAACAGAGATAGATTAAATATTCAGTGCACAAGAAATGCTAACTGAGCCTTTCCAAACCCACAATACCAACTGATACTTCCTCAGGAGCCAAGTAAGCCCCATAACAAGAATGACCTTGCAGAAATCTAAGTCTATTTTTTAATGCCATCCAGAAGAACTTAATCCTATAATAGTAAGACATAACTTACAACAGTAAGACAGAAATAAATTTTATTTAATGGCTTTGTTCTAAATTTATTACAACCAAGTATTCCTTTTATTCTGTCCACTAGAGACACCATGCTCTTAAATATTTGGGCATCAAACTGAATAAATGAAATCATAATTAATGGTTTTCTAGTTGTATTAATAAGAAGTATACACAGAAATTGCAATTAAAACAAAAAAGGAAAATATACTTGTTAATGAGATGGATGACATTTTACTTGGTCTGTGCTGTCTGAGTGAGGATGAACAATATACACTGTTTTGAATTTGCTCCCAAGCATGGTAAGATAAAAATATCTAATTTTTTTCTGTGAATTAAGGGGGAAAAGAAATGAAAGAAAATAGCATATAGGATCTCACTTTTATGGTAGCTAAAGATTCAGATCTTCGTGTTACAATTACCAATTAAAAATAGTAATTATATCTGTTTAAATGTATGGTCTTAGCATCTGAGACCCAGCTAAAGAAAATTATTAGTTTTATGAATTATGCTTAGACAATTGTATTTGTATTTATATAATTGTGGATCATATAAAAGACATTGGCATGATTCATAAAATGGAATATTTATATACATATGAGTATATACATACATATATATATATAATTCCAAAGTGTTGTGGTACAGGTACTTCTCATAAATAAAAATTTGTGTGATTAATATGGTCAGATCTCTACTGAGAAAAAAGATATTGGTCCCTGTATCTTATTTAGATTATATAAAAGAAATTTTAAATAAGTCTTACATTTAAGAACAAATATGATCACTGTAAAGCCAAATTTTAATACTTCTCAATATATGAAATAATATAGAATGGACGATAATTCTGTATTGTAGTTAAACTTTTAAAAGAAAACCACAGTAGTGGTAAGAGCCCTACTTCAGCATTTGACCCAAATTTCTTACTAATCTCAAAGTGCCTGAACTCTTTTATCTTAGATCCATGATCATTCTTTCATATCATACAAACATCCTAGCATTTTCAAGCCTTCCAATCGCTTTGATATCATTTTCACAACATCCCTTTGGGTTTGGTATGGTAAGTATTATGTTTTTTTTTGAGATGGGAAAACTAAAGTGCAGGAGGTAAAACACCTGGCCTGAGGTCACATAGTGTAAACGTAGCAGAGCTGGAAAGAAAGCCAAGATGCTATCAGCCTAGTTCAGTGACTTTCCTAAAAACCACACCAGCTCTTATCTTCACACAGATTGCTTTGCCTATCAGGGTAAGTGTATTATTCATGTGTTTTTTCATTTTTTAAGAAATAAATATATGTAATCCATCTTTCAAACTTTCTTTACCAATTTTGCCTTAGACATCTCTGCGAAGAAACTGTATAAAATATACTACATGGTACACTGACAGGGAAAAAAGTGGTACATAAAGTAAAGGTCCCACTATGTAGTCCTTGCCTGTCATCAGTTGGTAAGTCAAAACGAGAAAATGGATGGTGTTAGCTTTATTCATTCTTTTTCTCAGCTTAATGCCAGGTTTATTCAGTAGATTGCTGGTTTTACCTTACAGGGAATCTGAGCTGCCAACCAAAAGCCACTGACTGACCTCAGACTCAAGACCAGCAAATCCTAGGCTGACTGGAAAAAGAAGCCAGTCCAATGGAAATGAGAATTTGTTCAGAAAACTATGGGGTTGGAAAGTGGGGGTGCAGACAATGAGAAGCAAAGATAGAAGACTGAGAGTTAGTCCAAGATGGGCAGATCACAAGGTCAAGAGATCAAGACCATCCTGGCCAACATGATGAAACTCTGTCTCTACTAAAAATACAAAAATTAGCTGGGCATGGTGGCGGGTACCTGTAGTCCCAGCTACTTGGGAGGTTGAGGCAGGAAAATCACTTAAAACCGGGAGGCAGAGGTTGCAGTGAGCTGAGATGTGCCACTGCACTCCAGCCTGGCAATGGAGCAAGACTCTGGCTCAAAAAAAAAAAAAAAAAAAGTCCAGTCACACAACATGGTGCCCAGTACCTTCCATGGTAAGGGATGATACTTAAGCACTCACCAGGGTAAATAGAAGAGGCTGGGCCAAGCGCAGTGGCTCATGCCTGTAATCCCAGCACTTTTGGAGGCTAAGGTGGCCAGATCACGAGGTCAGGAATTCAAGACCAGCCTGGTCAATATGGTGAAAATGTGTCTCTACTAAAAATATAAAAAATTAGCCAGGCGTGGCAGTCCACGCCTGTAGTCTCAGCTACTTGGGAGGCTGAGGCAGGAGAATCGCTTGAACCCAGGAGACAGAGGTTGCAGTGAGCTGAGATCATGCCACTGCACTCTAGCCTGGGCAACAGAATGAGACTCCATCTCAAAAAAAGAAAAAAAAAGAAGAGCTGCCTTCACCTGCCTGAGGCTTTAGCTGTCTGGGTCCCAGGCAGCCCCCTGAAAGTTGAGGGAAATCAATCTTGGCATGTATGTAAACCAGACACGCAGGATACCTTAGGTATTGTGCACACCAGCTGGGCAACTCAGTCCTAGAGAGAAAGTTCATAAGCTTGGCTATTGAACAGACAACACAATATCCATAATACTGGATCTTCCTTGAATTCTCCACAGTGTTACTCCTGAGACTCTCAAGAGATACCTTTCTTGTTGACACATGTATCTTTATTAAAAGGAAAAAAGAATTATTACTTGACACAGTTCAGAAGAATTAACATATTATGGCCAAAATAGCCTACCTTCAGTCATTTAATGTTTTAAGAGTTTTGTGTTTGTTTTATTGAGATGGACTCTCACTCTGTTGCACAGGCTGGAGTACGATGGTGTGATCTTGGCTCACTGCAACCTTTGCCTCTTGGGTTCAAGTGATTCTCCTGCCTCAGCCTCCAGAGTAGCCGGGATTATAGGCACCCACCACCACCTCTAACTAATTTTTGTATTTTTAGTAGAGACTTGGTTTCACCGTGTTGGCCAGGCTGGTTTCAAACTCCTTAACTCAGGTGATCTGCCCGCCTCGTCCTTTCAAAGTGCTGGGATTACAGGTGTGAGCCACCATGTCCAGCCCCCTGTCATTTAATGTTTTAAAAAGTCATTTTCTTACTCTATAGCTATAAAAAAGGATGTGCTTATGTTCTTTGCAAGGATATGGATGAAGCTGGAAGCCATCATTCTCAGCAAACGAACACAGGAACAGAAAACCAAACACCATATGTTCTCACTCATAAGTGGGAGATGAACAATGAGAACACATGGAGGGGAACATCGTACACTAGGGCCTGTCGGGGAGTTGGCGGGCAAGGGGAGGGAGAGCATTAAGACAAATACCTAACACATTCAGGGCTTAAAACCTAGGTGATGGATTGATAAGTACAGCAAACCACCATGGCACATGTGTACCTATGTAACAAACCTGTACATTCTGCACATGTATCCCAGAATTTAAAGTAAATTTTTTTAAAAAGTCATTTTCTGAATATGATTCTATTTTCATGATATACATTACTATACTAGAACCTAGTACAAAAACAGAGCAATAAATAATTATTGAATGAGTGGATTAACAGTCTTAACCTCTTAATTTTATACACACACACACACACACACACACACACACACACACATATATTCCTCTGAGTTTTGTGTAACAAAGTACAAGTTAGTTCACCTTAACTCATCCAGAGCATATTATCAAAAGAGCCATCTTCATAGGCAAATGACTCACAAAAGATAAAATATGTAAATGAAAGGTAGTATACTATGCTAGTGTTCTTTTATCATCAAGATTCTTATACCTTGTAGCCAACAGAAATGATTCAAGAAATGTAATTATGATACAGAGTATAACTTTTAATGAAGAATATTTCTAGACCATTTTCTATTCATTTATTATCATATTTAATGTCATAAGGCTCATAAAATTTTCTCAGTCTTTTTTTAGTGACTAAATCATTCTGAGGGAAAATTTCTAAGCTTTAATAGGTTAATATTGAATTAGGAAACAGGATTCAGGTAAATTTGATAAAGGATTTCAGTGTTTCTGTGTCTGAAAAAGGAATTCTGGAATAGCAAAGTCCTGTCTTAAGCTAAAATCCACAAGTTTATGGTCACAGGAATGATTAAGTTACTGTAAAAAATAAGTTTAAATATATCAGAGCTAGTCAAAAGAGAGAAAGAAACCAACCTTTTCAGTCTGCAAAGTATTAGTAATACCAATTCACCATGACTAATAAGGAACACCCAGAAACAGAAGCACCTGGCAACATTAAGCAAATTACAAACATAGTTCAACATATTAGGCCAAAGAAAAAATACAGTATCTTTTTTTGAAAATAATTGTATAAATATTCTAAATATCTATTATCCTATTATTTGTTAATGAACTTTGCTTTTCAATTTGAGTCAATAATAAATTGAACTAGCATAAACATGTGCATATGTGCATGCATTTCTGTTGGTTATATACTTAATAGTCAGAATTGCAGGTTTCATGATGGGTGTCTAGTCGGATTTAAGAGATGCTGGCAAACACTTTCTCAAACTGGTTATACCTATTTATGCTTCCACCAGCGGCATTTAAAAGTTCATGTTGCTCGCATTCTCATCAGCACTTTCTATAGTCAACCCAATTTTACTATCAGCATTTCAGGTAGAATGTAGTGATGTCTCATTTTGGTTTTGATTTGCGCCTTTCTAAGAGCTAATGGGATTGGTAATTTTCATACATTTTTTGGCATACAATGTCTTTTATAAAGACTAGGAAGCATTTGATACGATTAAACAATTTCTGATGTTAAAACACTTCATAAAATAGGGATAAGTGGATGTGTTCTTATTTTGTAAGGAGCTATCTTTTTTATTTTTTTAAATGGATTTTCACTCTTGTTGCCCAGGCTGGAGTGCAGTGACATGATCTCAGCTCACCCCAACCTCTGCCACCCAGGTTCAAGTGATTCTCCTGCCTAAATCTCCCAAGTAGCTGGGATTACAGGCATGCACCACCACGCCTGGCTAAGATTTTGTATTTTTAGTAGGGACAGGGTTTCTCCATGTTAGTCAGGCTGGTCTTGAACTCCTGATCTGCCTGCCTCAGCCTCCCAAAGTGCTGGGATTATGGGCATGAGCCACCACGCCCGGCTAAAGAGCTAGCTTAAACAAGTTGCATCAACATCAAAATATGGAATCATCTCCATTCAAATAACAGAAAAGACAGAATTGGTAAGAATTGGCTAATGCATGTAGATGAGAAAATTAAGAGGTAAAAGTAAGGGAAAGTTGTAATAATTATTGTTATTTGTAGTTTATGCTATTACCCCAAAAATAGTGTTCACTGGAAAACTTGTTAGAATTAACAGGAGAGATTGATACAGAGTCAATCAAGAAACATATGGACACTTACCCAGTTTAGCATGGGGATACATTCCTAGATGTTAGGGCTCTAACTGAACTTATTTATGGGATCCTGTATTCCTGTGGAGATGTAGTATAGACATTGTACTTAAGTGATTGCTCAATCCTCAGTTGTAAGCAATGTTTAGAATGTCCTTCAAAATGTCAAAGACTTCTACCAGTCTCCTAATTTTCTTTATTCTCTGCTTCCTCAAATATTTCCTTAAAAGCATCACACGTTGGCAGAACATGTGTGTCCTCAGCTACCTCTTGATTCTCTGCCCTTGTTGGTATCATAACTTTGGAAGTCAGTGCATATAAAAATGATTTACTAGAACTCAGGACAAAAACTGGAAGGAGAGGCTCAGGCAGAGAACACGAAAACACAACACACATTGTGGAACCACTCAGCTCAGGACAGTTTTGACTTTGCTTATTGTTTGTGTACACCAGTAAATCGCTGGTGGAACATATGATGGCACTCAGTGCATGGAGAAAAGTCCTATTAACAGAATATCATAGATAAATATGTAAATACCTGTTACGCATACAGCATATTCTACTTTTTAAAATATCATAAAGACAAACAGCAAATGGGAGATATGATATACCCAATTGTATTATAAAATTAATAAACTATAGCTTACTTCATACAAATGTTAATGTGAGATCATATAATAAACAACAACAAAAAGATTTCAAGTGCAGTAGCAACAAAATATACATAATACTGATAAATAAACTGAAAAGGAAATGTGCAAAACTAATGTGAAGAAAAAACATCAATAAAGTGAAGACAAAAAAGAAGGCTTGAAAATGAAAAGGGCTGGCTGGGTACAGTGGCTTATGCTTGTAATCCTAGCACTTTGGGAGGCTGAGGCAGTTGGATTGCTTGAACCCAGGAGTACAAGACCAGCCTGGGAAATATAGTGGGACCCCACCTCTATAAAAAATGCAAAAATTACCCAAGCATGATAGTACACACCTGTAGTCCCAGCTACTCAGGAGGCTGAGGTGGGAGGATCACTTGAGCCCGGGAGGTCGAGGTTGCAGTGAGCCATGATCGTGCCACTCCAGCCTGGGAGGCAGAGTGAGACCATGTCTCGAAAAGAAAAAGCTAGCCAGGTGTGGTGTTACACACTTGTAATCTCAGCTATTCAGGAGACTGAAGCAAGAGAATTGCTTGAACTCGGGAGGCAGAGATCACAGTGAGCTGAGTTCATGCCATTGTACTTCAGCCTGGGCAGTAGAGTGCCTGTCTTTAAAAAATAAAACAAATAAATAATGAAAATCATAGGAAATTCAATATTATAAAGATGTGAATTCTTCCTAAATGTAACCATGAATGTTGGAGAGTAACCAAAGTAGAAAATTACAGTTACTTATCTTAAAATAGATAGTTTAAGGCACCACAGTAAGCATGCCTCCATGGCAAGAGACAATACCCTTACTATAACAATATTTACAATTATGACCAATTAGGTTTCCACTCACAGTACAACAGCCAATCAGCTGAGAGACAAAGTGTTGTAGAAAGGAAAGTGACTTTAAGAGAGCCAACTAGGCCAGGCAGGGTGACTCACACCTGTAATCTCAACACTTTGGGAGGTTGAGACAAGTGGATCACAGGAGCCCAGGAGTTAGAGACCAGCCTGGGCAACATAGCAAAACACCATCTCTACTAAAAATACAAAAATTAGCTGGGCATGGTGGTGCACAACTGTAGTCCCAACCACGCAGCAGACTGAGGTGGGAGGATCACCTGAGTGCAGTAGGTAGAGGCTATAGTGAACTGAGATTGTGTCGCTGCATTCCAGCCTGGGCAATGGAGTGAGACCCTGTCTCCCCCTGGGAAAAAAGAGAGAGAGAAGATGGCAGGCAGACTAATGTCCTAAAGAACCATCATAAGTTAATAGAAATCTCAGACTTCTTTAAGGTTAGGGGAAGGGGGAAGAGGGAAGCGTTTGAGATACAGAAGTAACCAATGATCACAGACATCTGGGTGGCAGTGAGGATTGGAGGTGAGGGTGAAAGGGATGGGTTAAGAAACCTTGGCCGGGCGCGGTGGCTCAAGCCTGTAATCCCAGCACTTTGGGAGGCCGAGGCGGGTGGATCACGAGGTCAAGAGATCGAGACCATCCTGGTCAACATGGTGAAACCCCGTCTCTACTAAAAATACAAAAATTTAGCTGGGCATGGTGGTGCATGCCTGTAATCCCAGCTACTCAGGAGGCTGAGGCAGGAGAATTGCCTGAACCCAGGAGGCGGAGGTTGCAGTGAGCCGAGATCACGCCATTGCACTCCAGCCTGGGTAACATGAGGGAAACTCTGTCTCAAAAAAAAAAAAAAAAAAAAGAAACCTTGTCCTTGCTCCTGGAAGTCCTTAACATAACATTGTTACTTGTGTGTACACCCTCATTATCTCTTCGGGTTAGTTTAGGGGGAACTATTATCATCTTTGCTTTAAAGTTAAACTACAAACCAAATTCCTCCCATGGTTAGCTTGGCCTATGTGCAGAAGAAAGCAAAAGGAGTTAACCTAAAAATATCATGTGGATGAGAGGGTTAGGAACAAAATGGAGTTAGTCATGCTAAGCCTCCTTTTCACTGTTATATTGTTAGCTTGGTATAGAAATGTAGGTTGTTGGGTTTTTTTCCCCAACCTTTGAAGATATTATTTAATTGTCTTATGGTATCTATGGTTGCTATTTGTCTCATTATCATTCTTTTGTAGATAATTTCTATCACTATTACAGGGTTTTTTTCCTGATGTTCTGTGGTTTCAATATCTTGTTTCTCAATAATGTGTTTTCCTTTATCCTGGTAAAGACTCAGGGTTATGGTGTCTTTCTTAAAGTCTGTAAAGTTCTCAGCCATTAGTCCTCTGAATATTGCTTTCCCCTCATTCTCTCTAGAGGCTCCTTCACAGATTCTATTTGGCATATGTTGGATCTTCCCATTCTCTGTCTGTTGGTTGCCTTCTCTTTTAATTTTCCATTTTTTCATCTCCATATGCTTCATTCTTGTTAGATTCTAAGCTATATATTTAATTCAATTATGGCCTCACTTTTCTCTTCTTGTTTTTGACGTTTTCAATGTCTTACAATGGAAAGAAGGCTTCCCTCTTAAATACTCAGTCTACCATCTTACAAGAAGTTGAAATATTAAATCAACAGGCTCAAAGAACACAACATTGGTCAGGTGCAACAGCTCACACCTGTAATCACAGCACTTCACTTTGGGAGGCTAAGCGGGCAGATCACTTGAGGTTAGGAGCTCAAGGCCAGCCTAGACAACATGGGGAGGCTAAGCGGGCAGATCACTTGAGGTTAGGAGTTCAAGACCAGCCTAGACAACATGGTGAAAGTCTGTCCCTACTAAAAATACAAAACAATTAGCCAGGCATGGTGGTGTGCACCAGTAATCCCAGCTACAGGAAGGCTGAGGCAGAAGAATCACTTGAACCCGGAAGTTGGAGGTTGCAATGAGCCAAGATCACCCCACTGCACTCCAGCCTGGGCAACAAAGCAAGACTCCATCTCAAAAAAAAAAAAGAAAAAAAAGAAAAAAAGAAAAGAAAAAGAATACAACATGTCCCAAGAAAAAAATAATATATATTGATTACCACTGATCAGTATACTCAATAAATAGCAGAAAGGAAAGCATCTTAAGGGCATCCAAACAAAAATGATCAGCTCATTAAAAAGAAAAATTAAGGCCAGGCACAGTGTCTCATGCCTGTAATCTCAACACTTTGGGAGGCCAAGGCGGATGGATCACCTGAGGTCAGGAGTTCAAGACCAGCCTGGCCAACATGGCGGAAGATTATCTCTACTAAAATACAAAAATTAGCCAAGTGTGATGGTGCATGCCTATAGTGCCAGCTACTTGGGAGGCTGAGGCACAAAAATCACTTGACCCCAGGAGGTGGAGGTTGCCGTGAGCCAAGATTGTGGCACTGTAGCCTGGGTGACAGAGCAGTACTCTGTCTCAAAAAAAAAAAAAAACTAATTCTTTTCTGGCTTTAATGGCTCAGACTTCTCTACAGGAACATTGAGTTCTACAATAATTTTCAGAAGTAGTCATCAGGGAAAGAAAATACCATGTAATAATTTTAGACCCACACATCTCGTTGCTTAGAATAAAGGCAATAGACAGATACATTTTTTATCTTTTTTCTTTTTCTTTTTTTTTTTTTCTTTTCTTGAGTCAGAGTCTTGCCTTGTCACCCAAGCTGGAATGCAATGGCTTACTGCAACCTTCACTTCCTGGGTTCAAGAGATTCTCCTGTCTCAGCCTCCCAAGTAGCTGGAATTATGCCACGATGCCTGGCTAATTTTTTGTATCTTTAATAGAGATGGGGTTTCACCATGTTGGCCAGGCTCATCTCAAATTCCTGACCTCGTGATCCACCCTCCTCGGCCTCCCAAAGTGCTGGGATTACAAGCATGAGCCAACTGTACCTGGCCCAGACAGATACTTTCAAACGTGAAAGAAATCAGGAAATACACTTCCCATGAATCTCTTCTTGAAAAAACCTGCTATACGAGAACTTCAGCTTTCAAAGTGCTGCAGGAAGAAACAATGGTGAAGGGAATAATAGTGACCATTGAATCAATAGAAATTTAGGATGAACAAAGACTGAACAATTAGGTTATTGCATAATAAGTGTAATAACTGAACTCACTAAAATTGGGAAGAGGAAGCAAAGAGAAAGGCAGCAGTTATGTAAGGTTATTTGTTTCCTTATCGATCACAGAGGAAAGAAAAAAGGAATTTGTTTAAAGCTGATTAGTCAAGTTATAGAGGTCTAATGTGTTTGAAAATAAAAAGGAAATTACTAAATTAATTCTTTAACCTAGCAAGATCAGATGGTGGGAAAGAAGGGAGTTTATATAAAGATCAAAAACAGGCAAAACTAATATACAAATTATTTTTGGCAGGGTACTAACTGGGAGAGGGCAAGAAAGTGTCTTCTGGGGTCCCGGTGGTCACACATAAAGAATCATCAATCTTTACACATAAGAGGCGTGTCCTTTACTATATGTATATTATAACTCAACACATGTTTTTAATTCAAAGGAGCTCTTAAAAATTGTTCAACAAAACTAAAGAAATGAAAAAATAGAACAGTAGAAGAAATATAACTTATTCTTCTTAATCTAAGAAAGCCATGTAGACATGAATAAGATATAGAGGAAGCAAATGATATAATTAAGCATGTCAATCTAACTAAAATATATGTGAAACTTCATACTCTGTGAAAGAGAATATACTTTTGCTTCAAGTGCTTATGGGACATTTATAAAATTGACCATATTTTAGACTACAAGGATGGTCTTTGGTGTCATAAGATCAGCGGTGTGTGTATCAACCTGGATCTCTGAGTGACCATGTGGAGCACACCCACATTATTTGTAGCAATAATCCACATTGCCATAGAGTCTGAGGGAGAACTTGACCTTCATTTTATTAATCAACTGATATTTCAGGAATAATTTATATCATGGCATAGCATAGCCTATGACAACTAATAAATTAGATTAACAAAAACAATGGAACAAAATAGAAATTCAGAGTCAGACCCAAATGAACATAGAAATTCAGTATGTATTGCTATGGTTTGGGTCTGTGTTTTCACCAAAATCTGATGTTGAATCATAATCCCCAGTGTTGGAGGTGGGGCCTGGTGAGATGTGAGTGGATTACAGAGGCAGAGTTCTCATGAATGATTTAGCACCATCTCCTCAGTGCTGTTCTTGTGATAGTGAGTGAGTGAATTATCACAAGATCTGGTTGTGTTAAAAGTGTGTAGCACCTCCCTTCTTCTCTCTTGTTCCTGCTCTGGCAATGTAAGACATTCCTGGTTCTCCTTCACCTTCCATCATGATTGTAAATCTCCTGAGGCCTCCCTAGAAGCAGAAGACACTATGCTTCTGTACAGCCTGCAAAACAGTGAACCAATTAAACTTCTTTTCTTTATAAATTACCTAGTCTCAGATATTTCTTTATAGCAGTACAGAAACAAACTAATACATATACAAAAGTGGCGTTTTTTCAAGTCATGGGGAAACATGAGAGCAGTCATTAAGTGGAGAAGGAACAACACTAACATCGAGGAGAAACTAGGCCTGCTTAATTTTTTATAACAAAAATGTCCACAGTTCAATGTTTTAAACATAAAAACATAAAAAAAAAATAGTTAAAATACCAGGAGAAAGTGTGAATCTTTCTATTGTCTCAGAATGGGGGAGGCCTTGCTAACAAAGAAAATAAATGATTAATAAATGTCACTATACAAAATTTAAATTTTCTTTATTGGAAGTGTTTCAAAAGTAAAGCTATAAATCAATGTGATAGGAAAATAAAAATTTGAAATGCATAAGAGAGAAAAAGAATTAATTTCCTTAATATTTAAAAAAATACTTACATAAGAAGAATATATTACATAATATTTTTAAAAGCACTTACATAAGAGAAATAGGGAAAGGAGCTTCTCAGGGGAAATAATCATTTTAAGTACATGGAAAGTTGTTGTGCATCTTAAATTTTGAATATGCAAATTAAAATCACAACAAGGTACCTTCCTACACCTATTGATTTGGCAAATAATACACTATAATGACAAGACATTGTCAACGGCAGTATAGACTAATGCAAGCCTCTAAGTGGTGCACTTGTCGGTATTTATTAATATTTTAAATACAAATACTCTTTGGTGTAGCAATTACTATTTTTAAAAATTATCCTGCAGTTAATGCTTACACATATGTGCAAAGACACAAACACTGGGATCTATGTTTGTAGTAAAGTTATACATAGGATGACTGGAAACAAACTATTTGCCACCAGTAAGGGACTGGGTAAATAAATGACATCAGTGCAATTGGAAATTATGCTCATAGAGGCCTCAGGTTGATTGCATGCAAGTTGATACGGCCTGACAGTTAAGCTCCAGAAAACCGTACATGTGGTGCTTTGCTTTGTATTTTTGGGATTCCCTAAAGGCAGCATATAGCACAGTCATGCTGGATAATCTGAGTTTTAAAAGGAGACTGTTTATAAGTTCTGGTTGGGGTGCGGAAAAACCTCTAGAGAGAGGATGAGGCACTGTAACCACAAAAAGGCCTAAACAGGTGAAGGAAAGGCACAAATACAATACATGGAAGAAAAGAGTCACCGGAGAGAGCCACAGTGGGATCTCAGGAAGCCAGGCCAAGGCCCCACCTCTCTTCTCTTCTCTCATCTTCCAACGTGAAGCCCAAGGTGCAGGAGCCTGAGGATGCATCTAAGAGGAACTCTGAGTGACGAAGAAAAGGTCAAAAGTGGATATGCAGCGGAAATGGGAGGTACACAGCACAGTACTTTTCAAAACATGGGGATACAGACACACTTATGTACCCAGGAAACTGGCACAAAGAGATACCTTTGAGTAAGAACCACAAGAATTCGGGCATTTGCAGTATGGGGTGGGAGAAAATCACACTTTCTCTGTATTCTCTGTGGAAAGTTTTTAAGTCTTATGCCTGCATCATTCTTTTGATTAAAAAAAATTAGCTTGTGGCAGAATTTCTTCTAGAGGGAAAACTCTGGTTTAGCAAAGCATCTTGATAGTCATCCTAGCTGAAGAAAAGGAAGTTCTGAAAAGCAAAGGAGCAAGGAAAAGAGGGGAAAAAAATTCTCTCTTCATAAGAATGGGCAGAAAGTGGGAAAAGTGAAAAATTTGAGGAGAGATACAAGGGCTTAGAAAATAATGGGTAGCTGACGCCTGAGGAGAAAAAAAACACAAGAATGACACAGATTTCTAAGGACAAGCTTTCTCAGTTTTATATTATGCCTATTCTTCAGAAAAGCCAGCCACATCCACTGCCTTGTTTATGGTATGTGGCAATTAATGGAATAGGGACTCTGCTTCCTGTTTTGGATTGTTTTAGGACTGAGAATCAAAAAGAACTACTGTTAGATCAATCTGAAAGAAATTTCATCCTCAACCAGAAATTGGGACAGAACCTGGCTTCAGAAAACATAAGCCCCTAGAAAGTCTTCAGCAGTATAGGAGAGATACAGATTTTCACCATATTTGAGGTTGGAGGTTAAGCCGGTATTAGGAAAAGACTGAGTCTAAATAGCTGGTGCTTCGAGCATGCCTGGGGAGCTGTGTGATATATACAGAATTAAAGCAGAACCAAACAAATGCATTCAGGAACAGATCTGACTCAGGTGTTTCCACAGATGTCTAAGAATCCATATGGAGAAATATGTAAAGCTCTGAGCTCAAGTATTTTGCGTTGGTTCTTTTGCATATATATTAGCAGGGGTAAGAAGTTTAATATTATTGTGAAAGTTAATAGTCAGTGCTTTAAGATTTAGAAGAGGCTAACCATCAGGCTGTCTTTGATCACAATAAATCCAGGATTTTAATCCTTTTTTGTTATCTCCATTTTCCACAAAAACAACATTAATGACAATAGCAAAAACTGAATGTGAAAAATTGGTCTTGTAAGTTTTGCAATAAATATGAAAACATCGCATACATATAATAATAATTTTATAATTAGTTACAAATCTGAAGAGGACTTCAAGATATCTAGAAATGATAGAATTGGTTAGGCAAAACCAATATCTTTTTATGAAAGAACATGAGATTTTTCTTTCTTTCTTTTTTTTTTTTTTTTGAAACAGAGTGTGACTCTGTCGCCCAGGCCAGTGTGACCCCAGCTCACTGCAACCTTCGCCTCCTAGGTTCAAGTGATTCTCCTGCCTCAGCCTCCTGAGAAGCTGGGATTACAGGAATGCACCATCACACACCCAGCTAAACTTTTTTGTATTTTTAGTAGAGATGGGGTTTCACCATGTTTACCAGGCTGGTCTCCAATTCCTGACCTCAGGCGATCCTCCTGCCTCAGCCTCCCAAAGTACTGAGATTACCAGTGTGAGCCATCACGCCCAGCCAAGATCTTTCTCATATCAAAGGCCTGCATCTATTTTTAGTAAAACTTTTGTCATACCATATTCCAAATATATAAAATCTCTGATACACAGTCAGGTATTTGGGCTTGTTTTTCTAAAAGTAATGATAGGTTGTATTTTTAGAAGATTACAATATGTAGGGTTTTGCTCTCTCCTCACCAACAATACATACCTGTGAATTAACCAGTTGGTTTAAGGATACTAGCAATGGCCATGGAAGTGTTTTTTTTTTTTTTCAAATTAAAGTTAAACAACCTACATACAATAGGCTCATTTGTACAATACATACAACCACCAACTAGAGGAAGTGGCTCAGAGTCTTAGCAAAATGAAAAGACTCACGTTAATAATTAATTTACAGTTTGAGGGATATGTGTAGAGAAATATACATAGGCATACAAAGTTAAATATTTATTGATGTAACTATATTAATATTCTGTCTACCTACAAAAAGAATTTGACCTAATTTATAATTTTTTTTAAAATCACAAACACAATATAATGCCAAATCAGGCAGAAAGAAACAACACAGAGAAACATACATTACCTCTACTACTCTGTCCTTTTTCTCCTTTCATGGGGGTGACCACACTGCAGAGTGTCTGGGAAATTATTTACCTTGCAAATAAAATTATAGCCAACTTTTTCCAAACTTTTTACTCAGGGACTCAAAATTATTAACCATGCCTGATCTGTGAGAAATGGTAAATTGATTTTTAAATGTCTGTCTTTTTTTTTTTTTAACATTTAATGCCATGTAGGAAAACTGAACCTATTCTCCCTCTCCAATAAAATATTCACTCATGTTCCAAGATACTCTAGTGTTAGTATGTAGTAATATATTTCAGGAGTGCCTGTGACACAAACAGTGTATCTGTCCTGAAAGATGATCATTTTATTCTTTCTCTTATGAAAGCTAGTGAATTAACCTCACTACAAGTTGTGGCTTTTGCCACAAAACAGGTGGGCAGTAAATTTTGTTTTCTTTCCTGTTCTAGGTGAAGAAGTTAATTTATAAGGTAAGTTAAACGTGTGCTATCTGTAATTTAGAATGGTTGAAAAGAGTAAGCTCAAAGAGAAGATGAATAAAACATTTTTACAGTGGTAAATTATTTAAATAGTGTTAATTAATTTAATCCTCATCAGAAGATTCCCTGACCTTGTCATTTAAGGACAGAAGCTCCCAGGCAGTTTCTTATTTTAACACTCCCCCTCAACACAGTATGCATGGTTCATAATAGACTCGTATAAAAATTCAAAAATGGAGCTATATTGGGCAGAAAATGGAATTCTTTAACACCACTGTAGAACACTGGCTCCATATTCTTTCTGATATTATACATACATACACACATATTCACAATATGCTATAATTGCATGTATATGTTATATAATATATATTATTAAACAAATGAAATAATCTTAAAATTATTATTCTTTCACCTGACCTTTTCACTCAACATATTATGGACATTCACCAATGTAAATTCATGTAGATCTACATTATCCTTTTGATGGCTGCATAGTATTCCTTTGCATGAATTTATCATAATATAATTTGGTGTGTACTTAGCAGACTTCAGTCTGCATTATGATCACCTATGAAGTTTGGTCATTCTCCTCTTGCCAGTGTCCAGCTTATACAGAAGGTCTGGCATGAGGCTCAAACATTCATATATTTAGGAGTGTCTTCTAACCAATGGAAAAAATAAAAATAGATAAAAATTAAAATTTAAAAAAAGGAGTATTTAGAGGAGACTCTGAAACACACCAAATATTGAGAACTACTTATTCAACAACTTTGTTGTTGACAGGCATTTCATTTCTTTCTAATTTTTAAAAACACAGCACTAGGGCTGGACAAGGTAGCTCACGCCTATAATCCCAGGACTTTGGGAGGCCAAGGTAGGCAGATCACTTGAGACCAGGAGTTCAAGACCAGCCTAACCAACATAGTGAACTCCCATCTCTACTAAAAATGTGCCAGGCGTGGTGGTGGGTGCCTGTAGTCCCAGCTACTCACGAGCCTGAGGCAGGATAATTGCTTGAACCTGAGAGGCAGAGGTTGCAGTGAGCCCAGATCATGCCATTGCACTCCAGCCTGGGAGACGAGAAAGACACCATCTAAAAAATAATAATAATAAAAAACAAAACAAAACAAAACAAAAACACTAGAATAATATTGACACCTGAAAATAGAAAAAATAGAGAGCTGGGAAGGAGAAATTATATTTTTCTCTCTTCCCTTTATTTCTTTCCACCTTTCTTCCTGTTTCCCTCCCAGAGTCTGAACTTTCTACTTCTTCTCATTCCATGGAAGGAAAAATAAAACATTAGATAGTTCTGAGGAGAAAATTAGAAAAATGTAAAATGGTGATGGCAATGGGGGAGAGAGGTCATCCTCGGGCTTTGGAATAAGTGAATGAAAAACGATGAGGCCAGGTTTCTCATCCTAGGTGTGCCATTAGGAAACAGGAATGCCAATTTTCATTTCATCAGGGCTTCTATCTATGTACTTAATTTTCACAATTGTTGCAAATTTAAGCAATAGAGGTGAATGGAGGAAGCACTAGACTTTAATGCTCTCTCCTTCACTCTCTAGCTGTGTGACCTTTGATATGTCAGCCTCTCTGTGCATCAGTTTCCTTGTCTATAAAATGTGTGAGCTGGTCAATCTACAGTCCTTTCAGGTCTGTCATTCTTTAATTCCATGAAAGAACAATTTGTTTCATTTTGTAACCAACCCCATTTCAGAAAAAGAACTTTTTTAAAATTCTTATTTATTTATTTTTAGAGATGTGGTCTCACTATGTTGCCCAGGGTGGTCTCAAACTCATGACCTCAAGCAATCCTCCCTCTTCAGCCTCCCAATTAGCGGGGATTACAGGCATGTGCCACCTTAACCTGACATAATGCTAATTTTAAAACCCATGGGCATTAGAGTATGTGACAACGAGCATTCTTCAACACATACATATACGTATGGCCTATTCTCTTGGCACTCAGTGTTTTAGAAAACCATATAGTATCTGATGTACCATGGCTGAGAAAGGTTACAGTAGGACATATATTATACACATATCCTTCCATGTAATCCTTTGTCGATTGCAAGAAGGTTTTAATACATCAGTGGAAATCACTCTGCAAAGACTAATAAGTGAGAAAATGATGCTGTAAGATATCGACAATTTAAAACAATTTCCAGCAAATAGAAAATTTAGGCTAAAACTCAAAGACTGTAGTCAGGGACTTTTCGTCTTTCAGAAATAGGAAGTGTGGCTGAGTGTGGTGGCTCACGCCTGTAATCCCAGCACTTTGGGAAGCCAGGGTGGGCAGATCACCTGAGATCAGGAATTCAAGACCAGCCTGGCCAACATGGTGAAACCCCCATCTCTACTAAAATTACAAAAAATTAGCTGGGTGTGGTGGCACACACCTGTAATCCCAGCTACTTGGGAGGCTGAGACAGGAGAATTGCTTGAACCAGGGAAGCAGAGGTTGCAGTGAACCAAGATTGTGCCATTGCACTGTAGCCTAGATGACAGAGAGGGACTTCGTCTCAAATAAATAAATAAGAAAAAAAAAAAAAAAAAAAAGAAGTGTGTTCATGAGAACTATGCTTTTCTGATTAAGACAATTGTCTAAAACCAAGCCACACAATTATGAAATGAAAGTCTGCCTAGGCTAAAATAGACACCAAGTAAGTGACAAATACTTGAATAACAGTGAACCATAAACTGATATAAATAGGAAATTCAGCAGTTGGCTGATATCAGCTAGAAGACTTCTGCCTAATGTCTTACCATGACTCCTCTTATAGTGGGTTAAATGGTGGCCTCCCCAAAAATATGTTCTCCTGGAACTTGCGGATATTACTTAATTTGAAAAGAAAAAAAGGTCTTTAGAGATATAATCTGTGATTTAGAGTAGCCCCGTATCCAATGTCAACGGTCTTTATATCAGAGAAGGCAGTGTGAAGACAGAGGCAGAGACTGGATGACGCACTACAAGCCCAGCAGTGCCAAAGACTGCCAGCAGCCACCAGAAACGAGGAGAGAGGCCTGGGCTGGGTACTCCCTCATAGCCACCAGCGGGAACCAAGCTGCACACACCTTGATTTTAGACTTCTGGAATTCTGGCCTCCAGAACCATGAGAGAATAAATTTCTGTTTTAAACCATCCAATTGTGGTAATTTGCCCTGGTAGCTCCAGAAAAATAATACACCTCTTTAAAAATATAGTTTCCAAAAATACTAACCTACTCAGTTTCCTGAGCACACTACATACACACACACACACACACACACACACACACACATATTATAATCCCCAAATCTTTTAGGGATTAGGTGATCTTGGCCTAAATCCTATTTCTATGACCCGTGATGGTCAAAACCCTCCTCCATGTGTCCTGTAAATGTCCACGCATACTTCCTCATGGTTGGGGCTGCCACATCAAGTTGCACAGACTCCCTGGCTAGAAGACCTTCTGTAGTGCACAGTCTGCAGTTTACCAGCACTCTACCCTCAAAACTATGCACCTGCCATGGGGCTACAATGCCTGTTTTTCACACAAAGGTACCACTGTGTCCCAAAGAGGTATCACTTAAAAATGTGTACAAAAATGGCATGTCAGCAGCAGTGGTTCTCCCTGTCCACTCTCTTGCCACTGATCCTTGCCACGGCTCTCCCAGGACTGGTATCCACAAATAATTCTTTTATTTTAAGTTTTTAAATTGTTATTTTAGGTTCAGTGTACATGTGCAGGTTGATTATACAGGGAAATTCATATCAGAGGGGTTTGTGGTATAGATTATTTTGTCACCCAGGTACTAACTTTGTCCCCAATGGTTATTTTTTCTGATTCTCTCCCTCCTCCTGCCCTTCGTCCTCAAGTAGACCCCAGTGTCTGTTGTTCCCCTCTTTATGTCCATGTGCTCTCATCATTTAGCTCCCACTCATAAGCGAGAACATGCAGTATTTGATTTTTTGTTCCTGAATCAGTTTGCTAAGGATAATGCACAAATAATTCTTTTTTCTTTTCAGTTACTATAGTTCTAGGAGCACAAATAATTCTTAAACCTAGTGAGAGATTACCAGAGGTTGCACAGAAATTCCATCATATACCATACAATTTCACCATCATGTTTAGTTTTCCATTCATGTTCTCTCCTTTCCAATGTCCTGAAATTCTTACACATGACTTTGCTACTGATATAAGTCATACCATCAACCCTGTCTGTGCACCACATTCTGGAGAATAAAATTTTCCCCATCTTCTTTCACTATTTTAAGTCTCAGAGACTTTAAACATGCTGGCTCCTTATACCTTTGTCAGAAATAAACTCTTGCCTATTTATCTTTCAAACACTATTTCAAAATGAAAGAAATTGAATTATTAAAAAGTAAAGATCATGCAAAACCAAATTCACCAGTCAGTCTCTATCTCTCACAGATGAGCCTCTGTTCTCTCCTATCTCTCCCCAGCTGGATGGTAGCTCTTTAAATGCTCAGCCCTGACTACTGCTCCTCCCACGCTGCATTTAATCACACACTCAAATGTTTGTTTTCTAAGCACTTTTCTTATAATCAAATATCCTAAGAGGATTAGAGTCAAATGGCTATAATCAAGTTTAAATTCCTGTCATTTTCCAAAAATTGATAACATTAAAAGTCTGACAAATTCTGCTGGCTACCACTCTTTGTAATGACTTAGACACAGGCTAGAGTGGAGTCTTTTTCTTTTCTGCATGAGATTTCTGCAGTAGTTTGGGGTTGCCCTTGTTTTTTGCACTTCTACTGGGACATCATTTTTTTTTTTTTTCAGACAGGGTCTCACTCTGTCACCCAGGCTAGAGTGCAGTGGCATGGTATTGGCTCACTGGAACCTCCACCTCCTGGATTCAAGCAATTCTCCTGCCTCAGCCTCCAGAGTAGCTGGGATTACAGGCGCCTACCACCACACCCAGCTTATTTTTGTATTTTTAGTAGATACAGGGTTTCTCCATGTTGGGTAGGCCAGTCTCAAACTCCTGACCTCAAATAATCTGCCTGCCTGATCCACCTACCTCAGCCTCCCAAAGTGTTGGGATTACAGGGATGAGCCACCATGCCTGACCCACTCAGACACCTTCTTCCCTTTTGCTTTGGTCGAGTAGTATCTTTGGCAAGAACATTTTCATTTCTTCCTTCCTAATCATTTGGTTGTGCTCACATTTACATCCATTGCCCTATTTTTGAAGGCTTTTGGTGATTTATGCGCCTTCTGAATTTGATTTCTTTTGCCATTTCTGGTTCCTTTCCAATTCCAAATTAAGAATGCCACTAAGCAGCAAACATCATCTTGACAAGCTCAACATGCAATCTATTTCTACATGGTTTATTAGATTGTGACCAATGAGATTAACCCAGAAATCATATAAAAACAATCTTTTATTCCTTGTGTATAGGCTGCAGCAATTTATTTTCAATCTATTTTTTAAAATGCGTGTTTTCTTTGCACTGTCTGGTTCTTACCAGTTTCTTTCCAAAAGTGACATTCTTATCTAAATATAAAAATTATTAATGGGCCAGGTTCAATGGCTTATGCTTGTAATCACAGCACTTTGGGAGACCAAGGAGGGTGGATTACTTGAGCCTAGGAGTTCAAGACCAGCCTGCACAACATGGTGAAACACTATCTGTACTAAAATCCAAAAATCAGCCAAGTGTGGTGGCATACACCTGTAGTCCCAGCTACTCAGGAGGCTGACATGAGAGGATGGCTTGAGAACAGGAAGTAGAGGCTGCAGCGAGCCAGGATTGTGCTGCTGCGCTCCAGTCCAGGCAAAAGAGTGAGGCTCTGTTTGTAAATATATATGTAAATAAGACACTTTCTAAATTTTAAGTTTATTACAGAGCATAGACCTTGAGCACTTTTTACACCTCATTTCATTAGAGCCTCATAATAGCAATGCAAGGTCCCTACCATTACAAGTTTGATGCTGCAGATGGAGAAACTGAGTTTCTGAGAGGGGAAGGGACTTGCCCAAAGTTGTCCATTTAGAATGTGATGGATCCAGCATGCAAGCCTGCTCAGACAGTTTGAAGCCTCTGCCTTCCTGTACTGGGCCTTTTTTTAGTCAGTCGGAGAGAAGCACCTTCTAATTGATCTCTATCTCAGACACCTCCTAAGGTCCAAATTCCTAAAGCAAAGTTAGGAGCTTTGTCTTTTTCATAAAAGTGAAACGGAATTTTTTTTTCAAATTGAATGCCTGCGGCAGCCAGGCAGGTAAGATAAATAGGGAAAACAGACAGAATGCAAAGCAAAACAAAAGCGAAATAACCACTGGCAAGCTCAGGTTAATGGAGGCATCAAAGGATTGCTGGCCTGGCATTGCCAGGTAGCCTATTATTTTCAAAAGAAAACAGAAATTCACGTTTTCATTTGAAATCTCTCAATTATTAAATGTCAGCATCTAAATCAGATTTGTTTTTCTAACTGTGCAAACTAAATATCTCTACAGCCCATAAATTGCCAGCCAGTGAGTGGCTCCAGTATGGACTTGACCTTGGCCCATAAAGCACATGTCCAATATGGTAGCCATAGGCCACATGCAACTATTTAAATTTACATTTTTATTCAATGTAAATAAAACTAAAAATTCAATTCTTCAGTTACACTAGCCACATTTCTGATGTTCAGTAGTCACACGTGATGTGTGGCTACTATAATGGACAATACAGAACTTTTCCATCATTGCAGAAAGTTCTATCAGACAGCGCTGAACTGGAGCAACAAGAAAATCAGAGCTGTTTTTTTGTCCTCCACCATGATCACCAGCTTGTACTAGAATGCTAAAGTCACTGCTTGCCCAGGACCACTCCAGACACTTCTCTTTCATCTCAACAGACAGAGGTTGCACAGACAGCCCCACCTATTTCCCAGGCTTGCCCTGGGTCTGACATGAAGCCAGGTGGGGTTGCACAGATGGAAAAGCCTGGGAAGAAGGCAAAGCGTGTCTTCAGCATTTCCCAGTCTCTGCTCTGGGACTCTGGGACTTACCAGTCAGGCTACCATCCTCCCCTCTCTACAGAAACCAGGGCCTAATAATCTCTTTGCCCACTCTGGAAAACTTATTTCTAGGTCATTCAGCTACAGTAAAGCATAAATAATGGATATGTACCTGAAGTTTCTACCCCTGCCTTGGACGCTGGTATTTACAATGTTTAAAATTCCAAGAGTTGGCCGGGCCCAGTGGCTCAGGCGTGTAATCCTAGTACTTTGGGAGGCCGAGGTGGGTGGACCACCTGAGGTCCAGGGTTCTAGGCCAGCCTGGCCAACATGGTAAAACCCCATCTCTACTAATAATATATTAAAAAAAAAAAATAGCCAGGTGTGGTAGTGGGCCCCTGTAGTCCAAGCTACCTGGGAGGCTGAGGCAGGGGAATCGTTTGAACTTAGGAGGTGGAGGTTGCAGTGAGCTGAGATCGAGCCATTGTACTCTAGCCTGGGCAACAAGAGTGAAACTCTGTCTCAAAAAAAAAAAAAAAAAAAAAAAATTCGAAGAGTAAGATGCCAAGCCTAGGGGAGATGGCAAAGCAGGATTTTATATTCTCATAGCAAAAAAACCACTATCATCTCCCTGAAGCATCTGAACTCTTACCATGTGGGCTGTCAGCTCATTTCCCTGGCTTTATGGTAGGCCCTACTCAGGATCTGGGTCAGTAGTCTCAAAAGCAGATTGCTCATGAGGATCACCTCCGTAGGCTTGCCAGCTGTAACAAGTAGAAATACAAGATTCCCAGTCAGATTTGAGTTTCAGATAAACAGTGAAGAATTTTTTAGTATAAGTACGTCCTGTATTTATGCAATGTGTATTTTATCTGGAAATTTTATATGACCCTTTTTATAAAAATATTTTCTTACTGGAAGCACAAATTCTCAAGCTTGCTCAGGTTTTGTAACCCTGGTCGTATTCAACTCACCTGCCTCTGGGAAGTGTTTCACTTCTTAGTCAATTTCTGTCTCCTTACAGCTGCCTTTTTATTTTATTATTTATTCATTTATTTATTTTTAGAGACAGGATCTCCCTCTGTCACCCAAGGCTGGAGTGTTGTGGCATGATCACAGCTCACTGGAGCCTCGAACTCCTGGGCTCAAACGATCCTCTTGCCTCAGCTTCCCAAGTAGCTGGTATGACAGGCATGTACCAACACACGTGGTTAATTTTTTAAAACTCTTTTTATAGAGATGGGATCTCACTATATTGCCCAATCTGGCCTTGATCTCCTAGCTTCAAGCAATTCTCCAGTGTGCTGGGATTACAGGCTTGAGCCACAGCACATGGTCTGGAACTGCCCTTTTAAATGGAATCACAGTTTCCTCTAGTGAAACATCAAGCTACACATGACTATTACCTTTATTGTGTTATCTGATCATCACAACAACCTCGTAGAGTAAGAAAGGCAAAAAGTCTCCTTACCTTGTCAATGAGAAAACAGGCTCAGAGACTTAAATTTTTCAGGTAAAGCTACTAATAAATGGAATACCTAGGCCCCAAACTCAGGTCTTCTGGGTTCCCATTTCAATATTTATTGAACCATTCAGTGCTGTGAGTGAAAGGAGATGGCAATAATGAGGGAGAGAAAGAGAAGAGAATTTTTCATCAAAAGTATGGCTACCTCACCAATTACCACCCTTTTGATTCACACCTTTCCAGCCCACCGATCAATTCTGAAGCAGAAGAAGACCAGGGACCCAGAATTCAAAAAGTCTCACATCTCCAGGAATCAAGGAGTCTGAGAGAGAAAAAGTTCAAACTGGGTAATGCAATCAAAATAATCTAGAAATTGGCTTTTGGACTGGTTATGGCAGTGACAACAGAGAATGTTTGAAAGAACTGTTGTTAAACTATGTAATGAGATACCATACCTGTAATTTACCTCCTAGTTCATACCCTGCTATTTTCTCAAAGGAATGTAATGAGTAGCTCTGTGCCTCATCTGACTCCACATACCACACTGCAGTGAACAGGTCAGAGAAAGGTAACCACTATAAAAGGAGAAGTAGAGAGAAACCATAAATCTAGGCTCTAAGCTCCAGAAGGCAGATAACTAACTACCCTGCCCCAGCTGAATGCCTGGGGGTAGTGGCTGAAGCTGACCTGTCCTGGAACTCATCTCAATAGGCTTTTTGCTGTTGAGAGCAATTTCGTGGAGGTACCCCAAGTCATCACACATCCTCAATTACATGGGGCATTACTGTGCTACAAGAAAAGGTTCATTCAACTCTAAAAAATAAAATTAGTAAACCAGGCACCAGTCACGCCTGTAATCCCAGCACTTTGGGAGGCTGAGGTCAGTGGATCACCTGAGGTCAGGAGTTCGAGACCAGCCCGGCCAACATGGTAAAACCCCACCTCCACTAAAAACACAAAAATTAGCTGGGCACTAAATTACTGGGGGCACTAATTACTGGTGGCACTCACCTGTAATCCCAGCTACTTGGGAGGTTAGGCAGGAGAATTGCTTGAAGCTGGGGGTGGGGGGTGGGGGCGGAGGTTGCAGTGAGCGGAGATCGTGCCACTGCATTCCAGCCTGGGTGACAGAGAGAGACTCCATCTCAAAAAAAAAAAAAAGAAGAAGAGAAATATTTATAGGAATTTTATTCAAAATAAGCAAAAAAATGGAAATAATCCAAATGTTCAACATAGGAGAATAGATAAATTGTGATATTTATATACAAAAGAGTACCATTTAATCAAGTATACCTTAATAAAGCTATTAAAAATAAAAAATAAAAGAATGCTGTTTAGCAATAAAATCAAAAAATTAAAATAGTAGTTGTCTTTTTGAATGAGAAGTACCATGTGGAATTAACTGGAAAGAGAAACAAGGGAAGCTTCTGGGTGCTGCAAATTCTACATTTTGATTTGGGTGATGGTAACTTGAGTGCATATACTTGTAAAAACTTATAAAACTGCGTTTTCTGCATGTAAAACATATACCTCAATAAAGAAAATAAATGGGTAGTTTAAAAAATAAAATTACAATATATTCATATAACGAAATAGTATGCATTTAAAATTATGATGTAGATATATATTTATTGACATAGAAAGATGCCTACAATATATTGTTAAATATAAAAGCAGAATCCAAAACAGAATAGAGAATACCATTTTTGTAAAAAATATGATATTAAGTATTGATATGGGTATGCACAAATGAAACTGCCAAGATATTAAAACTGGTTACTAACATTTTATGATGAGTTTCACTACTTCAAACAGAAATCATTAAGATAGCTTCACATTTTTTAAAAGCACAAAATTGCATTGCAACATCAAAATAAGGCCAAGGTCTAAATTAGTGTTTCTCAACAGGGGTGATTTGTCCTCCAGAGAACATTTGGCAATGTCTGGAGGTATTTTTGGTTGTCTCAACTAGGAGGGAGTGATAGCAACATTTAGGGTAGAAGCCAGAGATGCTGCTGGACATCTTACAATGCACAGGACAGCTCCAACAACAGCCATCTGTATTCAAATGTTTACAGTGCCAAGGTTAAGAAACCCAGGTCTATCTAAATGGACATAAGATAGGGCCTGTTTATAAGACAGAAGGAGGATAGTGTTGACTTGTTTCTTTTATTTCAAACAGTTCAGAAGTTGCCTCTCATTCAAAATCTCCATAAATCCCAGTGACAACCAGCCTTCTCTTGCACCTAACATAACGCTCTCCACATATCTGGAGGGATGATGCTTGGAGAATCAGTTGTACAAGTTGCTAAGAGTCAGCCCCTACTTCTATATCAGAAAATAATACTTCTGGAGACAGAAACGTCTGAAATGTCCAAGAACAGCCAAAAGAGAGGGTGTGATATTCCACCCCTGTCTCCTCTTCACTCCTGAGTAAAGAAGCCGCTACCAGGAAGGGCACTGCTTCCTGGAAGGACCAACTCCATCGCATTAACCTCTTTTTTTTTTTTTTGAGACGGAGTTTCGCTCTTGTTACCCAGGCTGGAGTGCAATGGCGCGATCTCGGCTCACCGCAACCTCCGCCTCCTGGGTTCAGGCAATTCTCCTGCCTCAGCCTCCTGAGTAGCTGGGATTACAGGCATGCGCCACCATGCCCAGCTAATTTTTTGTAGTTTTTAGTAGAGACGGGGTTTCACCGTGTTGACCAGGATGGTCTCGATCTCTTGACCTCGTGATCCACCCGCCTCGGCCTCCCAAAGTGCTGGGATTACAGGCTTGAGCCACCGCGCCCGGCCTGCATTAACCTCTTTATGGGCCCTCATAACCAACTGCTTCCTAGAAGAGAGACTGAGATGTTGGGTTTTTGATAACATAAGTAGCTTTTTTTGAATCTCTAGCAAGATGTTACCAAGATAGATAAGAGTTTTGGGGGGGAATGTGAGGGTGATCTGGTTGAGACATCTGTCACCCCATTAATCCCCAGGGTTGATTTGGCTCATCTGGCTGGCTAGGCAGGTGTCCCCTTCCTCCCTCACCACTCCATGTGCATCCCTCCCGAAGCTGCACACTTGGTTGAAGAGGATGACCATCCCCGATAGAAGAGAACCCGTCTTTGGGTATAAGAGTAGCTGCACTCCCCTCCTAGAACTTCCAAACAGCTCTCAATGTGAGCTTTTTTGGGGGAGATAAATAGTTATATATATATATATTTTTTTTTTTTTTTTTTTTTTGAGACTGAGTTTCACTCTTGTTACCCAGGCTGGAGTGCAATGGCGCGATCTCGGCTCACCGCAACCTCCGCCTCCTGGGTTCAGGCAATTCTCCTGCCTCAACCTCCTGAGTAGCTGGGATTACAGGCACGTGCCACCATGCCCAGCTAATGTTTTGTATTTTTAGTAGAGACAGGGTTTCACCATGTTGACCAGGATGGTCTCGATCTCTTGACCTTGTGATCCACCCGCCTCAGCCTACCAAAGTGCTGGGATTACAGGCTTGAACCACCGCGCCCAGCAGTGTTCTATATTTCTTAAATTCCAATCAGTATATCAAGATTTAGACCCTACTGACTTCACCATTAAGCCAAGAATAAGGAGAACTCAGGCTATGCTATAAGGGAGACATCTCCCATGTGGGAAGGGTAGATAGAGCTGACATACTTTATTCATTCTCAGAGCAGGGGACAAAGAGAAAAGAGATGGGGGAGCAAAAGGAACCAAATCATCCAGCAACCTGCTCCAGGGCAAATTTCCAGAGGGGAAAAATCAATGGACACATCTAGACAAATATGAGGGAAGCTTGGGGCTAGTCATTTTCTTCACCATGTATAACCTGAGAAGTGAGAGCCTCCAGGAAAAGATCATGTCCTGTCTGATGGTGTAACTGCCCAATCAGTTCACCTTGCCCACTGTCTAGACACAGCCAATTTACCAATACAGGGGAATTGCAATAGAGAAAGAGTAATTCAGGCAGATCCAGCCGTGCAGAAGACCAGAGTTTTATTATTACTGAAATTAGTCTCCTCGAGCGTTCAGGGATTCGAGTTTTAAAGATAATTTGGCGAGTAGAGACAGGGGAAGTTGGGGGTGCTGATTGATCAGGTTGGAGAGGAATTATAGGGAGTCAAAGTGAGTTTTTCTTGCTATCCTCTGCTCCTGGGTGGGTTGGCAGAATTTGTTGAGCTATATTATCAGTCTGGGTGGTGTCAGCTGATCCATCAAGTGCAGAATCTACAAAATATCTCATGCACTGATCTTTGGTTTTACAATAGTGATGTTATCCCCAGAAGCAATTTGGGGAAGTTCAGAATCTTGGATCTAGAGGCTGCATGACCTCCAAAATGTAATTTCTAATCTTGTAGCTAATTTGTTAGTCCTGCAAAGGCAGACTGATCCCCAGGCAAGAAGAGGGTCTTTTCAGAAAAGGGCTGCTACCAATTTTGTTTTAAAGTCAAACCATGAACTGAATTTCTTCCCAAAGTTAGTTTGGCCTATGCCCAGGAATGAATAAGTACAGCTTAATGGTTAGAAGCAAGATGGAGTTGGTTAGGTCTAATTTCTTTCACTGTCATAATTTCCTCAGTTATAATTTTGCAAAGATGGTTTCAATACAAAGAAAGCCAGGTGGATGAATCTGAAATACTGCCCCTAGTCCCTGGGAAGGGGTAAAGAGATGCTAAGATAACCAGTGGGCTCCCTGAGGCCTGGGCTGGAGAGATGTCAAGACTGCAAAATTGTGGGCAAATGGCAGGACTTCAGCCATGGGTACCATTGTGACATCCAACACCACCAGGTACAACTAGTCAGTAGCACTTCAAAGGACACCAGACCTGGAGCAGGAACCAGGGAGGCCCCAGAAGGACTGAACCCCACTCATGTGGATTAGAGATCTCTCAGTTCCTTGTCCCCGTGAGGCCCCTTGAATCTTTCCTTAACTCTGAATGTATCCACATGCCATTTTAGAGAAGAGAAAGGGGGTTGGTAGGGTGGTGGGGGAGAAATCTGAAAATGGAACATTGACCTGAAAGAGACTGTGGACTGAAATGGACTGAAATAATTTGAATTGGCATGTGTGTTACCCTGCTCACCTTTGCTACCCATGCCATATGGTCCTCATGACCAGGGTTAGGCCTGTCAACATAAATAACAAACAGAAAGAAACTCTCCAAAGATTTGCAAATCTGAGATCTGCAGGCTTTGGGAACCACAGGCACATCCAAAGAGGCTGAGGGAGGGGGACGTGTTGAAAGGCAAAAGGGAGTGGTACACATCGTTTGTTTTAGAACGGAGAATGTTGGTTACAGGGGCTCATCACAGGAGTTGACACCGGCTCATTCATGGACACAGTGTGTCAGGCAAGTGCTCTTGCACATTCTGCTAGCTGCCCTTGTGACTCATGCAACAAACTGCAGTTTAGGAAGTTCTTGGCAGAAGTTCTTGTTACAGGCATATGTGCATGGGAGTCCTTCAGAAAGTCTTTGTAATAGTGTGTGTCAACTTGGCTAGGCAAGGGTGTGCAGTTGTCTGGTTAAACACTACTCTAGGCATTGCCATGAAGATATTTTGTAGATGTGGTTAACATCTATAAACAGTTGACGCTAAGGAAACGGGCTACCCTTGATAATGTGGATGGGTCTTAGCCAATCAATTGAAGGTCTTAAGAACAAAGATTAAGGGTTCCCAGAGTAGAAGGAATTTACCTCCAGGCTGAGGCTGAAACAGAAGGAATTTACCTCTAGCCTTTCCTGGGTTCCAGCCTGATGGCCTGCCCTACAAATTTCAGACTGGAGAATACAACATTAACTTTTGCCTGAGTTTCTAATGTGGCAGCCCGCCTTACAGATTTCAGATTTATTAGCCCTCACAATTGTGTCAGCCAATTATCTCTCTCTCTCTCTCTCTCTCTCTCTCTCTCTCTCTC